>NC_062546.1:36505856-36832675 GCF_016906955.1 Phacochoerus africanus
GCTCACAGCAACGCCGGATCGTTAACCCACTGAGCAAGGGCAGGGACCGAACCAGCAACCTCATGGTTCCTAGTTGGATTCGTTAACCACTGCGCCACGACAGGAACTCCTCAAGGTCCTTCTACTCTGACATCTTTTCCAGGACTCCTTGGTTTACCTGGTTTTGTCAGGTGACTCCACAGGGATGTTGGTGAAAGTTCCAAAATTCTTAAAGTTTCTAAAGGGTCCAGTTATAACTCACATGCAAATAAAAATGAGGGTGTGCCAAAGGTTCTACATAGCTCATTCATTAAGGGGGGAACCAGTAAGGATGTTCGCCCTGGTTCCAAGAAGAATTTGATTTACAGAGACCTGTTGTCTACCGCACAAAATTCCTTTGCATTGTTGTGGACAGGAATCGCTTGCATTGTCTTGGGCAGGAAACATTGGCATTACTCAGTTTTCTGTGAGCTAATTTCTCTCTCTACAGAGTTGAGAAGTAAAGGAAAAGTCATGGAAAGGTCACCCAGTCATCTCTTTTGACTATTTCAGAACTTTTCAGTTTTCCTTATATATTATTTGTCACCTCTAATCTAAACTCTGTATTTCTGGCACAGATATCTCTAACATGAATGTCATATACTCAACAATCTGTTGAATATCTCTGGGTAGTCTTGGGCACCTCAACTGCAATCTGTCCTAAATGGAATTCATATTCCCCCCCCCCGCTCCTCAACTAACCTTCTACCTCTTATACTTTTTTGTTTTTTGGCTTCACCCACGTAAAGTTCCTGGCCCAGGGCTAGAAACTGCCACAGCAGTGACAATGCCGAATCCTTAACTGCCAGGCCACTAGGGAACTCCTGCCTCTTATACTGTTTTATTTCACTTGGAAATACTATTCTCCCCTCAGCCCCTCAGCCTAGAAACTAAAGTTAACCTTGGTTCCTCCTTATCTCTTACGGGGTTCAGGGCATGGCACGTTAGCATATTGAATATTTTTAAGCTGAAAGAATCTGAGAAATGGTAGGTTCAAGGAAGGACTCTCCGAACTCCCACTCTCCCCTGAAGCAGGTCATAAGACCTTCAGGTGAGAGGTGCCCTTTCTTTTTCATGAGAAAAGGAGCATCCTTCCCTTTGAAGATGGAGGAGCACTCTGGGGAAACAAAATGAACAGGCCTTGCTAAGTTTCTCCCAGCTTCAAATCCTTAGCTCATATCCTTTTGTCTTATCACATTTCCCCAAGACATTCCACCCTTCATCATACCTACCATAAAAACAATCAGGTTTAACTGCTCTTTGGAACGTTACTTCATTAGGAAGACTCACAGGTTAAGTAAAACTTACTTTACTTTACGTTAAATAAACATGGGTGCTTTTGTCTTGTTAATCTGTCTTTTGGAGTTCCTGTTGCCGCTCAGCAGTAACAAATCCAGCTAGCATCCATGAGTACAGAGGTTCGATCCCTGGCCTTGCTCAGTGAGTTAAGTATCAGGCATTGCCATGAACTGTGGTGAAGGTCGCAGACTCGGATCAGATCATGCGTTGCTGTTGCTGTGGCTGTGATGTAGGTGGGCAGCTGCAGCTCTGATTTGACCTCTGGCCTGGGAACCTCCATATGCTGCAGGGGCATTAAAAAAAAATCTGCCAACAACCTAGAAGGGTAGAAGGAAAAATTTTTTTCTTCCCCTACATCCCTAATCTCCCAACCCTGAAAGTGACAATAAATCTTCTCTTAACAAATCTGGTGACTTGTTTTTCTCAATATTTCTCAATTTCATCAACTCACTTAGCTCAGGCCCTCATTTTCTCTCACATCCTGCAGCAGCCTTCTGACCAATCCTGCCTGAATTTTGCCAAACCCAAATCTCACACGGGTTGCCAGACAGACTTTTCAAAATCACACATTTGACCCTGAATTCTCTTGCTGATATCTCTGCATAGTCTTCCCGTCACTCACAAGGTAGGGGCCTTTTGCTGTGCTGAAAGGGCCTCCATGATGTACATACTTCAGTCTTGCTGTTACCAGACCAAACTGTTCTGCTCACCCACCCACAGTAAATCCAATCTACTGACACTGGGTTGTGGTGAAGGAAAGCACAGCATTCATTGCAGGGCTCCCGGCAAGGATTCCAGGGTAGCTAGTGCTCAGAACACCCAAACTCCCCTAGGGCTTTCAGCAAAGCACTCGTAAAGGCAAGGTGGGGGAAGGGCATCACAGGGCTGGTGATCAGCCCATGAACAATTATCTGATTAGCTGATGGTGAGGGAACAGGGCAGCACCACAGGTGTTACTGTTATCAATCCTTAGGCTCCTGTGCTTAGGCTCATCCGGTAAGTTAATTTCTTCTATTTGATGGGGATTTAGCATCTGTAAAACATCTCTGGAAGTATGCATCAGATTCTGTCAGAGAGGCACTACCACGGAGGACTTGGTGGGTGGGGAGTGGATTATATATAACCCAGCATTGAAATAATATCTTTCCTAGAAAAAGGAATGCTATTACACTGTTGGTGGGAATGTAAATTGGTGCAACCACTGTGGAAAACAGTATGGAGATTCCTCAGAAAACTAAAAATAGAACTACCATTTGATCCAGCAATCCCACTCCTGGGCATCTATCCAGAGAAAACCATGACTCGAAAAGACACAAGTACTCCAATGTTCATTGCAGCACTATATACAATAGCCAAGACATGGTTGGAAACAACCTAAATGTCCGTCGACAGAGGAGTGGTTAAAGACAATGTGGTATGTATACACAAGGGAATATTACTCAGCCATTAAAAGGAAAGAAATAATGGCATTTGCAGCAACATGGATGGACCTAGAAATGATCATGCTAAGTGAAGTCAGTTAGACAATGAGACCCAACATCAAATGTTATCACTGACATGTGAAATCTAAAAAAAGGACACAATGAACTTCTTTGCAGAACAGATACTGACTCACAGACTTTGAAAAACTTATGGTTTCCAAAGGAGACATGTTGGGGGAATGGGGGGATGCACTGAGGGTTTGGGATGGAAATGCTATAAAATTTGGTTGTGATGATTGTTGTACAACTATAAATGTAATAAAATTCATTGAGTAATTAAAAAAAAAAAAGGAAATCGTGTCTTTCCCAGCCCACGAGTGCTGGGTCTTGCCTTGATGCTCTTTTGCACATCCTCCTTTCCACTCAGAACATTCTTTTCACTTCCCTTCCTTTCCAGACTAACTCTCATGTGTCTTTCAATACTCCAGAGTTTTCCTTTATTCCTCTTTCTCTTCAAAGTGGTTAAAAAATGATGATATGTGAAAGGAATAGAAAAATAACCAGAGAAGAGGGGAGGATGCTTGGACAATGAGTGTGAAGAGTTAAGATACAACCTGCTTACCGTTCCTAAAAACAAAACTTCAGGCAGAAGAATATTATTCAGAAGAAGAGCCTTGGAGCAGAGTGGCTGCATCCCTTAGAAAGATTAAAACTGCCTTGGCAAGTTCTTGAGAGCAGCTCTTGGAATGTTACAAAGTCTGTTTAGACATAATGAGCATTTTCAGATTTTTAAAAATTCAGAGCAATGTTAATACTTCAGTTTGGAAACCAAGTGATTTCTTCTCTGATAATCACAAGCTCAGAAAATGCCTGCCCAAGAGATAAAAATTAGAAAAGAAAGTAAGATGGACTTAGGTATAACTGTATTATCTCTGAAATAATTTTTGATATAAACAGTCTGAGAATGGTGAGAGTCCAGGCCTTTGTCCCCTTTTCCTCCTTCTTAAAAGAAGTGCTGACCACCCTGTAAGTAAGAATGAAACCAAGGACAGCCATCAGTTAGATCCTTTCAACTGTAGCTTGCTTAATCACATCCTGTAACCTGCCTTTACTGACGAAACTTGTTTAAAATTTTCTCGAGAATTGCACACACTCCAAGCTTCACATAGCTTAGACAACACATCATGAGACACCTTAGAAGTTCCGTGGTGGCCCAGCAGTTAAAGATCCTGAGTTGTCATTTCTGTGGCTCAGGTTTGATCCTTGGCCCAGAAACTTCCACATGCCGTGGGTCTCCCCTATTCCCCCCCACAAAAAAGATGAAATGTCTCCCTTCCTAGGGCACCAATGCTGGTACTTCTTCTACGATGAGACTCCCCAGATGTCAAGGCCATACTGACTGTATACATGCTGTATAAAGTGCTGATCTGTTTTTTTTTTTTTTTTTTTTTGAACTTTGAAGAAATGGATCCCTGACTTGTTTGATGTTCTCTGTTCTGACAAGACATAAAACTGCTGAAAACCATGCTTCTCCTGAGCAGTTCCTCTGGGCTGAGAGGCTGGTTTCTGGGTTATAGTCCTCAGTTTTCTGTTTGTTTGTTTGTTTTTTAGGGCTGAACCCTTGGCATATAGAAGTTCCCAGGCTAGGGGTTGAATTGGAGCTGCAGCCGCTGGCCTATGCCACAGCCACAGTGACAGCAATGCCACAGCCACAGTGACAGCAATGCCACATCCAAGCCAAGTCTACAACCTACACTGTAGCTCATGGTAACACTGGATCCTTAACCCACTGAGCAAGACCAGGGATGGAACCCGAATCCTCATGGATACTAGTTGGATTTTTCACCACTGAGCCTCAATGGGAATTTGTATAATCCTCAGTTTGGCTCAAATAAAACTCTTTTCTATTCCTATTGTAGATTAGTTATTGCTTATTTTCTTCCACAATAGGTAAATAATTTCATTGGTACCTCAGTTTCCCCAATCTCTAAATTGGTTTAAGTAAAAATGTTATTCATGTGCCCTACACCAATGGTGATATTATTTAAAAGGATAGTATTTAGGAGTTCTCCTCTGGCACATCAGGTTAAGGATCCAGCATTGTCACTGCCAAGGCTTGGATTGCTGCTGTGGGGCAGGTTCGAGTCTTGATCCAGGAACTTATGTGTAACATGGGTGTGGCCAAAAGAGAAAAAAAAAAAAAAAGGACAGCCTTGGTTTTTTTCTTTTAGTTTTTTTAGGGTCACACCCTTGGCATATGGAGGTTCCCAGGCTAGGGTTCCAATTGGAACTGTAGCCGCTGGCCTACACCACAGCAACTTAGGATCCCAGGGGCAGCTGTGACCTACACCACGCTCACAGCAGCGCCAGATACTTAACCCACTGAGCGAGGCCAGAGATCAAGCCTGCGTGCTTATGGATGTTAGTCAGATTCGTTTCCGCTGAGCCTCGAAGGGAACTCCCAAAGAACAGCCTTTAAAGCAATGAAGATAACAACCATGGGTGGTATTGATTATTCCATTAAGAACTGTTTTGAGGAGTTCTCGTCGTGGTGCAGTGGTTAATGAATCCAACTAGGAACCATGAGGTTATGGGTTCAATCCCTGGCCTCGCTCAGTGGATTAAGGATCCGGCATTGCCGTGAGCTGTGGTGTAGGTTGCAGACGCGGCTCAGATCCCAAGTTGCTGTGGCCCTGGCGTTTAGGCCGGTGACTACATCTCTGATTCGACCCCTAGCCTGGGAACCTCCATATGCTGCCGGAAGCGGCCCTAGAAAAGACAAAAAAAAAAAAAAAAGGACTGTTTTGAAATCAGAAGGAAAAATCGTAAGGATTCCAGAAGTCCTCAATTAATAAAATGGGTTGTGTTTTGCTTCTTTGGATCTAAAACACACTTTTCTATAGGAAGATCAGTAATTCTAGTAAAGAGATAACACACTCTGTGCATATCACAACTCGTCGTAAATAAGGGGAGGAAATGAGGGCGCCAGTAAAATGCAAGTGAAAGGTTATTTACATCTGACGGAAACTGGCAAAGTCTGCCCAAGACCGCAGTGTGCGGTAAGGATCAGAGCATACATAAATGCGCTCTAGCAACCTGGAACTACAATTCCCAGAAGGCCACGGGTCAGCCTTCCCCGGACGCAGCCCAGGCTCCCGGCGCGCTGGTCCGCTGCGCTCATGGCTTCGCCCAGCAAGGCGGTGATTGTCCCAGGCAACGGCGGTGGCGATGTGGCCACTCACGGCTGGTATGGCTGGGTGAAGAAGAGGCTGGAGCAGGTAGGAGACGCACCTCGCTGCGCAGGGAGGTTAGCCTGGAGCTGGAGGGGCCGGAGGACTGAAGTTGGCACGTGTGTCCCCTCCTTACACCGGCCCCCTTCTGCAAAGCCCTGTGTGTTTTCATTCCTGCCCCTGCTCCCCTGTCTTTAATTCTACAACTAGCGGTCAGTATTGCGGTTGCTAAAACTGCCTGGAAGCCTTCTGCTAGGGCTCAGAGTACCAGGCACCACCTCTTATAACTGGAGCCGAGCCCCCTCCCCATATTTCCTACGGGTTCAGATTTGGAACTTCGAGATAATTCCACATCTATCTTCTTTGCTACCTTCCTAGGATTTTTAAAAATTTCAATGCGTAGTATTAATATGTACTAAGGATGTATCAGATATTTCTGTGCATTATGAAGCAGAATGTAATGAAGACCTGATAATCCATAAACAAACTGAAATCTAGAACAGTACCAATACCTTCAAAACCACCTTGGAATGCTCCCCCCCATCCCATTTCCTTGCCATTGGAAATTTTTTTCATTTGCTCCTCTTTTAGAAATTAATGAACTTTTGCAACCTATGTATGTATGCTTTAAGCAATGTATTGTTAAGTTTGGCTTCTTTGTGAGCACTATAAAAATGGCTTCTTACTGTAGATTGTCTTGTGCATCTTGATTTTTTTTTTTTTTTAAACCCTCTTCCTTAACCAGGCAATAAGACTGCTTTCTGAGTTGCCAACCCTCTAGAGCTCCAGAGTGGGTCTCTCGTATAAAATCCCATGCTTGTGGCTGAGAGCCATGGCCAGAGCTACAAACCAAAAGGTTGGGGCTGGAGCTGTCCAGGAGGATGGGATCTCCAGCTTTGTGTATCATGTTTCCGTACCACATTTTACCTACTCCCTGGAGCACAGTCTGATTGGCTCCAGGTCAGTTTGTCTAGAACCTGTTCATTCATTCTCTCCCTATAGGTATATGCCAGGGGTGATGATCAATATGTAGAGATCTGCAGAGCTGGCTGGATAGAGAACTACAAACAGATGGAGCTTATGAGGCAGGATTGTTACTCATATGTAATCCTATAGCACTTAATTCACTTTATTTCATAATAGAAGCAGATACTTACTAAACTGATAAAGATCGTTATCAGGTGTCACATTTCTTATTAGCAATGTATTAGTTGTTATTAAGCTCTTTATTATAGCTTTTTTTTCCCCTCCTCATATCATAGATACCTGGTTTCCAGTGTTGGCTAAAAACATGCCTGACCCAAGTAAGTTTTTTAAATGTGTTTTTAAAAATCCTCCATATGTTGGGTTTTGATCTTGCCATTTTCTGGGTAGAGAAGAAGAATATCTTAGTAGAGAAGCCAAAGGGAATACAGACCTCAGAGTGAAGGATGGCAAGTATCTGGGAGAGGAGGATGCAAACCAAAAACACTATAGAAAATTTGAGTAAGGATCAAGAAGAGTGCTTGGGCTCAGTGAAATTTAATTTTCAGCTTTGGAAGCAACTTGATCTTCCCTTCTATAAGTCAAATTTTTTTTTGTCTTTTTTTGCTATTTCTTGGGCTGCTCCCTCGGCATATGGAGGTTCCCAGGCTAGGGGTCGAATCGGAGCTGTAGCCACCGGCCTACGCCAGAGCCACAGCAACGCGGGATCCGAGCCGCGTCTACAACCTACACCACAGCTCACGGCAACGCCGGATCGTTAACCCACTGAGCAAGGGCAGGGACTGAACCCGCAACCTCATGGTTCCTAGTCGGATTCGTTAACCACTGCGCCACGACGGGAACTCCAAAGTCAAATGTTTTCAATTAGAATTTCTGGATGTCTCGAGGCAGAGGTATGACAAAAACTTTATAGCATCTCAATGAGATCCTAATATTTAAAAAATGTAACACTGCCACTTTTGTTCTGAATAAGCTTATGACTTGTCTCAGGAATTTCCTTTTTGGAAAGAAAGGATGGACGTGAACTTGAGAGACAGTATTGTCAAGAGATTTTGGAAAGTTTTGCATTAGAGCTTCAGAGTTATATCTTATTATTCTTTAGTACTTTCTTACAAAAACATGGTTAAAAAAAAAAAGTAAAAACAAAACTCTTTACCAAACTATAGATTTGAGTCTTTCAAACAGCAGTACAGGAAACTGGCTCTGTTGGAGTTCCCGTCGTAGCACAGCAGAAACGAATCCAACTGGAACCACGAGGTTGTGGGTTTGATCCCTGGCCTTGCTCATTGGGTTAAGGATCCGGTGTTGCCGTGAGCTGTGGTGTATGTAGGTCGCAGACATGGCTTGGATCTGGCGTTGCTGTGCTCTGGCGTAGGCTGGCAGCAACAGCTCTGGTTAGACCCTTAGCCTGGGAACCTCTATATGCTGCAGGTGAGGCCTAAAAAAACAAAAGACCAAAAGACAAACAAAAAAAACCCTGGCTCTGTTAAAACAGCCCCATCTCCTATTGTGGTCCTGCAGTTTGAAAAGTCCTGACCCGCTGAGTCGTCCTCTGCCGGAAAAGTAGGGCATCATTAGACTAAGACTGTCCCTATCGAGTGACAGGCTCTTTCTTTCCTCTGAACCTGAGTCACAGCCCGAGAGAGCATCTGGCTGCCTTTCATGGAGACGGAGCTGCGCTGTGATGAGGAGACCATCATTATAGGCCACAGTTCCGGGGCCATTGCGGCCATGAGGTGCGATACTTGTTCAGTTGTCACCTGCCCTGTGGGCTCCAGCCATGCTTGCTTGCAGAATACCTTGGGCATATCTTAAGTTTCCACTGCAGAGGAAACAGTGCTGACCTCAACAGTGGTAATGTAATCTGTTCTAATTCCTTCCTGGTTTGGTGAGCGGATTAAGAACATTTTTGCTTTTATTAGGGTACAGTGATCCTTTAAAAACATAAATGCCTCTAAACCCCATCGGCTTCCCATCACCCTCAGAAGAAATTCTCTGCCTTCAGGGCCCCCACTCATCTGTCCCATCTCCTCTTCACTGCTCCCTGTCTGGGTTCCAGACTTCCGTGAAGTTCCCCAACATGTACCTTCCTTAAGCCTGTGCTTATTGTTGTTATGCCTGGGACTCTGTCCCTAGATACCTGCGTGGCTTTCTCTTCTTTAAGTCTCTGCTCCATGTCCTCTTTCAGTGAGACCTTCTGTAATCACTCCGTCTGAAACAGCAGCCTCGCCCCATTGAATCTTATCCCTTTATATCTTATAAGCTATAGATCTTTTTACCATCCAACATTCTATTTATTTCCTGCCTGTCTCCTGCCAATTGAGTGTAAGCTCCATGAGGGTGGGACTTCATTCACTCTGACGCTGAAACCCCCATGCCAGGCAGAGTGTCTGGCATATGGCAGGTGCTGTCCCAGCCTCAGCTCCCAGTCCTCAGGCTTCATGGAAAGGTCCCTGCTGCTTCCATTAGAACATTACATCTCTCTGGGAGTTCCCTTGTGGAACAGTAGGTTAAGAACCTGGTGTTGTCACTGCAGCAGCTTGGATCACTGCTGTGGCTCAGGTTCGACCTCTGGGCCTGGGAACTTACACATGCCATGGGTGCTGCCAAAAAAATAAATAAATAAATAAAAATCACGTCTCTCTTTTTAGGCTTATAAGCCCTAGAAGGTGAGGATTTAGCTGGCTGAATAAGCCTGTTGGGTTGGGTTTCTTCCTTATTTGCTAGGCTGGATGACAAAGGATTATAGTTTCCGTGTAGCCTCTTGTCCCAAGCAGTCCCTCTGGATGTCATATGAATTGCTTGTCAGAGAAATCTTGCCAAATTCCATAGCTTTTCAGCCACGAGAATAATGCTTTCCGACATGGACCTACAGAATGTGTTCGTTAGCTGCCAGGGGCTGTCTGGAAAATGAAGAAATCCCTTTATGCTGAAAACTTTACCAACTCGGGGCCAACTGAATTTTTCTCAGGCCACTGGCTAGTAACAATGTTCCTTCTTTTAAAGACTCCTGAAATTTATTGTGCAGGACTGTCAGCAACCTTCTAAAAATTAACTTCTAAAGTTAAGGTGAGGACTTCCTGTCATGGCACAGCAGAAACGAATCTGACTAGGAACCATGAGGTTGTGGGTTCGATCCCTGGCCTCGCTCAGTGGGTTAAGGATCCGGCATTGCCATGAGTTGTGAAGGTTGCAGACAAGGCTCAGATCTGATGTTGCTGTGGCGTAGGCCGTCAGCTGTAGCTCCGATTGGACCCCTAGCCTGAGCACCTCCATATGCCATGGGTGTGGCCCTAAAAAGCAAAAACAAATACATAAATAATAAAAATAAAGATAAATAAAGTTAAGGTGGGCCAGGAGAACACTAGATGCCAAAACCATGGGGTGTAAGATTGTAAGGGAACAGGATATTATTGACAGGATCGCCCCACAGATTACTTATTCATCACACAGGGGAGATTGTGTCTTCACAGTGAGGAATCTGAGGGTGTCACTTAAGTCATCTGACAGTCTCACCAGCAATGGCACCAACTAGCATGTGCCCCTGGTGAAGGAGTGGGCGGGATGCAACATTGCCTCAGTCTAACCGAGGAAACAAAGTCAGTTTACAGGACAAAGTACAAGAGAACTGGCCTAAGACTCTTAAAAATGTCATTTAAAACAAAAAATTTATTTTTACTTATTTATTTACTTATTTTGCCTTTTAGGGCCACACCCATGGCATATGGAAGTTCCCAGGCTGGGGGTCTAATCAGAGCTGTAGCTGCTGGCCTGCACCACAGCCACAGCAGCGAGAGATCTGAGCCATGTTTGTGATCTGAAACCATAGCTCATGGCAACACTGGATCCTTAACCCACTGAATGAGGCCAGGGATCGAACCCACATTCTCATGGATACTAGTTGGATTCATTTCCACTGCACCACAGTGGGAACTAAAACAAAACATTTTGAAGTGACTGAAGAGTCATGAAACCAAATGCATGATCTTTGATTGGATCTAGGGTTGAAAAGCCATGTCAGAACATTCTTGATACAACTGGAAAAATGAATACAGGTAATATTACTGTCCCAATGTTAAATTTATTAGGCGCAATAATGGTACTGTAGTTACATAAGAGAATGACCTTGTTCTTAGGGGATACATGCTGAAGTATTTCAGGGTGACATATAGCAAAATTAGTGAATCTAGGTGCTTGTTCTTCTTTCTTTTCTGTATTTTGAAATTTTTCAAAACCAAAGGTTGGGGAGAAGTTTAGGCCCAGGAGTAGAACACCAACCCCGGTCTTGCCTGGCACAAAGGCTCCTGGAACCGCTGCTATTGTATGTCCTTCCTTAGCTTGGTTTTTGCTGAGCAAGGGAACTGTCTACACAGTTATCCAAGTGTCTACTTGCTGGGCACTGTACCAGGCGCCGGGGTCACAAAAATCAAAGCTCAGACCTGCCCTTAAGGGATGCCCTTAGAGGAGGCAGATAAAATACAACAAAAGTAACAGTGCAGTGTGGAGCATGCGTAAAAGAGGCACAGTTCTGGGATGGTACAGTCAGAGATCACTTGCATGTGTCCCCTCGGTTGGAGGAGGCATCATGCCTTAAAATGTAGATTCCCAGGCCTCACTCCTGAATCAAATCCTCTGGGCTGAGGCTGAACCTGGGACCTACATGTAAGCCAACCAAGTATGCACACATCAAAGAGAATGATACGCATTCTATGTTCATTCAGAAAGAATGACAGAGGTTTAGACTACCTTGAAAAATGAGTGGTGGAGTTCCTGTCATGTCTCACTCAGCAGAAACAATCTGACTAGTATCTATGAGGACACAGGTTCAGTCCCTGGCCTCACTCAGTGGGTTAAGGATCCGGTGTTGCCATGATCTGTGGTGTAGATCGAAGATGTAGCTTGGATCTGGCATTGCAGTGGCTGTGGTGTAGGTCGGCAGCTGCATTTCCGATTCTACCCCTAGCCTGGGAACCTCCATCTGCTGTGGGTGCAGCCCTAAAAAGACAAAAAAAAAAAAAAAAAAAGACTGAAGACTCAGGTAGCCCTGTTGACGTAATGAACCACAGGGCTTGTGGTTCTGCAGGCTCTTCGCTCTTTTATATACTTACCTCATCTGCTTGTACATGTGCTTTCTGTAAGCTACATCACATGAGTTTTTAGGTGGCTCACTGACTTTCTGGTCATCAAATTTGACCTAAACATCAGCTGACTACATTTCTCTCTCTCCAGGTATGCAGAAACCCACCGAGTGTATGCTATTGTGTTAGTGTCTGCCTACACATCTGACCTGGGGGATGAGAACGAGCGTGCGAGTGGTGAGTCTGAAGGCAGAAACCCTGGGAGAGCCCTTCTTCCAGATCCAGGGGCCGCAGGCTTGGGTAATAAAACAGCACTGTCTTCCAGCAGGCTAACAAAAAACCTAATAGCATGTGAGAAATACTTACCACTCATCTTTATTTACTAATTTTTATTTTATTTAATATACATTTTATGCTTTTTAGGGCTGCACCCATGGCATATGGAAGTTCCTAGGCTGGGGGTTGAATCAGAGCTGCAGCTGCTGGCCTACACCACAGCCACAGCA
Organism: Phacochoerus africanus; assembly: GCF_016906955.1. Lineage (NCBI taxonomy): Eukaryota > Metazoa > Chordata > Mammalia > Artiodactyla > Suidae > Phacochoerus > Phacochoerus africanus. The sequence continues at coordinate 36,518,393 of NC_062546.1, forward strand.
ATGCCAGATCCGAGTCGCATCTGTACCTACGCTACTGCTCACAGCAACACTGGATCCTTAACCCAGTGAGTGAGGCCAGGGATCACATCCTCATAGATACTAGTTGGGTTCGTTACTGCTGAGCCACAGTGGGAACTCCATTACCCCTCATCTTTAGACAGAAGTTAAGGACTTGGAGAGGTGGTAGACCACCTTCTAATCCATAGTGTGGAACTGAACCCTAGGGCCCCGTTTTTGAGCCATATACTCTCACCTCACCAGTAGCTACCGTATCAGACCCTACAGATTTGAAAACCAAAGCAGGGCTTCTGACTCACACTTAGGCTCTGAGTCAGTGTCTCTGCCATGGTCTTCCCTAGAATGGCTAGGGTGGAGATGATCCACGCTCACGGGTTGTATGTCTTCCTCACAGGATACTTCAGCCGCCCCTGGCAGTGGGAGAAGATCAAAGCCAACTGCCCTCACATTGTGCAGTTCGGCTCCACCGATGATCCTTTCCTTCCTTGGAAGGAACAACAAGAAGTGGCTGACAGGTTGGAAGCCAAATTGTACAGCTTCACTGACCGTGGCCATTTTCAGAACACAGAGTTTCATGAACTGGTTAATGTGGTCAAGTCCCTGCTGAAAGTACAAGCATAGACGGGACAGCTCCTGCTGTTCTGCTTAATAGCACAGGAGCAAGCAGTGACCAGGTGAACAGACAACAGTCATCTATTGTCAGATGATTACCGGGCACACAAAACAAATCAAGTTCCAAAAGATGCCCAAAAGACATGCAAGTTTCAATGTTCAAATTAAATCACAAACAGCATTTTCATTTTCCTGAAATTTGTATCTCATGTTGCTGTGACCTAAAACAGTATTTTTCCCATTTGATAAGGGACATAGGGCAGCTTCACCACCCTTATCCATTCAGGTTTCCTGATCCCCAGTCCAGATTAAATTAAGTAGGTTTCATGTTAGGTTGTAGGAGTTGTTCTTCTCTCTGACATAAAATGTTTCTGTTTTATTGGGGAAAGAAAACATGACCAAAGGTCCAGAGTGTTGGCTAGAACTCAAAATAGCTGCTGTTTGGAGCTTGCCCAGGATATCAACCAGGCCTTTCCCCTTTGACACCCTGACCCCTTGTCCTTTAAACATGCCGAGAGTGACATGCAAGGATGCTGGGGCAGGGTCTGAAAGGTCAGGTGGGGATACAGCTGACGAAGACCAGACTGCTGAGGCTTTGGGCAACGTGGAGAACTGCTGGGCCCTGACTGAATTGCTGCCATGTGGGAATTTGGCAAGATACTGCCAGTTTTCTGATTTTACAAGGATAAAACTTCATACCGTGGTTTTTATATTTAGGTACTGTAAGAGTACATATGTATAATCCGTATGTACACAAATTATGTCCAGGCCATAGATATATGGGTTATGTTAGTTGGGAACTACAGTGTAAAGTAAAAATCTGCAAACACTGCAAGACACAAGAAGTCCCAGCCAGCCGTCTGTGGCCTCCGCCGTAAGTAGAGGTGCTTAACTTAGCCAGGTGCTTTAAATGACTCACTATAAAGCCTGAGAAAAGTCTGAGAAATGAACGTCATGTCAAAGGATAAAATCATGAGAACAATTTGGGTTTGTTACAAAGTCTTAAATATTTTTAAAAATCATCTTTCCATTCCTCAAATTGTGTTCTGTAAAGAGTTCTGCCTTTCAGTGTCCATGTTCCTTTAGACCTCTGTCAGCACCACTGCATGATTTTTCTTCTAGTCCTACTCCTGCAAAAAAAAACCCTTTATCATTTTCCGGCATTTTTGACTGTGGTCCCCAGGTGTTCCCTCAAACAGTTTCTGGTGAATTCGTACCTGACATTTGCTACAGTAATGTGAATTCCCATGCTGTTTACACCTAACAAAGATCCAAAGCCATCATTTTAACCTGAAAAAATCTTTTGATTTCTAAATGTGCTCAAAAGAGGTCAGCAGAAATTCTCTGAATTTCTAGCAGTAATTATTGTAGGAGATGGGAATTCTGGTCAGGATGGTGTGGTGGATGTCTCCTTTTTACTTTATACACCTGGAGATGATTGGAATTTGTTCCACTGAATGTGTATTACTTTTATCATTACAAATAAAGATTTAAAACGGCATATTTGACAAGTTAGTGAAAAGTGTAGTAGATAAATCAGTTGAATAGTTTTCTTAGCAAGGCTGTTTAGCATTGATTTGACCAAGCCTATAATCAAAGTTTGATTCTGTTTGAATTATTTGGAAGTAGTAATTGCTCTACTTATGCTCTGCCTTGTTTTCTAAAGTCCTTTAAAAAAAAACTATCAACCTACACAAACAACAGTTTGTAATACTTTGTTGCGCTCTTCCTCTGTAGAACAAAACCAAATACATACAACTGAGAGTAATTTTATTATTATTATAATTAAAGTATAGTTGATTTACAATGTTTCTTCAAGCTCCATTGAGAATTTTTTTTTTTTTGCCTTTTTGTTGTTGTTGTTGTTGCTATTTCTTGGGCCGCTCCCGCGGCATATGGAGGTTCCCAGGCTAGGGGTTGAATCGGAGCTGTAGCCACCGGCCTACGCCAGAGCCACAGCAACGCGGGATCCGAGCCGCGTCTGCAACCTACACCACAGCTCACGGCAATGCCAGATCGTTAACCCACTGAGCAAGGGCAGGGACCGAACCCGCAACCTCATGGTTCCTAGTCGGATTCGTTAACCACTGCGCCATGACGAGAACTCCTCATTGAGAAATTTGATAAAAATATATTTGATAAAAATAACTTGAATGTAGAGCTCTGTGATTGATGCGTTATGCTGCCCCAGTATGGTAGCTGGTAACCACAGGGGAGCTGTCAGTGAAAACATTCAGTTCTTCATTCACAGGAGCCACATTTCAGGTGCTCACCAGCCATAGGTGACTAGTGGCTACCTTACTGGACAGCAGATATAGAACATTTCCATCCCAATACAAAGTTCTATTGGACAGCACTGGTCAATGGCACATGTTATAGTCTTGCCTCATCCAGCACCAAAGTAAAAATGACTCAACTTGCAATTAGTTTTTTTTTGGTCGCACTGAGGGATTGAACCTGAGCCACAGCTGTAACCAGAACCACAGCTGTGACAATGCTGGATCCTTAACCCACTGAGCCATGAGGGAACTCTGAAATTACTAATTTGCTTAGTTGATCACCATAAAAATTATGGCTCCATATAACGTACTCATCGTCAAACTAAAATTGGAGAATTTCACGGAAGAATCCCACATGAACAGTTCATTTCAACCATCAAGTCATGGGCTTTCATGATTCTGGGTTTGACTACAGATCATTATAAAACAGAGAAAGGCCTTGATAGACTAACTCCAGGGATTATCTATTTTCAGGTGAGCAAAATACCTTTCACTAAGTGGAAATCAATTGTAAGGATTAAGACTTCATTGACGATTTTTTTTTTTTTTTGTCTTTTTGCCATATCTTGGGCCGCTCCCGCGGCATATGGAGGTTCCCAGGCTAGGGGTTGAATCGGAGCTGTAGCCGCCAGCCTACGCCAGAGCCACAACAACACAGGATCCAAGCCGCGTCTGCGACCTACACCACAGCTCATGGCAACGCCGGATCGTTAACCCACTGAGCAAGGGCAGGGACCGAACCCGCAACCTCATGGTTCCTAGTCAGATTTGTTAACCACTGCGCCATGATGGGAACTCCCATTGACGATTTGATTTTTTGGTGGTGTTACGAGTCTGAAGCCCCACAAATTTTTGTCAAAATTTACTCCTATAGGGTGAATATGTAACTATCAGAGGTGCTGTATTTTTAAATTATTATCTCTTTCCTACTTCAGTTAATATTCAGAATGAAAAGTTAAGGGAAAAAAAGTTTAAAGGGGCTCTTTATTCTCATAGGCAAGGAATATTTTTAAAAAGATTTTTATTTTTTAAGATTATTTATTATAGTTGATTTCCAATGTTCTGTCAATTTCTGCTGAACAGCAGTGACCCAGTTATACATATATACACCTTCTTTTTTCTCATATTATCATGTTCCATCACAAGTGATAGATAGAGTTCCCTGTGTGTACAGCAGGATCTCATTGCTTATCCACTCCAAATGCAATAGCTTGCATCTACTAACCCCAAACTCCCAGTCCATCCCACTCACTCCATCTTGGCAACCACAAGTCTGTTCTCCATGTCCATGAGTTCTTTTCTATAGATAGGTTCATTTGTGCCATATATTAGATTCCAGGTATAAGTGATATCACATGGTATTTGTCTTTCTCTTTCTGACTTATTTCACTTAGTATGAGAATCTCTAGTTCCATCCATGTTGCTGCAGATGGCATTATTTGTTCCTTTTTATGGCTGAGTGGCATTCCATTGTGTATATGTACCACATCTCTTAATGCATTAATCTGTGGGTGGATACTTAGGTTGTTTCCATATCTTGACTATTGTGAATAGTGCTGCAATGAACATAGCAGTGCATGTGTCTTTTTCAGTGGAAGTTTTATCTGCATATGTGCCCAGGAGTGGGATTGCTGGATCATATGGTAGTTCTATATTTAGTTTTCTGAGGTACCTCATGCTATTTTCCATAGTGATTGTATCAATTTACATTCCCACCAACAGAGAAGGAGGGTATCCAGAATACTTTTGTTTTAGCCACTGACCATAAGCTTTATTTTTTAATTTTACTTCATTTGTCTTTTTTTAGGGCCACACCTACAGCATATGGAAGCTCTCAGGCTAGGGTCAAATCGGAGCTGTAGCTGCTGCTCTACGCCACAGCTGCAGCAACTCATTTGCAACCACACCACATCTGCCACAGCGCATGGCAACACTGGATCCTTAACTCACCTTGTTGAAGCCAGGGATCCAACCTGCGTCCTTGGTTCGTTAGTCGGGTTCATTAACCCCTGAGCCACAATGGGAGCTCCTGATTGTAAGCTTTAAAAAAATTTCTGGCTGGAGTTCCCTTGTGGCACAGCAGGTTAAAGATCTGGCATTGTCAATGTAGTAGCTTATATCACTGCTATGGTACAGGTTTGATCCCTGGCCTGGGAACATCCATTTGCCTCAAGCGTGGGCAAAACAGAAACAAAAGAAAATAAAACTCTGGCTATCAAGGAATAATGCAACATCTATATTTAAAACATAAGCTGGTTCCTTCTCTCCACTTCTAACTCTCCTCCAAGTTCAGTTTTCTCATTAAATGAGGCTGGTGCCTCTGTGATAGGCCAGGTCCCGGGAGGGACAGGTACTGTTTTGTTTTGTTTTTTGTCTTTTGTCCTTTTAGGGCTGTACCAGCAGCATATGGAGGTTCCCAGGCTAGGGGTCTAATCGGAGCTGTAGCCGCCAGCCTACGCCAGAGCCGCAGCAACGCAGGATCCAAACTGCATCTGCAACCTACACCACAGCTCACAGCAACGCCAGATCCTTAACCCACTGAGCAAGGCCAGGGACCGAACCTGCAACCTCATGGTTCCTAGTCAGATTTGTTAACCACTGAGCCATGATGGGAACTCCTCAAAATAACTCTTATGTTGGCTCTCCAAACTGGTGTTTGAACTCAGGTCCCAGGATAAGCTTTCCTTTCCCTAGGTCCCATGCTTGCGGCCTGGACACAAACTTCTGAGTGGTGCTACAAAGTGAAAATACAACAGCTGAGATCCTAAAGAGCCCTATAGCTAATATCTGTGCAGCAATACATCATGTAACCTGTTGTTCTCTACAGAGCTGAAGATTGGGACTGAAAGTGCTATTAGAACTGAGGACAATTATAATGGCTTCCTGCTTATTATGCCATGATTTTTTAGAACAGAGTAAGGAAACAAATCTAAAACAGGATAAGAAAAGAAGAATGATATTCCCTCCCTCCAAATACAGTAAGTAGAAGGCAATGGATTATTTTTAGTTTTAATTTTAATTAAATAAGAACCTAAGGGAAAATTCCAGCAAATAATACAGTTGAGCCACAGAGTGAAACTTGTAAGACTTTAACAAAGAAGGAGCAGTAAAAATATTCCCTTTAGAATAAGAATAATATTTATGCACTGAGAACATTTCCTTGACAATGGTCGTCATTTGGGTTTGAGGTAAGTACAGAGACATAATCCTCTGAAAGAACAGTTCTGACATAAAAAAGGAATCAATAGTGTCTGGAAAAGGGATGTTCCCCTCTCTCCCCCACTCATGCTCTAAGTTTGCTGTGTCCTCCCCTGCTATTCCTACCTTCACCACTTTTAAGTTCTTCTCAATGAAACCACTGAGAAAAAAAAACAGAAATGGCAATAGTAAGCCATATATAAAAAATTCCCAATGAAGACCTTAATAAATAACTTTAAAATGGGCATTTTAAAGCTCCAGTCATTATCACAGTACTTGGTGAATATGGGATGTTGGCTTCTTTTTCTGTGAATTATCAAAAATCTTGGACGTTTCAGAGTGTGGTCTTCCAGAAATATTTGATTTATTGAAGGATAGATTTTACTACTAACCTTACCTGTTGCTTATTCTGTTGACTACCAACATAAATTTAGTCTTCAAAAATACTTTTCCATAGCAATAAGTCTGTATCTTGGAAGTTTGCCTTGAAGTGAATCTGATGTTCCATCATTAATTACTTGCTTCCAATGTAACTTCATTGGCAAAATGTCAGTAAAGTTCGTATCTCTCTATTAAAATTCAAGCCACTCTGTCATGTAAATACAGTTCGATGGGGAAATCTCACCACCTTCGTGGCAGTCATCAAATACCTTTAAAAAAGAAAAAAGTTTATAAACACTGAGGTTTTAAAAAGTTTAAGAATGCTGAGGTTTTAAATTATTACTTTATAAAATTATTACATTACAGATAATGTCTTAATATCAACTACAACTGAAATTTCTAATAAAATATCCCAGCCCCAACTGTTTATTTAAAGCAATATTAACAACAAAACTTTCAAATTGAAAGAGGTTATTAGGACTGTATGTAAGAACATACTGAAACAGGACTTGCTTTGTGATCAGTCAGTGAGAGACCTTTCACTTTAGCATTAAGATAACCATGTTTGGAGTTCCTGTGTGGCTCAGTGGAAACAAATCTGACTAGCATCCATGAGGACGCAGGTTCGATCCCTGGCTTTGCTCAGTGGGTTAAGGATCTTGTGTGGCTGTGGCATAGGCCAGCAGCTACAGCTCCGATTTAACCCCTAGCCTGGGAACCTCCACATGCCACAGCCGCAGCCCTAAAAAGACACACAAGGAGTTCCCCTCATGGCTCAGCGGTTAGTGAACCTGACTGGCATTCATGAGGACACAGGTTCGATCCTGGCCTCACTTGGTGGGTTAAGGATCTGGCGTTGCCATGAGCTGTGATGCAGGTCGCAGACGCAGCTTGGATCCTATGTTGCTATGGCTGTGGTATAGGCCAGCGGCTACAGCTCTGATTAGACCCCTAGCCTGGGAACCTCCATGTGCCTTGGGTGCAGCCCTAAAAGACCAAAAAAAAAAAAAAAGACACACACATAAAGATAACCCCGTTCACTTGCCCACTGGGGTGCTGGCAGGTAACAAGAGCCCAGGAAGGGAGATCTATACACACAAATGACTTAACTGACCAAACACCCCCTGTTTAGCTACCTTCTTTGTGTGAAAGGTGATAAATGGAATTCCCAACAGGTTAGCCTTTTTTATGAGAGCTGAAACCAGGGCATAGAGAGCTTAGGCGTGTAGATCATAAAACACAGGCCAGCAGGCCAAGGATATAAATGCCATGAGGGCTGGGACAGTGCCTGCAGCACATGGGTGGTGCTCAGGAGCTCTCTGGGAAGGAACAAATGAAAATGTGGGTGGGCCAGGCCTCAGGAAAGCACATCACTTCTAGCTGTGAGTCCTGGCTGCTGTGTCTGAGCTGTATGCTCTCAGAGCGCCCTTAGCCTAAGTTCCCTCATGCTTAAAGGGAAATGACACTGCCAGCTGCGAGGGACCTGAGGGTTAAATGAGACCACAGAGACCTTCACGAACATGTCTGGCCCATGACAGGTTCTCAATAAATCTCAGTTCCCTCCCTACGTAGGTTAAATGATTTGCTCCCATCAAAAAATTGTCCATTTTGTGTGATGATCATTATAACAACTATAGATGTGATAAATTCATTTGAGTAATAAAAAAAATAAAATAAATAAATAAACCAAAAAACCAAAACCAAATGAAACAAAACAAAAAAAATTGTCCATTTTGGGACCAGAAAACAAATTTCTTTAACCTGGTTGTTCTAGGAATGTATGGTGATCATTTGCTCATTAAAGGCCTGTCCTCAAGGTTACATGGAGGCTTCAGCAGCACTGGTTCAACCCTAGGTTTGAGAAAACTAGGGTGTGCTTGCTGGGGTTATGCAGCTTTGCACTTGGTGGCAGTGAAGTGTACAATGATGCCACTTGAACTCACCGGGCAGAGTCCACAGGGGGCCCGGACCAATCCCGTGGGAGAGATGATTGGGTTGACTGCCCTGTATAGTTTCATATGCCCGTCCACACTGCCAACAGTGCCTTCTTTTGCAGCAATGATGGTCATCTCCACTTTCCCATCATAAATGAGCGTATTCAAGATGGTCTCAATGTCCTCCATGGACAACTCTACCTAAAAAAGGGACATGTTAGAAAGGACCCAAAGACAAGGAGACACCCTTCTGGAGGGTGGTTAACTGAGCTCATGCTGAGCTTGACACTTGTTGACATCTTCACTCTCCTAAGTAAGATCCAGACATCTCATAACATTTCTTTGGCAAGAATCTGATGGAGAGTTATAAAATGGTTGAGCATCAAATAGTCCAAATTCCTGTTTTTTTGTGAAAGAAACATCGGCAACCCAGGAAATGAAAATGACTTGTCCAAGTGACTGCTTCAGTTTCTTCTCTGATGTTGTCCATATGTACGGATGTTCAGAAGAGTGTGCTGACACCACCACTTGCATCTCATAAGGAGGAAAATACCAATTAGTGACAACTGATATGATGACTGATGTTTGGCACATATGTTGAAATGTCCCCCAGAGAGTCACAGACTTGTCAGAACAGACTTGAATCTGGCAGTGAAACAAACTGCCAGGCCTACACTCTGCTACCCTGTATCCCAGGCTCAAGCACATACAGTTCACCAAGTGCCCGATGGCAATGACCGCCTTTGCCTAACTGGCTTAGAATGGTACTTTCTCAAAATGGGTTCTGCAGAATATACACAGGTATCACCTGAAAAAAGCATCTGTGTCAGGTGTGTCTGGAATATACTGTAAACTATATCCCTGTGATGAAGAATAAGTATTTTGTTTTTGGTCTTTTTGCCTTTTCTAGGGCTGCTCCCACGGCATATGGAGGTTCCCAGACTAGGCGTCCAATCGGAGCTGCAGCAACACCAGAGCCACAGCAACACAGGATCCGAGCCGCGTCTGCAACCTACACCAAAGCCCACAGCAACGCCGGATCCTTAACCCACTGAGCAAGGCCAGGAATCGAACCTGCAACCTCATGGTTCCTAGTCAGATTCGTTATCCACTGCGCCATGACAGGAACTCCTGAAGAATAAGTTTTTAAGAACAAGATAAAATTAGAAACTGAGTTCTGACCTTACTGATCCCCAACTCACAGATATACTTCCACACTTCATGTGATGAAGCAAAGGAACTATTTCTTTGGATCACGGGATTCTGTTTGCTTTCTCTTGCCGTTTCTGCCTATAAGGATAGAAACATAAATTTCAGGAAGAATTCTGGTGTTTTCTAAATACAGTTTATATAGAGTGAAAGCAACAGAATGTATTTTGTTTAGTGAAAAAGAACAATTTCAATATTTTCAATTGAAATAAAATATGATGTACAAGATTAAACATTTCTTGTGAAGAAACTTAAAAAAAAAAAAATATCTACAGTGATCATGTGACCTCAGTTATGCCTCACCTTGGTTTGCAAGAATTTGAAACACTGTTGGTTAAGCACTTCTACAAATTCAGATTCAAAATCCTGGTCACTGTACCAGGCTCCTCCAGTCACAGACCGGTCCGGCTGCAGGTTATAGAGCATATACACCTTCTTTTTAGAGGCCTAAGGAAAAAACATGCAGAGCAGATGGTTCAAAGGTAACAACACAGGCTTCCAAAACTAAGACTTCAAAGCCTCCCAAACTTTATATTTCAGAACAGTTTTGGGCTTACAGAATTATTGCAAAGATGGTACAGACTGCCCACTGACCTTGTGCTCAGCTTCCCCTATTAGCAACATCTGACATTACTAGAGTACATTTGTTACAATTAACGAGCCAATATTAATATGTCAGTACTAACTCTTAGGTCTATATTTTATTGAGGATTTCCTTAGTTTTTCCCTAATGTCCTTTCTATGGTCTACGATGCTATCCAGAACACTACATTACATTTACTCATTTGCGTAAGTAAATGTAAATACATAAATTTTAGTTGTGACAGTTTTCTCAGACTTTCCTTGTTATTGATGAATTTATCAGTTTTGAGAAACTCACCTGAATGGCAAAAATTCTGTAGAATGTCCCTTAACTGGGATTTGTCTGATTAGACTGGAAAAAGGACCACAGAGGTAAAGTGCCCTTCTCATATTTCAGCAAGGGTACCTGAGCAGCACCAAGTGATGACTGACTGTCATCAATAAAACTTATCAGGAGTTCCTGCTGTGGCTCAGCAGGTTAAGAACCCTACATAGTGTCTATGAGGATGCGGATTCGATCCCTGGCCTTGCTCAGTGGGTTAAGGCATTGCCACAAGCTGCGGTGTAGGTCGCAGATGCAGCTTGGATCCACTGTTGCCATGGCTATGGGGTAGGCCAGCAGCTGCAGCTCTGATTTGACCCCTAGCCCAGGAATTTTCATGTGCTGCAGATGAGGCCACAAAAAGGAAAAAAAAAAAAAAATATATATATATATATAAAAAACGTATCAGCATTGACATTACAAATTGATCACCTGATCTGAGGTGGTGGTTCTCAGTTTTCTCCACTGTGAAGTTACTTTCTGCCGCCCTTTCCATTTGTGGAAAGAAGCCACCATGCACAGCTCAGACTTAAGGACTGGGAGTTATGCTCTATTTCTTTGAGGATGGAAGGTCTACTAAATCATTTGGAATTCTTCTGCATGGGAGATTTGTCTGTTTCCTCCCATTATTGACTTATTCAAACATCTTTATCAGTATGGACTCACGAATATCTATTTTATATTTTGGGTTACAATCTAATACTGATTTTTGATTTCTAGTTTGAAACTTTGAAAACATCATGCGAGGTGAAAGAAACCAGGCACCAAAGACCACATGAAATGTTCAGAAAAGGCAAATCTATAAAGACAGAAAGTATGTTAATGATTGTCAAGGCTTGGGGACAGGGAGGCTAGGGAGTAGCTGCTAGTGAAGTCACATCTTAGGGTGATGAAGATATTCTAAAATTAGAAGAGTGTGATGGTTGCAGAACTCTGAATATACTACAACCCACTAAATCTCAATAAAGCAGTTACTAAAAAATATTAAAAAAAAATAGACACTTGATTGGCAAAATGAAGCATGAAGCCAGGCATGGGTATGTAGGGATTCACTGTTATTTTACATGCTTTTGTATATATTTGAAATTATTCAGTAAAAATACAGCAGAGAAATAATATTCTAAATGAGGGAGTGGTATGATAACTATCATTGATAAATAAAATCACTGATGAATATAAAATCCTTTTTTTTTTTTTTTGTCTTTTTGCCATTTCTTGGGCCATTCCCATGGAATAGGGAGGTTCCCAGGCTAGGGGTCGAATCGGAGCTGTAGCTGCCGGCCTACGCCAGAGCCACAGCAACGCAGGATCCAAGCTGCATCTGCGACCTACACCACAGCTCACGGCAATGCCGGATCGTTAACCCACTGAGCAAGGGCAGGGATCGAACCTGCAACCTCATGGTTCCTAGTCAGATTCGTCAACCACTGCGCCACGACGGGAACTCCAGAATATCAAATTCTTATATGCTGAATTTTGTGTTCAAGCACTTTATTTTTTGGCCATGCCTGTGGCATGTGGAAATTCCCGAGCCAAGGACTGAACCTGCACCACAGCAGTGACAAAACCAGATCCTTAACCCACTGAGCACCTGCAGCATGTGGAAGTTTCCAGCTAGGGGTCAAATCGGAGCTGCAACTGGCAGCCTACACCGCAGCCACAGCAACACCAGATCTGAGCCCCATCTGCGACTTACACCACAGCTCATGGTAACATTGGATCCTTAATCCACTGAGGGAGGCCAGGGATCAAATCCACATTCTCATGGATACTAGTCAGATTCATTTCTGCTGCACCACAAAGAGAACTCCATGACCTACATTTAAAAAAATCTTTTTTTTGTCTTTTTTATCTTTTGTTGTTGTTGTTGTTGTTGCTATTTCTTGGGCCGCTCCCTCGGCATATGGAGGTTCCCAGGCTAGGGGTCTAATCGGAGCTGTAGCTACCGGCCTACGCCAGAGCCACAGCAACGTGGGATCCGAGCCGCGTCTGCAACCTACACCACAGCTCATGGCAACGCCGGATCGTTAACCCACTGAGCAAGGGCAGGGACCGAACCCGCAACCTCATGGTTCCTAGTCGGATTCGTTAACCACTGCGCCACGACGGGAACTCCTAAAAAAATCTTTTTTGATCAGTTGTTTTAAATCACGACATAGCTTAAAGAACAATAAGAGCCTGAAATATACTTGGAGAAATACATGTACAGTGAATGTTCAGGGGAAGAAAAGAGAAGACTACTTACTGCCACAGACTTAACAGCTTTGATAAGCTTTTTACTTTCTAGATTCTTTAGAATTTTGTTAATTTCTGTCAATGGCAAGTTGCTTTTGTATCGGATATCTCTGCTCCATATTCCTATAAGAAAGTAAAGTAAAATAAGTTGAACATTACAGGATTTGTGTTTCTCTTCCCATTGCTTATATCTCATTACAAATCTAGCAAAATACATATATATGTATGTGTACCTAGAGCAGAGCTATAGGAAAAATGACTAAGAGGTAAGAACCTTAGACTGAGTGACAAAAATATTCAACACAATACAGAAATTATATGTTCTATTTGCTAACTGGAAATTTCTTGGAATGCTAGTGTGGCCCCCTTTTGAAAATCATATAAAAAGGACATTTTTGTAATGTTAGAAAAATCTTGAATATAATTGAATTAACTTGTATTGTTTTTCCATGCCCTCCTGTACTCTAACCCCTTTTTTGTGGAAATTTCACTTTATACTGTTTATGTGAAAAACAAACTTAAGTTTGGGCCAGGGTGAACTGCCATTCTCAATATAGAGCAAAAAAAAAAAAAAAAGCTCTTTATGGGAGCATCTGTATGCATGTATGTCCATTATTTATACAACATTCTGTTTGGAAAACAGAAAGATTATAGTTCTTATGGTCACTAAAGGCCTGTGCAGAAAGCTATGATTTTTCTTTCAAAGAAGGAAATGTGTTACATAAAGAGAATTTATGTAAAAATATTTTGCTGCATTTTCTTCCCAGCATAAAGGCATGAAATAGGAAGAATATTTTATTTTTTGTCTTTTTGCCTTTTCTAGGGCCACTCCCTCCGCATACGGAGGTTCCCAGGCTAGGGGTTAAATCAGAGCTGTAGCCTCTGGCCTACACTAGAACCACAGCAACATGGGATCCAAGCCATGTCTGCGACTTACACCACGGCTCACGGCAACACCGGATCCTTAACCCACTGAGCAATGCCAGGGACCGAACCTGCAACCTCATGGTTTCTAGTCAGATTCGTTAACCACTGCACCACGACAGGAACTCCCCAGAAGAATATTTTAAATAGAGAGTGATTTATTCATATTTATTATTATTTTTTTTAATTTTAGGGCTGCAGGTGCGGCATATGGAAGTTCTCAGGCTAAGGGTTGAATCAGAGCTACAGCTGCTGGCCTACACAGCCAGATTCGAGCTGCATCTGCAACTTACACTGCAGCTTGTGGCAATGCTGGATCCTTAACCCACTGAGAGAGGCCACGGATCGATCCTGCATCCTCATGGATACGAGTCAGACTCATTTCAGCTGAGCCACAATGGGAACTCCTGTTTTCAAAATGTTAATTTAACTTCCTAACATATATAAAAATCACATGATTTCAGGTTACATCATAATTGTTGAAGCTAATATCGGTGACTCAAGTAGATCTTAAATTATAATAGTAGCAAGGGCTACTATAGTCTTCAAGGGCAATAGAAAAGGAACTAAATAGCTGTTGAGGAAACTACATCAGACACTGCCATACTGCACTAGGCATCCTCTGGTTTGTGCAAAAACCAGAGATGTTACTGTCCACAACTTACAGAGGAGAGGAAGAAATAAAAGTTTCTAAAATTTAGAACGTGAATACTGGAGTTCCCGTTGTGGCGCATCGGAAACAAATCCATGAGGTTGCGGGTTTGATCCCTGGCCTCACTCAGGGGTTAAGGATCCCACATTGCCGTGAGCTGTGGCGTAGATCACAGATGAGTCTTGGATCCTGAGTTGCTGTGGCTGTGGCGTAGGCCAGCAACAACAGCTCCAATTAGACCCCTAGTCTGGGAACCTCCATATGCTGACGCTGCGGCCCTAAAAAGACAAAAAAAAAAAAAAAGAAAGTGAATATTAAAAAAAAAACAACCCTAAGTTTGCACTGAGGGTTTGGGACAGAAATACTATAAAATTGGGTTGTAATGATCATTGTGCAACTAAAACAAACAAACAAAAAAGCCCTTAAGTTTTAATTTATTTATTTTGAATGAATAACACATTCACATGATTCAGAATTTGGACATTTCTTTCCATCCCTACCCACAGCCATCTGGTCCCTGTCTCCCTTCAGGCAACAAAAGCATCATTCCTGAGTGTCCTTCAAGCCTATGTACATTACACACACACACACCCACACACACACACACACCCACACACACACACCCACATATGTGTGTGTGTGTTCCATTTTTTTCCCCTTTTAACACAAATGGCTGCATACTCTCCTGACTGATCCATACCCTGGGAAGCCAGGATCTCAGTTCCTATATCTGGTCCTAAAGACGATGGGTTTTTTTCTGCTTGTTTCTGCACATGCTTACCTTTATTTCCTGCATCCTCTATGATTTGATATACTAGTTTCTCTTGATTATCTGATCCTTTCATTTTACTGCAGGGGAATAAAGTAGAATTAAAAAGGCAAAGAGGTACAGGATAATCTAATAATCTACACAACTAAATGAATCAGCAGACAAGGTCATCACATTTACTGATTTACCAAAACAAGGGCTTACCTTAAAAAGAATGAGACAGGGCTGTATGTACCAGAATGAAAAGATGTCCATGATATAGTAAGTGAAAAAAACAAGTTGCAAAACAGTATGGATAGCATGATCCAATTTTTGTTTAAAAAAAAAAAAAGAAAAGAGATTATATATAAATATATGGAATATAAATATATAATCGTCTATATGTATTTACATATACCTATAAGAGATTATATATAAATATATGGAATATAAATATATAATCATCTATATGTATTTACATATACCTATAAGAAAGATATATACCACTATATTAATAAGAGCAGTTATCTCTGGGAAATGGAACTCATGATGGTAGGTGAGATGATTATGTAGGACAGATTTACATTATGCTTTACTTTATGCTGCACTGGCTCCCCCACCCCCCAGATTTATACTTCTTTCATGATATTAAAATCTCCTTAAAATAAAAAATTAGGTGCTTACCCAGCATTCTGAGAGTCCTTTATTCTATACAGAAGGCCTGTATTGCTTCTTAAGAGATCCAACTGACCCTAAAGTTGTTAGTTTGTTTTTTTTTAAGAGAAAATAGCAGTGAGTTATTTGGGAGATATATCAAATCCAATGATAAACACATTAATATATTCTTCAATAGTTTATATGGATTAAAATATCCTACCTCCCATAGTTATTTGTCAGTTCCTCACTTGAGACTTAAGCTTCTTCCTACATATCACATGTGATATATTTTTAAGAACTTAGCTCTTTATCTCATCATTTCCCAAAATATTAATACCTAATAATTTTCTACATGCTTGATCCTGGCTTGGTTATATGATCAATGCTTTAAAGAATTTTAAACAAAAGTCAGAATAACAAATAAAAATCCATATTCAAGCAAATTCAGTTAAGTGTATCAAATATAAATATAATACAATAATTTACCTAAAAATGTTCAAATAAAAGCTAAACATGCAAAAATATTCTATGAAAGTGATGAAGTAAAATTTACAAAGTTAATAGTAACATTTACTGATGTGCATGATTTCTGAAATGTTACATGAAAATTAGGTGGAAAAGTTGACCAGTGAATAAAAGGCTTGCAGTAGTTTTGTTCTTATACAAGTCAAAAGTAAAATAAAGCATGTCTGTCATGCTTCTGCATTTCTCTGGTTCTGAACTTGGAAGAACCCAGATGGCTGACCAATGGGCTGTCAGCAGTTCAGGGAAGTATGGCTAAGAGAAGCCCCGTTCCCATGGGTTAAGGCCGAGCAGACCCATGACCTGGAATCTGGTTTACATAAATGGCTTAACAGCAATACTTTCCTCCCTCTCCGGCCCCAGAAGTGGAAAAATTGAACCACAAAGGCCAATCTGGAGGCTCCATGAAAATTGTCCTGGGTATTTTTGATGTGAACTGCATTAAATCTTCAGACTGCTTTGAGTAACAGGGATATTTTAATTATATCTAGTCCATGAACATGGGACATCTTTCCATTTCTTTGTAGCATCTTCCATTTCCTTCATCAGTGTTTTACAGTTTTCAGAGTTAGGTCTTTCACTTCCTTGGTTAAGTTTATTCCTAAGTATTTTATTCTTTTTATGTGATTTTTAAGTGAGATTTTCTTGTTTCCTCTTTTTGATAGTTCATTATCAGTGTATAGAAAAGCAATAGATGTCCAGATACTAATCTTGATCCTGCGACTTTACTGAATTCATTTATTAGTTCTAATAGTTTAGGGTTTTTTTAATGCACCTGCAGCACAGGGAGGTTCCTAGGCCAGAGACTGAACCTGTGCCACAGCAATGACAACACAAGAACTTTAACCCACTGAGGCACAAGGGAACTCTCAGTTCTAAAAGTTTTGTTTTGTTTTGTTTTTGTTTTTTGCTTTTTAGGGCCACACCCATGGCATATCGAAGTTCCCAGGCTAGGGGTCAAATCGGAGCTACAGCTGCCAGCCTACGCCACAGCCACAGCAACTCAGGATCTGAGACTTGTCTGGGAACTACACCACAGCTCACAGCAATGCTGGATCTTTAACCCCATTGAGTGAGGTAAGGGATTGAACCCATGTCCTCATGGATCCTAGTAGGGTTCGTTTACCACTGAGCCATGAAAGGAACTCCCTGGCTTTTATGTTAAAACACGTTCCCTCTATAATAACTTCAATGAGTTTTTTTTTTATTATTATGAATGGATGTTCAATTTTGTCAAATGCTTTTTCATGATCATACTGACAGTGTCACATGATTTTTAGCCTTTTGTTAATGTATTACACTGATTTATTTGTGCATACTGAATATTTTCACATCCTTAGAATAAATCCCATTTGATGATGCTGTATGATCCTTTCTGTGTATTGTTGAACTCAGTTTGCTAATACTTTGTTAAGGATTTCTGCATGTGTATTCATCAGCAACACTGGCCTCTAATTTTCTTTTTTTGGTAGTATCTTTGTCTGGTCTCTGTATCAGAGTAATGGTGGCCTTATAGAATGAATTTGGGAGTGTTTTCTTTTTTTTTCTTTTGATTGTGCCCACAGCATTCAGAAGTTCCCAGGCCAGGGACTGAACCTGAGCCATAGCAGCGACTCAAGTCACAGCAGTGACAATGCCAAATCCATAACTGCTAGGCCACCAGGGAACTTCCTGGGAGTGTTTTCTCTGTTTCAATTTTTTAGAACAGTTTGAGAAGGACAAGTATTTGCTCTTCTTTATATGTCTGGTAGAATTCCCCTGTGAAGCCATCCAGTCTTGGACTTCTGTTTGCTGGGAGGTTTCTTTTTTTTCCTTTGCCATGCTTGTGGCACCTGGAAGTTCCTGGGCCAGTGATCAGAACCTGTGCACAAGAGTTCCCACTCTGGTATAATGGGCTTGGCAGCATTTTTGGAGTGCTGGGATGAAGGTTTGATTCCTGGCCCAGCACAGTGGGTAAAGAATCTGGCATTGCTGTGGCTGCAGCTTAGGTCACAACTGTGGCTCAAATCCGATCCCTGGCCTGGAAACCCATATGCTATGACCCAAGCTATTGCAGTGACAATGCCAGATCCTTAACCTGCTGCACCATAAAAGAACTCTGATGGTAGTTTTTTGATTACTAATTCAATTTTATTACTAGTGATTAGTCTGTTTAGATTGTCTATTTCTTCCTGATCATCAAATTTTTTTTTTTTTTTGGTCTTTTGAGGGCCGCACCTAGAGAATATGGAAATTCCCATGCTAGGGGTCAAACTGGAGCTGCAGCTGATGGCTGACATCGGAGCCACAGCAACGTGGGATCTGAGCCACATAGGCAACCTACACCACAGCTCACGGCAGTGCCAGATCCTTAACCCACTGAGTGAGGCCAGGGATCAAACCCCCGTCAGCAAGGATATTAGCTGGGTTCATTACTGCTGAGCCATGTTTTTACCTTGCTGTCTTTTGAATGCTCTGTTTAACTTTTGCCATTTTAGTTACATGTCTTGATGTGGGTCTCTTTAATTTTATTTGGGGCCCTGTGTTTCCTGTACCTGGATATGTTTTCTTCTTCAGGTTTGGCAAGTTTTTAGCCATAATTTTATCAAAGACATTTTTGATCCCTTTCTTTCCTTCTGCTCCTTCTGGGACCCCTATAATGTGAATGTCTGATGTTTGATGTTATCCCAGAGGTCCCTTAAACTGTCCTCATTTTTTTAACATGCTTTTCTTTTTGCTGTTCTGACTGGGTAATTTCCATTACTCCACCCTCCAGATCACTTATGTGTTCTTCTGTATCCCCAGGTCTGCTGTTACTTCCTTACAGTGTTTTTCATTTCAGTTATTGTATTCTTCAGCTCTGACTGATTCCTTTTTATTGTTTTTATACTTTATTTATTTTTTATTTTTTTAGGGTCACATCTGAGCCATATGGAAGTTCCCAGGCTAGGGGCTGAATCAGAGCTACAGCTGCTGGCCTATGCCACAGCCACAGCCACAATGGATCCTCGACACACTGAGCGAGGCCAGGGATCAAACCTGCATCCTCCCATGTATACTAGTTGGATTTGTTTCCACTGCGCCACAATGGGAACTCCCTATTTTTTTATACTTTCTGATTCCTGGTTAAAATTGTCACCAAGTTCATCTATTCTTTCCCCAAGTTCAGTTAGCATTCTTGTTACTAATGCTTTAAACTCTATCTGGTAAACTATTCATTTCTATTTCATTAATTGTATTTTCAGGTTTTTTTCTTGTTTTTTTTTTTCTTTGTCTATTTAGGGCTGCATCCTTAGCATATGGAAGTTCCCAGGCTAGGGGTCAAATTGGAGCTGTCGCTGCCAGTCTATACCATAGCCACAGCAAAGCTAGATTTGGGCCGTGTCTGTAACTTAAACCACAGCTCACAGCAATGCTGGATCCTTAACCCACTGAGCAAGGCCAGGGATCGAACCCTTGTCCTCATGGATACTAGCCGGGTTCATTAACCACTGAGCCATGACAGGAACTCTTGTTTTTTTTTTTTTGCCATTTCTTGGGTGGCTCCCGCAGCATATGGAGGTTCCCAGGCTAGGGGTCTAATTGGAGCTGTAGCCACCGGCCTACGCCAGAGCCACAGCAACGCGGGATCCGAGCCGCGTCTGCAACCTACACCACAGCTCACGGCAACGCCGGATCGTTAACCCACTGAGCAAGGGCAGGGACCGAACCCGCAACCTCATGGTTCCTAGTCGGATTCGTTAACCACTGTGCCACGACGGGAACTCCCTCTTGTTCTTTCTTGAAACAAATTCCTTTGTCTTCTCATTTTGGTTAACTTTCTATTAAATTAATGTGAAGGTTACCTATTCTGGTCTTAAAGGGATATCCTTGCATGGGAGCATCCCTATTTGGTCTGTGTGTACCCAGTGGCTTTGGTGGGAGAACTGAATCTGAAGTGACCTTGGGTCACATGTTCCCCCAGGGTGTGCTAGCAGTTATGACCTTGGTGAGAGGTGGGGCTGGAGATGAAGGAGCTAAGCCAGAGCCAGGTGTGAACCATGGCTTCTCCTACACTTAGTGGCCATCACTGCCCTATTAGGGGTGGGATCAGAAACCCTGAGGGTCTGAGGTAGTCCCATTCCCTTTAAGTGTGCACTCCTCACACTCCTGCAATGGCACCTTCACCACAGAGGGGAGCAGTGCTGAAATAACTGTGGCCAGGGCATGTGCTGGGATGGTCTTGGCATGCCAGTCAGAAGTTCCAGACAGCTCCCAATCCACTGCCTCCAGGAGTGCCAGTAAAAGCCATTCTTGCCCCATTCAGATGCAGTCCAGGTCTAAGCCAGCTCTGTCCCTTCCAAATATGCACTGTCCTCTGCACTGGTAACCTTCACCTTAGTGTGGAGCCATGCTGGAGCTAGAGGGGTCAGGGCCAGCCATGGAAACCAGCCAGAGCCCAGGGCAGTTTCAATCTACTTCTTCAACCTTATTCATACCAGAAAGCAAGTGTGTGAATGCTCTTCAGGCATAAAATCTTGCCTTTTTTTTTTTTTTTTTTTAAATAGCCCTCCTGTAAGCGCCACTGGGAGACTGCTTTTCAAAATAGCAAAGGAGGAGTTCCCATCATGGCCTAGTGATAGCAAACCTGAGTAGTATCCATGAGGATGCAGGTTCAATCCCTGGTCTCGCTCAGTGGGTTGGGGATCCGGCATTGCCATGAGCTGTGGTGCAGGTTGCAGAGGCGGGCTGGGAGCTATAGCTTTGATTCAACCCCTAGCCTGGGAATTTCCATATGCCACAGGTGTGGGCCCTAAAAGACCAAAAACAAAACAAAACAAAAGAAAAACAAGAAACCAAATCACAGCAAAGGGGCCTTGTTTTCTCGGTGTTGGATCCCAGGGCTGGGGCGCCCAATCTGTGGTTCAAATCCCTCACTCCCCAGGGAGGATCTCCGAGCTCACGATACCCCCCTTTCCTTTTGTGTCTCCTCCTAGGCCATAGGTCCTGACCCGACTGCTTCTTCTCCCTTACTACCTGACTCCTTGTGAATCTTTCTTTACAGCTTTGGTTGTAGATGAGTCTTTCTGCCAGTTTCCAGTTTGTTTTCAGTGAGAGTTGTTCCACATATAAATGTGTTTTTCCTGTGTTTGTGGGAGAAGGTGAGGTCAGCATCCTCCTACATTGCCATCTCCATCTCTTTCCTCACTGCTTTTTTTTTTGTCCATTCCCATGGCACGTGGAGGTTCCCAGGCCAGGGATCAAACCTGTGCCACAGTAGCAACCCAATCCACAGTAGAGGCAACTTGGGATCCTTAACCTGCTGAGTCCTCAGGAACTCTTTATAAATAAAGTTTTAACAGAACATAGCTATACCCATTCATTTCTGTATTGTCCATGGCTGCTTTCTTGCAGAGTTGAATAGTGACAGAAACTGTATGATCTGCAAAGCCCAAAACATATACCATCTGGCACTTTATAGGAAATATTTGCCAACCAAGCTAGAAGGTTCAAGGGAGTGGTTTAACAGAAGGATCACTTGTTGTCAAATCTCCAGAGATCTTAGAAATCCAACAAAGCTTGTAGATTTAAAAAGCCAATCAGTTTTCAGATGTCTTTCAGGTAGAACTCTTTTACCCAATTGCTAAGACTACAGTGAAATGCTCTCAAGACAAGGGAATTTTGCTGATAGGTGAAAGGAAGGAGAATTAGATTTAGACTACAAGGTACCAGCAAGTTGGGTGGTTTTGGACAGCTGGAGAAGAATAACATGAAGGCTTTAGGTTCTTAAGAAGAAAGAAGAGCAGGCAGAAGGGCTTCACTAAAAAGAACCCCACTGCAGTGGCACAGGGGGCTGAATCTGTGCTTCCTTCCAGAGGCCCAGCACTGCCAACATTCACTGGACTTATTCCTCCCTCTAAAATGATCAGAGTGAGACCGTGGGGAGTGATACCCTAGTGAACTGGCTCTGATGACTCACAGAAAAATCAGGGCCAAGGGTTGAGGGAAGGGAAGATATTTCATAGGGAATGGCTATAGGAAGCCACCTGTAGGAAGCAAACAGGTGAGGAGAGACTATGCCTATATGTAGATGTGAACCCTTATGTATCTTAGTGACAATTAGATTAATTAACAATTAAAGTACATTTTTATTTGTCCTGTAAACGCATAAGTATTTCTTCTTTCCCCAATTGAGGTGGTCTGAATTGTCTTCTGGTTTGGAGTCTTATCAGTCACAACCCAACACATTTTCAAGAGTGATTTCATGACCATATAACAGAAAAATAATAATAATCACAACATATAAGAAATTACATTAACTATTTGGATTCACCTTACCATGGACAACAATCTATTGATGGCCACTGCCCGCTGCTGGGCTTCTATGTGCGGCATTTCATTCTGAATTACTTGGTCTGTGATTCCATGAGGGAACTGGTGACATAATTCTATAATCCTAGAAACAAAGGCATTAATGATATTCATGTTTTTACCTATTTTAAGAGGCAGTAGGGGGAAAAAAAATCCAGGCAGAGCAGTTTGGAATTGTGCCTTTTTTCACATTTGGCAGATGATCTGGGTTTCTACAGTGGTTCTGAATCAAAGCATGTTAAAAATGAGGAGATGATTTTGAAACACACATTTACATTATTATAAGAGAAGCATTTGTTTTCTTTATTAAGATGACCTTTAAAGGAGAATAAAAGTCAAATGGAAATATAGGAAAACATACTAAAGCTAAGATTTCAATTTTGTCAGATGAAACAAGTGTGGCAACGTGAAGATACAGTGCCTTGGGTGGCCGTAAGGCAGGAGGCAAACCAAACACTTTTGGTGGGAAGTCAAAATTTGTTATGACAATTTGCCATCACTGGGATCTGCTTTTGGAATGATCCCTAACAAAAATAAACCCCAAACTTCACTTTGTCATAGGATCATCATATGTGTTATTCATAATAGTTTGAGAACGTTGGAGTCTTTAAAAACTATGTGGTTACCTAAAAACTGCAATGCACGGGTAGAGACCATAAATCTTGTGTGAGACTGTGGGCACCCTAAAGCCTTCACTTAAATACTGCCTTAAAACCTTTTGGCTTAAGTTGCTTCGTAGTCAAAAACTGCGGCCTAACTTTAGCCAAACTTTTTTTTTTTTTTTAATGCTCTTTAGGGCCGCACCTGCGGCATGTGGAGGTTCCCAGGCTAAGGGTTGAATAGGAGCTACAGCTGCCGGCCTACACCAGAGCCACAGCAACACAGGATCCGAGCCTCATCTGAGAACTACACCACAGCTCACGGCAACGCCGGATCCTTAACCCACTGAGCGAGGCCAGGGATGGAACCCGCAACCTCATGGTTCCCACGGGGATTCATTTCCGCTGCGCCACGACGGGGACTCACAAACGTTCTTTCATGGCAGATCCCTTAATGATAAGGGCAATCCTGGATCAGAAGGTGTACCCACAAGTACTACTGGGAAAATGCCGAGTCTTCACTCGCAGCGTGGATCACTTTAAAGTGAGCAGGAAGCGCGTTGAGTACAGCTTCCCGAACAGCACCAGGGGTAATTCGGCTACACAAAATTGCAAAATGTCAAACTTTTTGAATTTCTTAAGAGTTTTGAATTCCTAGGATAGGAAGGAGGGTTCCAGGCCCCGCCCAGCCCCCGCTCCATACATTCACTCAACCTGCGCCCGCGTCTACTAAGAGTCCCGAAAAAAGGGTCCAAGGCTTTGCGGGGGCTCCCCAGCCGGAAACCGGGCCTTTCGCACCGATTTACCTGTTTTCGATTTCGACCGGATCTGCATCAGGCGGCTGCACCTTCACCTTTACCTCGGCCATGAGGGCGCAGTTCCCACCCCTTGGGGGAAAGGGATTTTAGAACCGAGGGAAAGGGAACCGGGGAACAAGGGAACCGCGAATATAGCGCCCGGCCGGCGCAAGGGGCCTCCCTCCTCCTGTCGCAGCCGGCCCTTCCTTGATTGACGCCTTGAGGTGGCCAAGCCGCGCCTGCGCCGCCTCACTCGCGCCCTCCCGTACAGCTTCTTATTCCTGCTGTTTTTTTCCAGAATGATAGTTATCTGTCGGACCAACGAGCCTGGTTCCCCCATTCTAGGTTGGAACGTCACCTTGTAGCAGTCACCAACCTCTGTCAAGGCACGTCCTCGGATGCCTATCATGCAGTCTGACGACAGGAGCTCCAGGCCAGTACCATTCGCCGGACCAAGCGCAGGGGCGGAGCTAGTTGCTAGGAAGCCTAGTTCCCGCCAATCACCGGCCCAGCTGTCAGTGGGCGGGGCGCGACTCGCAGCGTCTGTGGTAACCCGGACTGCAGTGAAGGAGAGGGCGAAGGGCGTTGAGCTGTGGGCTGTCTGCCTGGGGGCGGCGGCGGTACCTCGGGGGGTCCCAATCGGTTCCCGGTGGTCAGAGGAGGAGGAGGAGGAGTGCATCCCTCACTCCAGCTGAGAGGTAGCGAGTGTCCTTGACTGCATCTGAAGGGCGGGGATGGGGATCAGACGGGGTTCCAGATCCCGGCGGTGAGGGGCAGTCTGGATGCAGGGATGGGGGTGGGGAATGTTGTTGACGCCACACTGCCATTTGGGCCTAACGGATCGGTTTATTTCTTGATCCCCCTACGCTCGGGGCCCACTGGCCTGCCCAGTGTCGGCCTTCCAAGGGCAGCTCCTAGTCGCCGCGCGAATTATTCCCTCCGCAGCTGCTTTTATTTTGAGCTAATTGTAAACAATTTTAATTTCAATTGCCTCTCACTTAGATGAAAATGTGAGGATGGGTAATCTCCAGAGCCCAGCCACCTTTCTGGAAGGGTATTTTTGCTCTACTATCTGAATCTGCAATTTACGTTCCTAGCCTCCGATCTGGAATTATCCAACCAGGCATTAAGTCCCCTGCTTGAATTTAATTATCTCACCTTTGGGTTACAGTCTCTGACAATCCTCAAAGCACAGAGATTTTCAGAGCAACATTATTTAGAATAGCAAAAACCAAAACTAAAGAGAAACTAGCAATAGCTTAAATGCCTAATCACAAATTGATAAGGTTATGTAAGTACTTGACAAATTGTAAATAATAGCGGGGGTTGCAAGAAATACACTATAAAAATTTAGTTTTATGTAGGTTTTATTGAGTAAACCTGTGCATCTATTATCATTGAAATTTGAACAGACCTTCTGAGATGTAAATGGTTGCTGCATTAAGGTGTGGTTTTTGTTTTTGTTTTTTTGTGAATCCTTTAGGTATTAAAAATTATGAACCTCCCTGACTCCCAGGGAAAAGATCACTAAGGCTTCCATTCTCATACTTAATTATTTATAAATACAGTAGATGGAGCAGGAGCCTTTTGTGTTTCTGCTCACTTTTTATATTCATGCCCATTTTCTTCCGGCTGTCGTTCTTCTGAAATGTCTTGGCAACTTTCATATGCAAGATCGAATTGGTGACAACCATAGGGGTTTGAACCTGGAGCTGTCCCCAAAGAGCTGGCTCTAAATTAGCATTTAATGCCACATACACAGTTATTTCTGTGCTTCTTATGTGCTGACTTGCCCTGTAGCCAAGAGAGGTGGCATACTCATAAGAGACAGGAGAGGGTTGTGATGATGCAGGGGTTGCTTATGTCAGTTCATCAGTGAAGTCAGTTCATCTGCTCCAATGCATTCATTTAATTTGCCCATTTAAAATAATTCTATTCCCCATCCCGTACATTCATACTTTTCCCCCAGAAGTGAGATAAATATTTAGACAATCAAAACCCCACACAAGATCTCAACAGCAAAAATACAGCTGAAACAATAATCCTTTCAATTAAAAATAGTATTTGTAGATGGTATATTAACAGTATTCTCTTTAGTTTTTACTAGTTTTACTCTATTTGGATGAGGTACTTCTCTCCAGTTTTTGTGTTCCGATACAGGAATTTATTGGAATTTATTTTCATCCACTTTTTTTTTTGAAATGTAAGGAGGGAAAATGACTGCTGGTTCAGTGTGTGTTCCTCAAATCATACCACTGAGGGTGCCTCAGCCCGGAAAAGCCAACCATGAAATTGATAACAATACACTTTTGGAAATGAAGTCAGGTAAGAATCAAATGTGCTTGAAATTGTTGCAAATAGCATTGCCATATTCTTTATCTTCATCTGGTTGTTGACTGATTTCTTTGCATGCTTTCTGTAGTCAGGATCTTGCGAAGTTTGTAAAATTTCCAAAATTTGAAACAATGGTGGTTTATAGTGTGGTATTTATATAGCATAAAACGGATGGCTCTGAACAGCCTTCCATTTGTGTAGGTACATAGTTGCAGCAATGCCTTGCCTCACTTTAGCCAGAATAGGATGTCCTGGTGCTCCCCCAGTCTTTCCCAGGAGTCTCAGTATTTTTCCTGGAATGATAGGTTTGACCTACCAACACAGGCTTTCCACTCTGGCAGATTGGAGAGTGAATCTTGGCTTTGACAGCTAGTGACCTTCAGCACTTTGCTTAGCCTTTCTGAGTCTCCCCTTCCTCATTCTAAGACAGTGACAATATCATCTACCATTTAGAGCCATTGAAAAAAAGATTAAATGAATTGATATTTGATGTGAAGTGCACAATTTCTGGCACATGGTAGTGCCAGAATAAATCTTAGCTATTTTTGCAGAAATAAAGCAGTGAATATATTCCTATTAATGCCAGGAATACACACCCCCCCCCCCACACGATTAATATAAGGAGAAGAAAAAGTTCTATAGATAGAACACAAACAAATTCTTATTTAAAACAGACTCTGTTTGGCACTACATAGATGGACCTAGAGATTATCATATTGAGTGAAATAAGTCAGACAAAGACAAACATCATGTAACACCTTATATGTGGAATCTTAAAAAAAAATCATACAAATGAACTTATTTATAAAACAGAAAAAGACTCCCAGACATAGGAAACAAACTTATGGTTACCAAAGGGGATACTGGGAAGAATGGGGGATATAAATCAGAAATTTTGGATTAATGTATGCATTCTACCATATATAAAATAGATAAACAACAAGGACCTGCTGTATGGCACAGGGAATATATACTCATTATCATGTAATAACCTATAATGGAGAAGAATCTGGAAAAGATTGGTGTATATGACGGTCACTTTGCTGTACACTTGAAGCTAACACAACATTGTAAATTAACTATACTTCAATAAAAAAAATGACTTTGAGACTCCAGTTATATATTGCATATAAATGTTTATCTCTGTTGATGGTATGACACTTGGACTTCCCAGACTGAGAGTTCCAACTAAGAATATATTACATTATACTGTGTCTCTCTTTATCTTAAAAGCTGATATTATTTTAAACAATTCTCAAACCAAAATACAAATTTTAGCATACGT
This sequence comes from Phacochoerus africanus, assembly GCF_016906955.1. Lineage (NCBI taxonomy): Eukaryota > Metazoa > Chordata > Mammalia > Artiodactyla > Suidae > Phacochoerus > Phacochoerus africanus. The sequence goes on from NC_062546.1 coordinate 36,546,011, forward strand.
GCCATGGCCCTCAGGAGAAGTTGAGTGGTTATTGAGGAATGATATGAATGTTAAAGCATCCAAGGTTTCTAATAAATAAAAAGTTCTGTGATTCAGTGACAAAAATAATAATAACCCAATAGAAAAGTGGACAAAGGATGTGAAAGGACATCTTATAGGAAAGGAAATATAAACATCTTTTAAACAGGAGAATATGCTCTGACTCAGCCCTTCACCTACTTGCTGAGCACACTTTATCCTCTCTTTTATTTACTCCGTTGCATTTAATCACCACTCAACAGATTTTATGTAATTGTTTGTTTACTGTTTGTGTGTTTTTCCTAAAAGCTCTATAAGAGCAAGGATTTTGGTCACTGGTGTATCTCCAGTGTCTAGAATGGTGACTGGCACATAATAGGTACTTGATAAATACTTGTCAAACGGATGAGTAAATCTTACTCAAAATGTAAGAAAGGTAAGTTAAAATGATGAGAGACTTTTTTTTCAACCCTAGGAACATGTAAAAGAAATATTGGCAAAAATAAAAGAAAAAGGGGAGTTCCCATTGTGACTCAGTGGTAATGAACCTGAGTAGTATCCATGAGGATGCAGGTTCAATGGGTTAAGGATCTGGTGTTGCCATGAGCTACGGTGTAGATTGCAGACTTGGCTTGAATCCAGCATTGCTGTAGCTATGGCTGTGGTGTTGGCTGGTGGCCACAGCTCTGATTTGACCCCTTGCCCATATGCCACACCTGTGGCCCTAAAAAGAACAAAAAAAAAAAAGGGGGGGGGGGAGAAAAACCGATTACACACGATATGGCTGAGATTGTGGGTGAATGTGGGTGAATGGGCATTTCCATGCTTTTCTGGTAACGGTGTAAATTGTCTCATCATCCATGAAGGGAAGTCTGACAGTGTTAAGCAAAATCACAAATAACATATAGCTTTTGACTCAACAGGACTAGTTCATGTTTTACAGATATACTTATAAAAAGAACTCTTTACAGGAGTTCTTTAGCTTATAATAGCTAAAGAAAAAGGAAAGAAGAAAGGGAAAAGAAAACACTTTAGATGTTCATCTGTAGGGATTGGCTGTTTACCAGTGATTCAGCTGTAGACAGAATATGATGCAGCCGTAACAGTGAATGGGATGCTTTTTAGGTACCAGTATAGGACAATATCCAAGATATTTTGTTAAATGAGAAGACAAATGTGTGGAACAGGGTAGGACGTGCCACTATTTGTAAATTAAAAACAAGGAGGAAATAAGAATATATACGTATATGCTTTTATAGGTGTAAATATTTTTGGAAGGATAGTCGATATTATTGGTTGCCTTTGGATAGCTGCTGTCAGGAGCGGGAGAGAGAGTTTTAATTGAATATCCTTTTTGACCTTTTGAATCATGAATTTACTGCCTTTACCTTTTTCCCTAGAAGTGCAGGAATCATTTGCCAAGTCCAAATGAAATATAATAAAAGCGTTTCTTAAGCAGTGCTCAAAAAAGAAAAATTAGCTTGTTTTTTAAGTAGGTATTGTGGATTTAAAGTTCACCCCTGCTTGAGTCATATCAGTGCTCTGTTGGAGAGACAAAATACCAGGGCAGTTCAAGAGCATGGGCTATGGATCCAGCTTCCCATAATAACAACTCTGCTGTTATTGAACAAGTCTCTGGGCTTCACTTTCCTCATCTATAAAGTGGCTATAAAATAGGACGCATCATCTCATAAGGTTGTGTAGATAGAATGAGGTAATTCCTGTAAAGCACAGTGCCTGGCACAGAGAAAGAACTCAACTATCATTAGTTATTGCCATTCATTGCTATAGGTATATTTTTAATAAAACTCATTGAGTAACTGACCCATATCCATTAGTCAGAGGCTTGCTACTTTAGTGTTAATTCCAGTTATCCTGTTTTGGGTTTTTCAGACACCCCAGATGTCAACATCTATTATACCCTCGATGGCAGCAAACCTGAATTCCTAAAGAAAATTGGTTATGGCGAAAATAATACATTTAAGTACACGAAGCCTATTACCCTGCCTGATGGAAAAATACAAGTTAAAGCTATTGCAGTCTCTAAGTAAGTTAAGAGTGTATTGATGAAGATAGTTTATATTCATTATGTTTTAATTATTATGTTTTTGTTTATTTCAATGAGAATTGGGCTGGGTTAGAAGGACACTAGAGACAAAGTAACCTTAATTTCAGCTGTGTCTTCTGTGTTTCATTTGTCTTCTGTTGAGTCATATTGTAAAGTTCACAAGTCAGGGGTACAGTTCAGTGAAATTTTGTGTATATTTGCACTGTTTTTAGTTTGAATTTCACATTGGGATTTGGGGAAGGAAAAACCTTTTAAGGGTTAGGGCCTCCGAAGAGATGCGTCTGGCTCTGAGGAAAATTTGGTTTTCAGTGGATGGTTCTTTTATTCCCCAGGACATGGCCTCTGACCACCATGGTTCTCAATTTAATTCTGTATTGACTTCATTGGCCTTCAAAGCTAACATTATTTCAATCTGTTGGACATTAGCTAATTTATCCTTTTCTTCGTCATTTCTGTCCTAGTCAAGAGCTTTTTTTTTTTTTTTTTTTCATTTTCAAATATAGAAACACCACTTAATTTGGTATCCATCATTGTGGGTTGTAGAGAAGAAACCCTCAAATGCTTGGCAAGTTTGTGTGTCTGTGATAGAGGAATTATTTTGTGAAACATGACAGGTTTGGCCACATTTTCAGAACATTTTTAAGGCCTAAACCGATCCCTGGCTGGCGCAGGTAATTTAGAAAAGACTCCAGGCTCCCCCTGCTGGCTAAACTGCTGCATGACTTTTTGATAAGAGCTGCAAATTCTACGCCAAGGATAACTGCTTTGGTATTAAAAAATTTTTTTTTAATAATAAAAAAAAACCCTTACACATTATTATACTTTACTGGAGATTGGAATATGAGACTTTTCCCACTTGCCAAACCATTTCTATTAAAACAAAGCATTTCAGTTACTAAAAATTAATAAACTGGAGTTCCCATCGTGGCTCAGTGGTTAAGGGATCCGACTAGGAACCATGAGGTTGCCGGTTTGATCCCTGGCCTCTCTCAGTGAGTTAAGGATCCAGCGTTGCCATGAGCTGTGGTGTGGATTGCAGACGCGGCTCGGATCCTGAGTTGCTGTGGCTCTGGCATAGGCCTGCAGCTGTAGCTCCAATTAGACCCCTAGCCTGGGAACCTCCATATGCTGTAGGTGTGGTCCTGAAAAGACAAAAGAAAAAAAAAATTTCTCAACTATTTTGGAACTGATGTCTTTTTATTTCTGAATATTTACCTAAGCAAAAAATGTTAGGGAGTTCCCATTGTGACTCAGTGGACACAAACCCGACTAGTGTCCATGAGGATGCAAGTTCGATCCTTGGTCTCGCTCGGTGGGTTAAGGATCTGGTGTTGCTGCTAGCTGAGGCATAGGTTGCAGTCATGGTTCGGATCTGCTGTGGCTGTGACTGTGGAGTGGGTTGGCAGCTCCCGCTCTGATTTGACTTCTAGCCTGGTAACTTCCATATGCCATAAGTGTGGCCCTTCAAAAAAAATTTTTAAGCACCTTGGGGCTCTTATTTACTTGAAGGTTCAAAAATTTTAAGAAATTAAAAAACTGATATGTAAGAAATCTGAGCTATTGCAAAAGAAATGCTAATGGAACATAAAATTATCAAAGATAATCAGTGAGCAAGGCAAATGAAGACGAAGACAACTGGAGATGTAAACAGTATTAAGCCAGAAAGACAGTTGCCTAGAAGAAAGCTATTTCCCAGTCCTCCTTGAAGCTAGCAAGAGCCATGTCACCAGGTGTAGCCAGCAGATGTATGTGGAAGTGACATGGCACCTTCTGGATTGTGCCCTAAAGTGAAGAAGAGGTGGGCCTTGGTCCCTGCTGGCTGGAGTGTGGACGTAGTGGTCAGCCACACTGGGTCATGAGAACACAGCATGTGTCCCAGATATGGTAGAGCAACAGGGTGGAAACTCAACACTGGGCCCTGTCACCACGGCTTCTCTCTCTGTGCAGCTCTGGAAGGATTGCCCTCCATCCCAGCTCTCTTGTTTAAGCCACTGTTGTTTTTGTTCTGCGTTACAACAGCCAAGCCTATATCCTAACACACTAGCGACATGACTCAAGAAAATACTTGTGGAGAGCATACTCAAGAAAACAGGTCAACAATATCAGGTGTTTGCGAGTGTGGAGAAGCTGGAACCCTCTGATAGTGCCAGTGGGAATGGAAATGGAAAACCACCATTTAGCAGTTTCTAAAACGTTAAACACATTTACCATATGACCCAGCATGTGTATCTATCCAAGAAAGATGTATCTTTCCAAGTTACATCTGTGTATCTATCCAAGAGAGGTGAAAATACATCCACCCACATGGCTAGACCAGCCCTTACTGTTTTTATTATGATTGCAAGGTACCTCAGCAATAATCATCAGGAAACTTTGAAAGAGACAAGGGTTATTACTTAGAAGTCTTGGAAATCACATGGCACACAGTGAGGTCACAAGGAGAAGGGGAGGGAGAGAGAGGGAGGGAGGAGGAAGGACAGAAAGCACAAGCTTAGGGCTCTGCTTTCCTTTATCCTGGTTGAGGGGGGAGGGGCTAGGTTTCAGAGGTTCACTCAATTGGTGAATTTTTCTTTTTTCTTTTTTTGTCTTTTTAGGGCCACACCCATGGCATATGGAAGTTCCCAGGCTAGGGGTCGAATTGGAGCTGCAACTGCTGGCCTGCACCACACCCACAGCAATGCCAGATCCTTAACCCACTGATCGAGGCCAGGGATTGAACCCGCATCCTCATGGATACTAGTTGGGTTCGTTACTGCTGAGCCACGATGGGAACTTCCTTAATTGGTGAATTTTAAACATAAGAGGAACGTAATAACGCAAGAAGAGAAAAAATAAGTCAGCCCAAATGGTCAGTCATCGAAACCAACCAAGATCTCAAGTACAAAGGAGCCTCCAACCAAGATCTCAAGTACAAAGGAGCCTCCAACCAAGATCTCAAGTACAAAGGAGCCTCCAACCAAGATCTCAAGTACAAAGGAGCCTCCAACCAAGATCTCAAGTACAAAGGAGCCTCCAACCAAGATCTCAAGTACAAAGGAGCCTCCAACCAAGATCTCAAGTACAAAGGAGCCTCCGTGTGGGGAGGCAGCCTGGCTCTATATCTAGCTATGTGGCTGGCCGCATGTTTACTCACACTTGCCGTCTTTAAAGTGGATGCCTCAGCTAGCAGTGCTTAAAGTCAGGCATTCTCATTACAAAACAGAGAAAACCCAATTGTCAGGGCCTGTACCACAAAGACATATGTGAATGGTCATAGCAGCATTATTCATAATAACCCAAAGATGGAGAAAATCCAAATAACTATCCACTGGGAAACGGATTAACACACTGTGCTATAGCCATAAAAGGGAATATTACTCAACAGTAAAACAATAAAGAAACGACTCGTGCGTGCAATTACCACAAAAATAAGGATAAGTGAAAGCAGCCAGATATGTAAGAAAAAAATATATATATGTCTTTAGGGAGCACCTGCAGTATATGGATGTTCCCAGGCTGGGGCTGAATCAGAGCTGTAGCTGCCAGCCTACACCACAGCCACAACAACACTAGATCCAAGCATCATCTGTGACCTACACCACAGCTCAGGGCAATGCCAGATCCTTAACCCACTGAGCAAGGCCAGGGATTGAACCAGCATCCTCATGTCAGGTCCCGTGTCAGGTTATTAACCCACTGAGCCACAATGGGAACTCCCTGTAAGACTGTATTTGCATGATTACATCTATTTTAACTTTCTAGAAAAGGTAGAACTATGGTGACCAGGAGATCAGTGGTTGCTGGGGTAGGAGGTGGTCGCAAGGAGTGACTACACAAGGGAAATATTCTAAAACAACTACACAAGGGAAATATTCTAAAACGATTATGGTGGTAGTTGCACAATTGTATAAATTTACTGCATATCAGCAAACTACATCCTTAGAACAGGTGAATTACATGTCATGTAAATTACACCTTAATAAATCTGTTTAAAAAAAATAACGATGGGAGTTAAGAATGCAACTACAGCAGCTCAGGCCTCTGTGGAGGTTTGGGCTCAATCCCCGGCCTGGCACAGTGGGATAAAGGCACAATTGCAGCATTGATTGCAGCTGTGGCTCAGGTTCAGTCCCTGGCCCAGGAACTTCCATATGCTGAGTGCAGCCATAAAATAAAAGTAAAGAAAGAAAGAAAGATGATAGGTGAGCTGCTGTTGCTGAGATGAAATCCCTGCCAGTTTTTAGTTATGGGTACCTCTGCTCTGCTTTTTCATGGAACTACTGTTGCATCAGAGAGGAACAATATTAATTGTAAAAAATTATGAATAAATTGGAAACATGCTAGTATTTGAGAATGACAAGGCGGCATATACTATGCCACCCACACAGGGGAAATTCATGACCCACATGGAGTGACTGGTGTATAGGTAAAAGCCCCTTTTTGTTTAGAATAGTTTGAGGCATAAGGTATGAAATCCTCATGGTGAGTGAGGTAGATAGTCCTTCACTATGACCCCCCCCAGGAAACCATGCCTCCAGTGTAGCCCCCCATCCCCACTTGAATCAAAGCTGACCCTGTGACTTCCTTCTGAGCAATGGAGTGCTTCAGAAATGATACTAAGTCCAGATCACAAGAAGCATAGCAGGAGTTCCCGTTGTGGTGCATCGGAAATGAATCTGACTAGGAACCATGAGGTTGTGGGTTCGATCCCTGGCCTCACTCGGTGGGTTAAGGATCCGGCACTGCCACAAGCTGTGGTTTAGGTCACAGATGTGGCTTGGATCTGGCGTGGCTGTGGCTATAGCCGGCAGCTATAGCTCCGATTAGACCCCTATCCTGGGTGCCTCCATAAGGCGTGGGCACGGCCCTAAAAAGCAAAATAAAATAAAATAAAATAAAATAAAATAATAAAAAGCATTGCAGTTTCTGGCCTAGTCTCTTGGGATGTAAATGCTGGGGGGAACCAGCCACCATGTGGGAAGTCTGACCTCCCCGAGGCTTCCGGACTGTGAAAAAGCCCAAGTTCACCACTTGGAGAGGGAGACAGAGAGAAGGAGAGGGATGGCTGGCGAGCCCCCAGCTCTTCAGTGATCCCAGGCCAGGCTTAGACCATGAGGGAAGAAACCATTTTACACATCCGGCTGAGATGATCTTTCAGCCGACTCCAGCCCCAGCCGACATCTGATGGCAACCTCACGAGGGACGGCAAACCCTCAGGTGTGTGTTTTAAGACATTACATTTTGGAGTGGTTTGTTACGTAGCAATAGATAACCTGAGTAAGAACAAGGTAAGACTCGCAAAGTTGTATTTTGGTTTCTCCAATTTAAGATGTAATAAATTTAGTTGCTAGACTAAGGGACTTTGGTTGAGTCTTTTTGTTGTTGTTGTTTTTTTTTTTTTTTTTTTTTTTAGCAGTCATCTTAATTACCAGGTACTTTTTCTTTGAATCTTGATGTAACAGACTTTTCCCATTTTAAATAACTTTCAGAGACTGCAGACAGAGTGCCGTTGTAACCAAGGTGTTTCAGGTGGACTTTGTGCCACCAGATGCAGCCTCTTCAGAAGACGCTGTGGAAAATACCCTCAAAGATTCTTCAAAGCAGGCAAGTAATGAAACTCTGAGGCACCCGGATCGTCACCACGTCCCTGGTTCCTTTTCTCAGTGGTCACGGCTTTCCCTTCACTTACCACCACAGTCATTTTATCCACATTAGGTCCTTATAATTGGGGTCAGTATCAATCATTGCACAGTATCTGCGGATTTCTCACCCACTGGTCGGTCCCTCCTCCACTCGCTCATGAGAGGTTCCTAGCAAGCATCCTTGTCTTCTGTGCCTCCCCTTACCTGTCGAAGAAATCGGAAACCTTTTACCTGGCAGCCCAGGTGATCAGTTTCTGTCCTCAGGCATCCCTTCTTGCTTTGTGACTCCCTTGTTTATATTCCAGCCACACTAATCTGTGTGTGCTGTGTTCTGACTCTGTTCCCCTCGAACCCAGGCTTTGTCCTTTTACAAATGGTCTGTTTATGCGATTCCTTTGCTCCTCGTCGGTCTCCTGTACATTGTAAGCTCTCGGGGCAGAGAGCACGTCTGCCAAACTCAGTGTGATGCCCGGGGGCAGGTAGGAGTGTGCCGTGCATGTATATTTGTTGAGTAGGATGAATCAGAGAAACCCTCAGTGAGCAGAGCCTTCAGTCATGTTCAAATCTTCATCCGCAAATAGCTGCAAAGCCTCACCTCTTTGGAGAATGAACTGGACCCATCTAGAAAGGACATTTGAAACATTAATCCCTAGGTTCTAGGCATCAGTGAGACAGATCCCAGGGCCAGAGGATGGGCCAGTTCACTGCAAGGCAACCAACCAAAAAATCTCAGCCACAAAGGACTTGCTGGGGGTGATGAGAACTTCTGGGGAGTCCCTTCAGCCCAACAATGGACCAGGGGCCAGAGAGGAGGCTGCGGGATCACAGCAGTGGGTGCAGGCATAGTGTGGGCATCAGGGAAGGGACCTGCGCTGGGCAAGGGCAGCTCACAGAGGCTGAGCATCCATGTATCAGCAGGAGCTCAACTTGAGCCAAGCAGAGCTCTTTTCCTCAGAGTCTGAGGAAAAGAACGTCCAGAGAAAAGAATGTTTATGCTTCTTCAGGACCCTGTGTGGTCAGGTGGTGGCCTGAGCCCACCCTGTCTTTGCCCCCTGAATCGGGTGGTTCCTCAGTTATTGCTCGGACTCCGTGATTGCCACGTCCTGCCTGCATGTGTTGCATCCTGCCTCCAGTCTTGGCCACTTGATCTGGTGGAGCTTCCCCAGCAGAGGTACTGCCAGCCAAGCAACCCAGCTTCAAAGCTGTGTTGTTCTGAAGAAAGGTGAGGCAGAGGTCACTTGGCGAGAATGACTGTAAACCCTTTTGTAAGAAGCTCTGTCACTGTCCCTCCCACGGAGCTTCTCATTTTCTTTTCTAAATGGGCCAGAATCAAGGGACTGATATGCAATCTTTTCATTCCTAGGATTTGAAAAATGGATTTGTTGAACCAAAAGTAAGGAAGAAGTATAAGAATGCTGAAAATAAACTGGGTTGGAATGTTAACCTTGGAAAATTTCCAGGTATGATGTAACCGGAAGATAAGTTTTACATTCTAAACCACGTAACAGGTTCACTGCTTGTTTTCTTGCCCGCAGAAGGGTTGCATGAGAAATGCTGGAACAGGAAAGTAAGCTACAATTTTTTTGGTCTTTTTTTTAAGGCCATACCCATGGCATGTGGAAATTCCCAGGCTGGGGTCAAGTCAGAACTGTAGCTGCCAGCCTACACCACAGCCGAAGCAATGGCAGATCTGAGCCTCATCTGTGACCTACACCACAGCTCACGGCAACATCAGATCCTTAACCCACTGAGCAAGGCTAGGGAATGAACCTGTGTTCTCATGAATTCTAGTCTGGTTGCTTACTGCTGAGCCACAACAGAACTCCTGCAAGCTATAGTTTGAGTTTTGTTTTTTGGGGTTTTTATCGGTTGCACCCATGGCATGTGGAAGTTCCCAGGTCAAGGATCAAACCCTCGCTGAAGCAGTGACCTGGGCCACTGCAGTGACAATTCCAGGTCCTTAACTGGCTGTGCCACAGGGAACTCTTCAATTTCAGTTTTAATGCTACCCTAGCTAACAGCATAAGACCACGAGGGATTTTCAAGCTGTTCAGCAAAGTCAGATTTACCTACTCATTGCAGCTCAGGAAACTCACAGCAGAGGAGCCATGGGGCTTCTCATCACCCAGCACAGATAACAGTTATAGGGCTTTGGGGGAAGGGGTGGAGTTTGAGTGAAATTTAAACAAAAGCAGAGTTTTGATAGGCTGAAGGCAAGCAGGCCTCTGTGTGAAATGGTCACCATGAGGTATGGAACAAGAGGAGGACCAGGGCTCTGTTACCTTGGGAACAACAAAGATAGATATGGACTATCACACTCTGAAACCTTTCTCTGAAGCTCTGCACCAGGGTTGGAAACTGCAGCTGCTGGGAGTTCCCGCTGTGGCTCAGCGAGTTAGGAACCTGACTAGTGTCCATGAAGATGCAGGTTTGATCCCTGGCCCCACTCAGTGGGTTAAGGATCTGTTTGTGTCGTGAGCTCGTGTGTAGGTTGCAGACGAGGCTCAGATCTGGTGTTGCTGTGGTGAGGGAAGGGAGGAAGGAGGGAAGGAAGGAACTCTGGCTGCTTCTCTATGTCAGTGACTTGGGTCCTCCAGGCATGAATTGGAGGATGTTTCATTCTTATCGATGGGATCTCAGATGGCAAAGGTCCTCACAATCTGATTTTCGAGAACAAGGTTTCTGGGCAAGTAAGAAACAGCTGTCACTTGGAGTGGGGGCCGTTGTGTTAACAGCTGCTGCGTGTCCTTGGGACCCACAGTGTTTCCTGCCAACCTTGCAATTGGATTTATCTTGTTTCCCAGCCTAGGGTGGATTGTTGTAGAGTGTCACAGGGCAGACTTTAATTTTTTCAGTCTGGGCTAATATTTTTCTTTCTCATATTTAATTCAACTGAGTGGGAGCTTCTTTGTATAATTACTGCTTTGGAAAAAGAAGGTGACAAGCGAGGTCCCTTATTAAAATGTTTCCCACTATGAAGACATTTGCATGAAGCCATATGTAATTGCAGATATTCACAGAGTGATGCTTTTGATGTAATTGTAGATGTGGGTGAAAGAAATGACCCTAAAACTTTAAAAGATCTTCGCTTCTCAGAGAGTCCACGGGAAACTCCAGCTTTCCGTGAAGAAAACAGGCTCTAGACCAGCCACCCAACAGACCCAGGTAACTTCTAAACAAAATCTTTGGGGTACTGAAGACTTTCTGTGTTTTGGTGTGGGGAGGTTGGCTGTACCTGCAACATGTGGAAGTTCCTGGACCAGGGGTCGAACCCGTGCCACAGCTGCAGCAACACCGGATTATCCTTAACACTCTGTGCCATGGTGGAACTTCTAGAATACCTACTATGTTTTTAGTGCGTCCCATAAAATATTCTAAGGAAGCATCCCCTGCCTTTTCACCACACTCCAGAGGCACTTCCAGCGCTGGGAATACCTAGTTGAACAAGAAAAGCCCTTGTCTTCATGGAGCTCACATTTTATTGGGAGTGGGGACAGGCAGATAATAAACATGTGAATAATCAAACAAAAAATTAAGACTGGTGATGTGTGTCTTGGAAAAGAGCTGAGTAATGGGGCAGATCAGGAGTTCTCAAAGTGAGGCCGCCAGACCAGTAGCATCAGTGTCACTTAGAAGCTCATCAGAAATGCAGATCCTCAGGTGCCACCCCAGACCTGCTGAATCAGGAACTCTGGGGGGTGGGCCTGATAATCTGTCTTTTTTTTTTTTTTTTTCCTTTTTCTAGAGCCGCTTCCCGTGGCACATGGAGGTTCCCAGGCTAGGGGTTGAATCGGAGCTGTAGCCACCAGCCTACACCAGAGCCACAGCAACTCAGGATCCAAGCCACCTCCGCAACCAACACCACAGCTCACTGCAACGCCAGATCCCTAACCCACTGAGCAAGGCCAGGGATTGAACTGGCAACCTCATGGATACTAGTCAGGTTCCATCCCTGACCATAGTTATCTGTAGTGTGTCTAGAAAGAATTGCTTTCTTTGTGCATGAGTGTTTGGATTTCCTTGCCCACCTAGTAATTTAAGAGCTGCTTCTAAGGAAAAAGAGCAAAACCATATGTAAAGATTCCAAGATTCAGATCCCACAAAAGACTGGAAACGTGGGGACAAATTGGGGGCATTTGACTAGGGTTCACAGGACCAAGGAGGCCAAAAGAGGACCACAAAACTTTGATCTTTCACTCTTTCTTCGTATTGGTAAGTTATTCTTCTCCATATTCCAGCTCAGTCTTAGCTGAGGCATCCTTGAAGCATAGGTGATGCTCATCAGACATCAGCATTAATGATGCTGGCGGATGTTACAGCGGGCCAGCAGTCACCAGGGAGACAGAGTATCTCTGAGCTGGGCCTCTGGCGTGGGAGTGCCCTGCAGACAAGGAGCTGAGTAGGTGGATGGTACAGCCAGTGTGGAAGGGAAATGACAGCTGACACCTGGCTTTAGTGTCAGGGCACAGAATTGTGGTTTCTCTGGCCACGTGGAATGATGCCCAAGCCAGCTAGCTAAATAGGCCATCTCTGCTCAACTCCATCTCTGTCAGCTTCATTGACAAGAAGGCTGCAGGCTCAGTGTTCCCTCATCTTGAGGAATTTGGGAGAGAAGTAAAAAACCTGCACCTTTATGTGTTATAACTGAATTTAAGGTGTTTTTTTTTGCTTTTTTTGCTTTTTAGGGCCATACCCACAGCATATGGAAGCTCCCAGGCTAGGGGTTGAATTGGTGCTGCAGCTGCCGGCCTACGCCACAGCCACACCATATCTGAGCCACGTCTGCGACCTACACCACAGCTCTTGGCAATGCTGGATCCTTAACCCACTGATCGAGGCCAGGGATTGAACCTGCATTCTCATGGATCCTAGCCGTGTTTGGTTTGTTAACCACTGAGCCACGAAGGGAACTCCTGAATTTAAAGTTTTAACAATCGAATTAAATTTTGATGTGCTATGGGAACAATGTGTATGGGCCAGATGAAACTCAGTCAGTGGCAGACCAAATTTAGCCAGTAGACCGGTCACTTTGCGCCATTTGATCTAGGGTTGGATCTGACACAAAAGCAATTAAAACCCCTGACTTACCTTCAGGGGTAGCGTCTGTAGTCGTAAACTCAGCCTGTAGACCTATGGTAAACGGAGTCTGCTGGGGTCGGACAGGCTTGAGGACATGAGATCGTACATGCATCGTGGACGTGACCCACACAAGTGACTCAGACATTCTGAGCTCATCTTTAAGAGGGGGGGTCACGTGTGTCTCCTTATGTAAGAAAGACTTAGTATTTCTCTGGCATTTGTGCCAGTCACAAGGAAACGTCAGACAAAACCAGATTGAGGGAGAATCCACAGATTAAGGTCATGAAAGAGGAGTTCCCACTTTCATGTGGAACAACAGGATTGGCAGTATCTCTGGAGCGCTGGGACGCAGGTTCGATCCCCGGCCTGGCACAGTGGGTTAAGGATCCGGCATTACCACAGCTGCAGTGTAGGTCACAGCTGTGGCTCTGATCTGATCCCTGGCCCAGGTATTTCCATATGCTGCAGGATGGCCATAAAAGGGAAAAAAAAGTGTGTATCATGAAAGATACAGACTGAGGAATTATTCCCAATTCAAGGAGACAGAAAAGACATGACCAGTAAGTGCAAAGTGTGGTATCGGGCTGGATCCTCACCCAGGAGGAAAATGTCACTGGCACAGCTGATGGAATTTGAATAAGGATCAGTAGTGCTGTATCACCGCTGCCTCTTCTGGTTTTGGTACCTACATGGTTGTGTAGGAGGATGCTCCTGTCCTCGGGAAGTGTTGCAGCGTTCGGAGGCAGGATGTGACTGCCACTGATTATTCTCATGCTTCGGAGAGAGAATGCGGAAGTTCCCTTTGTAGCTCAGCAGTAACGAGCTATTATCCATGAGGATGCAGATTCAATCCCTGGCCTCACTCAGTGGGTTGGGGATCCCAGGTTGCTGTGACTGTGGCATAGGCTGGCAGCTGTAGCGCTGATTCAGCCCCTAGCCTGGGAACTTCCATATGCTGTGAGTGCAGCCTTAAAAAGCAAAACAAGAAAAAAGAAATGAGAGAGAGAGAATGGGAGCACTTGGGACAAGGTGTTAATGTGAACAGTTGGTCAAGCTGGGCACATAGGACTTAGCTGTACTATCCTTGCAGCTTTCCTCTAACCTTGAAATTACATCAAAGAAAATGTTACAAAACTCTGATGAGATGGGGATGATACCCTACTTCATAAGGTTGCTACGAAATGTCTAGGAGGTGACGACTGCAGCATGTCAGGCACATTTCCTGCTATCAGACCCTCCATCAGCATTAGTCTCTCTCCTCCATATTCCTTCTCCAACCTTCCTTTCTGTCCCCTCCCTCCTCCACTCTGCCCTCTAGACCACATCCAGTCACCTGAGTCCTAGGATGGGCCAGCGCTGTCTTCACCAGTGGGTTTCCTCCACTTGGAATTCCCTTTGTCCTTCTGTCCACCTGACAGACTTTTCTCTACTCAGCCCAGCTCAGATGTTACCGCCCTGGGAAGCCCTTTTCCCCCAGAGCAAGTGATGTGATTATAACCTCCCCTAGGCTCCAAGGGATGTATTTCCACACTGAGTGCACTTGTTTCAGTACTTCGCATGTACACCAGTGCAGCTCCTTGAGGGCAGGGACCGTGTAATGTTTATCTTTGTCCCCCTCCCTGCATCAAACACAGTGTCTGGTACAAGGAAGATGCTCAAATAAAAATATATCAGGAGTCCCTGGTGACCTAGTGGGTTAGGGATCCAGCGTTGTCACTTCTGTGACTCAGGTCACTGCTGTGGTGCAGATTTGACCCCTGGCCTGGGAACTTTTGCATGCTTTGAGTGTGGCCAAAAAAAATCAGGGAGTTCCTGTTAAGAACCTGACTAGTATCCATGAGGATGCAGGTTTGATCCCTGGCCTCGCTCAGTGGATTAAGGATCTGGCATTGCTGCAAACTGCTGCACAGGTCACAGATGCAACTCGGATCTGGCATTGCCGTGGCTGTGGTGTAGGCCGGCAGCTGCAGCTCTGACCCTTAGCCTGGGAACTTTCATATGCCACTGGTGTGGCCATAAAAAGGAAAAATACATAAATAAAATTTTAAAAACAGAGTGAGTTGAATGTTTCTAGATAACAGAGATGATTATTCTTTCAGGTGAGCTCATCTAGGTCTCTAAATTCTCAAACCTGGTCTCTCTGATGGTAATTCAGGTCTCTTTTCTTGTAAACTCTTACAGGTAATGAAATATACATATCTGATTATGAGCACCACTTTAAATTTTTTAGTGTTGTGTACTGGAGTGATCATTACTGAAGACTTTCCCCAGCATGGTTTTTTGTTTTTTTTTTAAATGGATGCCAGATATGGCGAGACAAAATATTAAAATGATGACAATGAATATTAATGTAATTTTCTATACCATAGCTTTTGCCATGATTGTATACATATTCTTAATTTTAGTTCCCTGGTTTTGCGCACATAACTGGCCAGAAGAGTTTGACAAGCACGGAGATCATGAGAATTCAAAGGGAGACAGACTTTCTCAAGTAAGTATTACTTTCTCTGTACTATTTCCTAGGTCCTACCTAAGACACATTGTGGTCAAGAAGAATTTGACGTTGGGATGTAATAATGGTGTTTGCCCATCCCCAGCTGTTTTTTATTAAATTTTTTCCGACTTAAAAGGTACAAATGACATACAATAAACTGCACTTAAAGAGTACAATTGACATATACATATAATCTTGAAACTCTCATAACAATCAAGAAAATGAACAAATCAGAGTTCCCTTCATGGCTCGGCAGAAACAAATCTGACTAGTTTCCATGAGGACGCAGGTTCGATCCCTGGCCTCGCTCAGAGTTAAGGATCTGGTGTTGCCAAGAGCTGCAGTGTAGTTCTCAGACGTGGCTCAGATCTGGCGTTGTTGTGGCTGTGGTGTAGGCCAGCAGCTGCAGCTCTGATTCGACCCCTAGCCTGGGAAGCTCCATATGCCACAAGTGTGACCCTAAAAATACAAAAAAGAAAAGAAAATGAACAAATCCATCACCTTCAAAATTTCCTACATTGCACCCTTTTTCCCATCTGTCCCTCCCCATCCCCAGGCACCTGTGGGTCTGCTTCTTATCACTGTAGTTTAGTTTCCATTTGATTCCATATGTAAATGGAATGATTTAATAGTTACTCCTTTGCCAGGCTTCTTTCACTCACCTAATTATTTTGAGACTCACCTGTGTGGTTACATGGTTACATACATCAGACATTTCTTTCTTTTTATTGCCGAGTGCGGTTCCATCGTATGGATACATCACAGTGTTTATCCAGTCTCCTATTGATGGACATTTAGCTTGTATCCAGTTTTTGGCAGTTAACAGATAAAGCTGCTGTGAACATTTGTATACAAGTCGTCGTGTGCACATCTGCTTTCATTTCTCTTAGGTAAATAGCTCAGAGTGAAGTAGCCAGGTCATATCATAGCTGTATATTTAACTTTTTAAGAAAACTGCCCAACTGTTTTCCTAAGAGGTTGTTATCATTTTACATTCCCACCAGCAATGTATGATTTATGAGAGTTCCAGTTTCTTTATACCGTCACCCATACTTTTATTTTATTTTCGGCCCTTCTGGTGAGGCGGTAGTCGTGGTTTTAATTTGTGTTTCCCTATGATTTGGGAGGGTGGGTGAAATGGATGAAGGTGATCAAAAGGTACAAATGTTCTGTTATAAAATAATTAAATCCTGGGGATATAACGTACAGTACAGTGACCATAGTTCATACTACTACACTAATACTGTGTAACACGAATGTATTGCATATTTGAAGGTTGCTGAGAGTAAATCTAAGAAGTTCTCATCATCTCAAGAAAAAGAAAGTCTGTATCTATATATGGTGACAGATGTTAACTAGACTTATTGTGGTGATGTGATCATTTTGCAGTGTATACAACTATTGAATCTTTATGTTGTATGCCTGAAACAAATATAATGTTGTATTAAGTCCTCTCTATCTTTACCAGTTTTGTCTATTATTTTATCAATCCTTGAGGAAATTGTGCTGAAATCTATGGCTGTAATTATGCATTTGTTTACTTATCCTTGTATTTCTACCAGTTCTTGCCTCATGTACTTTGAAGCTCTATTAGTAAATGTATAAAACCTTCTGGATACTTCTGTGCCATTGCAGAATTGACCCCTTTATCATTAGGAAATAACTTTTTTAAACCCTGATAATATTCTCTGCCCAGAATCAAACATGCCCGATATTAGTATCAGCTTTATTAATGATATTCCTATCAGGCTTTCTCTTGATTAGAATTTGCATGATGTATCTTTTTTCATCCTTTTATTTATGTTTCTCTATTATAAAGTTGGTTTCTTTTATAATTAGGTCTTGCTTTTTTATTTTAAAAAAAGCTAACAATCTCTGCATTTTAATTGGGCTGTTAAGAATATTTGTATTTTTGCTGATTATTGATATGTTTGAATTTAAGTCAACCAGCATATTATTTGTTTTCTGTCTGTCTTATCTATCTTTTGTTGCCCTTTTCTTATTTTTTTTGCTTTCTTTTGGATTAATTGGGTATGTTTTATGATTCTATTTTATTTTGTATCCTTTGTTGGCTTATTAGTGTAAGTTTTCTTTTAGATTTTATTTTGTATCCTTTGTTGGCTTATTAGTATAAGTTTTCTTTCAGTAGTAGGGTGATAGTACAATACTTTTAACTTATCCACTCTGTCTTCATGTAGTATTACGCCACTTCATATATAGCCTAAGAACCTATGACAGTTTACTTCCAGTAGCTGAATAACCACAGCCTTTGTGCTATTGTGGTCATTTATTTTACTTCTGCAAATATATTATTAGTTTTTTGTTTGTTTGTTTTTGTTTTTGTTTTTGTTTTTTTGCTTTTTAGGGCTGCACCCGTGGCATATGGAGGTTCCTAGGCTAGGGGTCTAATCAGAGCTATGGGTGCCGGCCTATGCCACAGCCACAGCAATGCCAGATCTGAACTGTGTCTGTGACCTACACCACAGCTCACGACAATGCTGGATCTTTAACCCACTGAGCAAGGCCAGGGATCGAACCCGCAACCTCATGGTTCCCAGTCGGATTTGTTTCTGCTGTGCCATGAAGGGAACTCCCGGTTGTTTGCTTTTTTTGTTAGTTGCAAGAGTTTTTAACATATCCCGGATATGAATCCCTTATCAGATATATGATTTGCAAATAGTTTCTTCCATCTGTAAGTTGTCTTTTCACTCTTCTTGATAGTATTTTTTGATTTACAAATTTTTATGTAGTTAGGTTTATCTATTTCTTTTGCTGCCCGTGATTTTGGGATGATATCCATGAAATCGTTCTCAAATCCAGTGTCATATGTGCCCTTCTGGGAGATTTATAAATGTACCTCAAACATTTAGGCCTTTGGTCTATTTGGAGTTCATTTTTATATATGGCATAAGGTACGGATCCAACCTTATTCCTTTGCATGTGATATCCAGTTTGCCCAGCAGCATTGTTGAAAAGACAGTCCTTCCCCAAGTGGACTCAACTACAGAGGCTGGTTATTATTGAGAGGCTGTGGAAGAGACTGGTACAGGCAACAAATAATTGGATCTGGGGAACAGTTCAGATAGGTCACAGAATCAGTCCCCTAGGCTGCCTGGAAAGTGTGGCGGTGGCACTGTCAGTCACAGGAAAGCCCAGTTTCAGGAATCCTTCTGCTTTGGCTGATATCCCAAACCAGGTGGGTGGATGAGGGCTAAAAGCTGGGATCCAGTGGCCCAGGAAGTGGGGCCAGACGTTGCTGGGGCAGGGCCTCAGACTCTGCCCAGGTGAGTGAAGATGAAGGTGGAGCCGGACAGATGGTGACTCTCTAAAGTGTGAGGTAAGAGGACCTATCACTCATACTGGGCTCCATGCTGAGGTAGGAAGTCAGAAAAGTGCAACATAGACATGGCTGGAATTCCCAGAGCTCACCTAAATCCATGCCAAATCCAAGGTCATAGGACAAGCCAAGGTCCCACTCAGGAATGGGATCAAGGTTGCTTCGGTCAAGAAGTGAGATGGGCCTAGCCTCCAGGTTGAGGGCACCACAAGTGGTTCCAGCTGAGGCCCCTTTGTAATAAAATGACTAGAGAAGCATCTCCTGTCTTTTTTTTTTTTTTTCTCTTTTGTCCTTTTTTTGGTTGTTGTTGTTGCTATTTCTTGGGCCGCTCCCGCGGCATATGGAGGTTCCCAGGCTAGGGGTTGAATCGGAGCTGTAGCCACTGGTCTACGCCAGAGCCACAGCAACGCGGGATCCGAGCCGCGTCTGCAACCTACACCACAGCTCACGGCAACGCCGGATCGTTAACCCACTGAGCAAGGGCAGGGACCGAACCCGCAACCTCATGGTTCCTAGTCGGATTCGTTAACCACTGCGCCACGACGGGAACTCCACATCTCCTGTCTTGACCTTGTTCCATAGCCTTTGAGAGTGTCCTGCTTCTTATTTTATTTTAGAAGAAGGTTTGAGGAAGTTTCCGTGTGGTGTAGCAGGTTAAGGACACGGCATTGCCACAACTATGGCACAGGTTGCAGCTGCAGCACAGGTTCGATTCCTGGCCCGGGAACTTCCATATACTTAGGGTGTGGCCACAAAATAAAAAAACATCTGAGTGCTTTTAATTTTCACTTGACTTCCTAGTGTGCCCTCATCAGGACCGCCTTTTGTTGCAGGTGTGCCCACTGCCTCGTGCGCCGCCCGTCTGATCCCTTTGCTCGCTACTGTCTTGAATGCGGCTCTTCTGTCCCGCCCATATTTGGCTGTCGTCTGCCACCCCCAGAAGGAGCTCAGGTGAGCAACACGAATCCTTAAAACCTTCTTGCATTGGTTGATCTGATCTTTCTCTGCAGCGGGAGCACAGTACTTGGCACACATGACCCACAGGTATGAATGCTTGTTGAAAGAGTTACTGGCAAATGAATCTTTTACTATCCAGAATCCTATTTAAGAAAGAAAAAACTTGTTTGAAATGCCATTTCTTTTGTGTGGTCTGGGAAAAGCATGGGCTCAGAAAAAGACTGAAATCTTTTTGTTTCAATGATGCATGCATGGATAAACACGTTTCCTACTCATATATTTCTTTTTATAATCTGGAGACAAATAGGAATATATTCTAGAAACACATGACGAGAGGTTCTACTTACAAGTCTGTATACCCATAAGATACATCATTCTGTCCAAAAAAGCTGTTTATATAGGCTATGGCTTGATCACTATATCTAAGTTAAAACATTTTGGCTAAGTGTAGATAACTGATGTTATCCTATAATTAAGTTTGCAATTAGAGGAGTTTCCATTGTGGCTCAGCAGTTTAAGAACCTGTTGAAGATATATGAGGATGAAGATTCAATCTCTGCCCCTCTCTCAGTGGGTTAAGCATCCAGCATTGCCGCAAGCTGCAGTGTAGGGTATAGATGCAGCTCGGATCTGGTGTTGCTGTGGCTGTTGTGTAGGCAGGCAGCTGCAGCTCCAATTTGACCCCTAGCCTGGGAACTTCCATATGCCCTAAAAAGCAAAAAAAAAAAAAAAAAAAGTCTTTGCCAGCTGGCTTGAATGAAGGCACATTGCTGGGAGGGCCAGTGCAGGAGGACAGGCTTGGCGCCTCTTCCTGTTTCTGGGGTGCTTCCCTCTCCTTTGGCTCTGATGATGCTCAGCTCACACCCGGTTGTGAGGAGCCCAGTGAACCACAGCAGACTCCTTTGAAGACCTCAGTGGGTTCCAGGGGTATCTACCCACTTCTGGGTACTCTCTCAGGCATCTGGTGGGCAGTTTCCCGGCAGTTCTGCACATGACCTCCCAGCACATTCTGCCAGCTCCTCAGAGGGAGACTCCTAATGAATTTCGTAGGACCCCACAGGCGGCCTTTCACCTGCCAGCTCTGGTCTGTGTCGCCCCAGTGAACTTCTCTGCCAGCCAGTGGGTGACAGCCACACACAATTCAGTGAGGTCCTCTTCCAGATTTGATTCTCTTTGGGTTTCTGCTTCAGCCACAGAGGTGGTAACATCTTCTTGTCCTGGGCAGTCCTGTACCCATTACAGTTTGCTTTACCTATTAGTAGTTAATTCTGTAGTAGTAGTAGTAATAGATAGTGACTATTTATATTAAACTTTCCCTGTTCATAATACCCAGTGGTTTCTGTCTCCCGGGTGGACTCTGATACAGAATTGGTACCTGGAGTAGCTTCAGGAACTAAACCTGCAGAGACAGAGTTTTGGAAGTACTTTGGTCCTTCCCTTTCCTGAAAAGCAATGCTGAGCTCCTTCCCAGTGGGAAACAGGATGCTAGTGATCCACAGCATGAAGTGGCATCACAGTAAATCAAGCCATCTCATCGGGCAGGTCATGATGAAGTGTCACCTGAAGCAAGCCTCTTGAGCGGTCAGGAGTCTGCTGCACTTGATGGTTAGGGCAACACTGATGAGCTGAGGGCTGTGGTGTGGGTGGGTCCTTCTGAGCACCTGGGAGCATCGCAGCACCAGACAAGCTCAGGGCCTTTAACTCATAGTCTGAGAACCAGAGTGCTCCTGAGGCAGCCCTAAAAGGACCCATGTCTTATAGCTCCAGGGTTATACTGCTGAACTTAAACCCAGCATTGACTTGTATGTGTTGGCGAGTGACAACATCAGCTGAATTCACTCTCACCACATTTCTTTTTTGTTTGTTTTGGCTATGCCCATGGCATGAGGAAATTCTCCGGCCAGGGATCAAACCCACGTTGTAGCAGTGACAATGCCAGATCCTTAACCTGCTGAGCTGCCAGGGAATGCCTGTATTTCTTTTCTGAAAGTTACATTGGGACAGACTAGGATCCTGAAACTTGGAATGGAAGTGTTGGGTTGGACCCAAGCAAAAGGTACAATCTCGATTTTCTAAAATACTCTATGCATCCTGCCAGTGGGTGAACTTACCCTCCTGTCTGAGGATGCTAGCCTACCTTTCCTTGAAATCTCTGTGATAACCTCACCTGGGGCGGTGACTTTGAAAGGGGAGGTGTATTCTCCTCAACACTCACCACAACCACCTTGTAGCATTGCTCTGGTCCAATCCCAGCATGCTGTAGAGGGCCAGGTACACACCGTGATCCAGGAAAAAAAGCTTACACATGAAAAGAAGACCCAGGAGCTCCTTGATGGCTCAGCGGGTTAAGCATCTGGTGTTGTCACTTGCTGTGGCTCGAGTTGGATCCCTGGCCCAGGAACTTCTGTATGTCACTGCAGGCGTGGCCAAAAAAAAGAAAAAGAAAAAGAAGTGCACAATTTTGCTAATATATATTGGCAGGATCTTGAGGAACAAGTGTGGGAGTGGATTTTAAAGAGGCAGAATATACACTAATTTGGGCCAAGTTCACTGATATGCATGCATCTTCTGTAGGTTCTAAATTGACTTAGCTAATGCAGCTGGCGGTGGCTCCAACTGCTTTTTTGGTTGACTGATGAAAGCTTGGACTCAGTAGTAGCCCATATTTAGTGAGACTGAGATACCAGGCTTTCCCTGCTATCATGCGGGAGTAGGTTTATCAAGTCTGTCTTGTGTGTCCCCAACGCTCACCTGCCTTTCACAAGAAGGTCAGAAGACACTTTCTTGACTAAGGCGTTGAGGATGACACTAGTGAAAGGAGCTCTTGCGTCCATGAAAAGTTCCATGGCTGCTTTCCTTTGGAGGCCAGGCATGATCATGGGAGATGCTGCTGTTGAGATGGGCTCCCTGATTTCAGCGGGCTAATGGGATTCCAGAGTATCACATCTGTTGTAAAAGGCAGCGGTGATATATCAGTAATCAGAATCCAGTCATGGTATTCCCAAGAGTGAAATAGGTGGACAGCCTACTGGTATATTGCTTGGTTTATATAATTAGAAAAACAAACAAACCACATTCTGTAGCCAAAAATGTGACCTTAGTTACCACAGTGGAACATCCAAGTCTTTCACGCAGGTTCAAGACTTAAGTCATTTCATGGAGTTCCCGTTGTGGCTCAGTGGTTAGTGAATCGGACTGGGAACCATGAGGTTGCAGGTTCGATCCTGGCCTTGCTCAGTGGGTTAAGGATCCAGCGTTGCCATGAGCTGTGGTGTAGGTTGCAGACTCGGCTTGCATTGCTGTGGCTGTGGTGTAGGCCAGTGGCTACAGCTCCAATTAGAACCTTAGCTTGGGAACCTCCATATGCTGCAGAGCGGCCCTAGAAATGGCAAAAAGCCAAAAAGCCAAAAAAAAAAAAAAAAAAGACTTAAGTCATTTCACAAACCCATAGCTCCCCGATTGAAGAGAGACTGGGTCTCCTTGGGGATGGACCCCTGCCTCTTTGCAAGTACATGTCTTAACTCATCCTTGGAGCCTTTTCAAAGGAGCCCACTGCCTTCACTCGAGTGACTGTGCCTTCAGGAAAAGGAAATGCCCAAAGCTTTGGGAAATTACTAGATACTGGCTCTGAATTGATGCTAATTCTTGGAGATCCAACACACCACTGTGGTCCACCAGTAAAAGCTGGAGCTTAGGGTGGTCAGATGATCGATGGAGCCTTACCTCAAGGCTGACTCACAGTTTTTGCATCACATATTTTGGGGACTTGTTGCGTTGGTATACATTTTGTAACTGCTGTGTCTTGATTGATTCTTTCATCATCACAAAATGTCTCTCTTTGTCTCTAGTAATAGTTCTTGTTTTTAGTCCTCTTTTTCTAATATTTATGCAGCCACCCCAGCTCTCTTACAGTTACTATTTGAATTATTATCCTTTTCGCTGCATTTACTTTTTTTTTTTTCTTTTTTTTTCCATTTCTGGGCCACTCCCTCAGCATATGGAGGTTCCCAGGCTAGGGGTCTAATCAGAGCTGTAGCTGCCAGCCTACGCCAGAGCCACAGCAACGCAGGATCCAAGCCGCATCTGCAACCTACACCACAGCTCACGGCAACGCTGGATCCTTAACCCACTGAGCAAGGGCAGGGACCGAACCTGCAACCTCATGGTTCCTAGTCGGATTCGTTAACCACTGTGCCACGATGGGAACTCCTGCATTTACTTTTGACCTATTTGTGTCTTTGAATCTAGGGCATGTCTTTAGTAGACAGCATATAGTTAGGTCCTGTTTTTTCATCCAGCCTGACAGTCTCTGCCTTTTGAGTGAGGTGTTTAGTCTGTTCATACTTAATGCTTTAATGATGTGGTTGGATTTACATACGCTGTTTTACAAACAGCTGTTTTGCTGTTTGTTTTCTATTTGTCTCATGTCTTTTTTTGTTCCTTAGTTCCTCCTTTGCTTCTGTTTATGTTAAATAATTTTTAGTGTGCCATTTTAATTCCTATGCTGATTTTTACAAAAAATATTTTAAAAGTTATTTTCTAATAGTGTTCTAGTGATTGCAATGTACACCTTAATTCCTCAGTCTGTTTCAGAATAATTTAATTTAGTAATACATAGAAAATTTTCTCCAGTATTATCACCTTTTCTTCCTCATTTTCTTTTTATATTGTTATATATGTTACATCTATGTATTTTAAACTGAAAATGCAGGGTTAATTATGTCGCTTAAAGATGAGAGAAAATGTTTATGTAGTCATTTATATTTACCCACATATTTATCATATCTAGTCTCTCATTTCTTTATTTCTTTCCTATGAACTCAGGTTATTATCAATGTGACTTATTTTCAGCCTGAAGGACTTCCTTTCCTAAAGGCATGTATTTTCTCTCTGTGTTTATCTTAGAATGTTTATTTTACCTTCACTTCTGAAGAATAGTTTTACTGGATATAAAATTCTTATTGGTCAGTTACTTTTCATTTCAGTCCTTTGAATATGTCATTCTGCTATCTTCTGGCTGCCATGGGTTTTGGTGTATGTGATAAGTAGTTTTTTCTCTTGCTACTTTCAAGATTTTCTCTTTGTCTGACATTTAACAGGTTGACTATAATGTGCCTAAGTGTGGTTCTCTTTGTGTTTATCTTTCTTGGGATTGATTGAGGTTATTGGACCTATAGATGAATGCTACTTCTTTAATATGGGAGGTTTGAAATTCCCTAGTGGTGCTGTGGGCTAAGGAGTCCAGCGTTGTTACTGCAGTAGCTCAGTTCGTTGCTGTGGAGCAGGTTTAATCTTAGTCCTGGGAACTTCCATTTGCTATGGAAATATGGAAAGTTTTTGGCCATTATTTTTTCAAAATCTCTTTCTACCCTTTTCTCACTCCTCCCCTTCTCGGATTCCTATTACATGTATGTTTTTATTGATGTTGCTCTAGAGAACTTGATGTTCTGTTTATTTTCTTAAGTCTTTTTTCTCTGTTCTTCATATTGGAAAATTTCTATTGAACTATATTCAAGTTCACTGATTCTTTCATCATTTCTGATCTTTTATTGAGTCCCTCTGGCAATTTTTTTCACTTCAGTTATTTTACTTTCAGTTCCAGGTATGCATATATGTATGCATGCATGCATTATGTATGTATGTATATATGTTCCAGGTATGCATGCATGCATGCATGCATGTATGTATGTATGTATGTCGTCTGTACCCATAGCATATGGAAGTTCCTTGGCCAGGGATTGAACCTGCTCCACAGCAGTGACCTGAGCCACTTCAGTGACAACACTGGATCCTTAACCTGCTGTGCTACAAGAGAACTCCTTGATTTTATATTTTTAAAATAATTTCTTTTGGGAGTTCCCATTGTGGCTCAGCAGTAATGAACCCGACTAGTATCCATGAGGACTTGGGTTCAATCCCTGGCCTCACTCAGTGGATTAAGGATCTGGTATTGCTGTGGCTGTGGGTGTAGGCCAGCAACTACAGCTCCAATTGGACCCCTAACCTGGGAACTTCCATATGCCTTGGATACAGCCCTAAAATGTCAAAAATAAACAAAAAAAAATCAAGTAAATAAATAGTTTAAAAGTTTCTTTTGAGGTGCCCTGTTTTCGGTTCATTGCTTTCATACTCTCATTTGTAAAATACGGGTTTTCTATAGTTCTTTGAACATTTTTATAATACCTGTTTTGAAATCTTTGCTTACTCAGTCCAACATCTGGGGACACCCAAAGACAATTTCTATTCATTTTTCTCCCCTGAGTATGAAAAAAAACCACTTCCTTGTTTTTTGCATGTCTCACAATTTTTTCTTGAATTTTGGACATTTTAGGTAATATATTACAATTACATGGGATTCCAATGTTTTCTCCTTATGTGTGTTTTTTGGTTTTTGTTTTTGTTTTGACCACACCCACGGCAGGGGGAATCAAACCTGGGCTTGGGATCAACCTGGGCCACTGCAGTGATAATGCAGGATACTTAACCTGCAGTGTCACAAAGGAACTCCTTGTGTTGTTGTTTTGGTTTGGTCTTTGTTTTTACTTGGATTAACTCTTTCAAGTCTGTCTTCCCTATAGGATTCAGCCAGTTATATCAGGCTTTTCCCCTTGTTTTATTTTTAAGCCTGGGATCACCCCTGAGTGTGTGTAGCTTAGAGTTCAACTAAAGAGTGGCCAGAAGTTGTGCTCAAACACCTTGGTCCTTTAAGTCTTCTGCTCTCTGCTGATCTCATCTATGGTGGGCTGATCTGATCTCTGCTGATGGATCTGTGGTGGGCTGGGTGGAACATTCAAACTTCAGGCAAGTTTTCAAATCTGCCCCAGCTCTTACTTTATGCTGCACTCTTTTGTACCTCTGTGTGTGGCTGGGGGTGTGTGGGTGGCTTAGACTCACTCAGGTTTAAGTTGCAAATGCAGATATCCTCCAGTTAACTAATAGTATGTGGGGGATTTATCAAGCACACTATAGACGGCCTACCTTCTGGAACTCCCTGTTAAGTCCCCGGCTAGTTGCAGGTTCATTACCCCCAAACAATACCACCATCTCAGGGTAGTGGATCCACTGCCCTCCCTGTTTGCTTGCCACTGAGATCATTACCTCCTCTTTTTTTTCTTCTTCTTTTCTTTTTAGGGCTGCACCCGAGGCATAAGGAGGTTCCCAGGCTAGGGGATGAATTGGAGCTGTTGCTGCCCACTGGCGCCAGAGCCACAGCAACACCAGATCTGAGCCACGTCTGCGACCTATACCACAGCTCATGGCAATGCCGGATCCTTAACCCACTGAGCGAGGCCAGGGATCAAACCTGCATCCTCATGGATGATAGATTCATTTCTGCTGAGCCATGACAGAAACCCCTGTTTTTTAAGTTTTATCCAACTTTATAATTGCTTTTTGGAGCGAAGACTTGTTGATTTCCTTACTATGCCATGCTGTAAGCTATTTTTTCCTTTATTCTTTCTTTTCACTCTTCTTTTCTACAATAAACATGTTTTGACCTTAATAGGAAAGGAGTAAGAATAAAAGTGGTAGTTATTTAAAAATAATGTTTAGGGAGTTCCCATCATGGCTCAGCAGTTAACGAACCTGACTAGTATCCATGGGGACTCGGGTTCAGTCCCTGGCCTCGCTCAGTGGGTTAAGGATCCAGTGTTTGCCGTGAACTGTGGTGTAGGTCGCAGGCATGGCTCGGATCTGGCATTGCTCTGGCTGTGTTGTAGGCTGGCAGCTGTAGCTCTGATTCGACCCCTAGCCTGGGAACCGCCGTATACCGTGGGTGTGGCCCTAAAAATAAATAAATAAATAAATAAATAAATAAAAATAAAAGTACGTTTACAGGAGTTCTCTTGTAGCTCAGTGGGTTACTAGAGTGGCTTAGGTCACTGCTATGGTGGGGGTTTAATCCCTGGCCTGGGAACTTCCACATGCTGCTGGTGCAGCCCAAAAGTAAAAATAAAAAATGTTTACAAAAGCAAGTAAATATGCATTTAAGATGGACTTATAACCTTTAGTTTTTGCATCCCAAGACAAACCTGACATCTCTCTTCGTGGCAGATGGGCCTGTGTGTGGAGTGTGAAAACCTGGTGCCCATGATGCCCCCATCTGTGTGGTGTGCGAGGCCCCTCTTGCTCCACAACTGCAGCCACAGGCCAGCCTCCGCCTGAAGGTAATGAAGAGTGAAATCTGTAAAACTATGAGTAAAATAGACAGAAATGAAGGTTCGAACAATGAACATCTTTCTTCAGCTGAGGGAGTTGGCTAACATTGATTAGCTAATACCTCTGCACAAAAGCCATTCTTATTTTTGGGAAGACATGTTGCCCAAGGAGTTTAACTTGCAAGTTGGATCTAAATGCTAACAGAGATTCATAGGAGTTCCCTGGTGGCATGGCAAGTTGAGATATCCAGCATTGTCACTGCAGTTCCCCCTAGCCTGGGAACTTTCACATGCTGCTGGTGAGGCCAAAAAAAAAAAAAAGGAAAAAAAAGGAGAGTTCCTGTCGTGGCTCAGCGGAAACGAATCTGACTAGTATCCATGAGGATGCAGGTTCAATTCCTGGCCTCACACATTGGGTTAAGGATCTGGTGTTGCCGTGTGCTTTGGTGTAGGTCGAAGATTCGGCTTGGATCTGGCCAGTGGCTACAGCTCCAATTCAGCCCCTAGCCTGGAAACTTCCATATGCCTCGGGTGTGACCCTAAAAAAAAAAAGAGAGAGAGAGATCCATAGAGATTTGTTCCCTGAACATGGTTTTGGAGAGTGTATTGCACTACAGCCAGTGTAAACAGTTTTTTACTTCATATGTTTAAACTTGAACGTTGTAATTATATTGATTTAAATCATGTCCTTAAAGTCGATTCATACTTTTCTTTGGTTTGTTTGATTACGGGGTCCCTATTATGTAGAAAAGAGGGATTACAACTAGTCACATGGGTGAAAAAGTTGTGTCATCACCAACATTCAAAAATCCTTATTTGACAAATGACTTTCAAGCATCATTGTATCTTTTCTCTGTTTTTCAATTTGCACTCCCATTCACCTCCTTTTTAACTTGACCTCAAGTAAAAAGAGATTGAAATAGGTTTAATAAAGATAATGTTGGGAGTTCTCCTGTTGCACAGCGGGTTAAGGATCTTGAGTTATCACTGCTGTGGCTTGGGTCGATGCCTTGGCTCAGATTTGATCCTGGTCCAGGAACTTCTGTATGCTGTGGGCATGGCCAAATCAATCAATCAATCAACCAATCAATACAAATAAAGGAGTTCCCATTGTGGCTCAGTGGTTTAAGGACCCAACTTAGTCTCTGTGAGAATGTGGGTTTGATTCCTGGCCTTGCTCAGTGGGCTAAGGATCCAGCATTGCTGCAAGCTGCAGTGCAGGTCACAGATGTGGCTCTGATCCTGCAGTGCTATGGCTGTGGTTCCAATCCAGCCCTGTACCCTGGGAACTTTCATACCAGAGATGTGGTTGTAAAAAAAAATATATATATATATATAATTGGGTATAGAAAAGCAAGAATTTTAACAAGAGAAGTACGTGGACTTAATGTACAATTAGAACTGTAACACTCCTTTTTTTTTTTTTTTGTCTTTTGCCTTTTCTAGGGCTGCTGCTGTCGCATATGGAGTTCCCAGGCTAGGGGTCTAATCGGAGCCGTAGCCACAGGCCTACACCAGAGCCACAGCAACGCTGTATCCTTGCTGCGTCTGCAACCTACACCACAGCTCACAGCAACACATCCTTAACCCGCTGAGCAAGGCCAGGGATCGAACCCACAACCTCATGGTTCCTAGTCAGATTCATTAACCACTGTGCCAGGATGGGAGCTCCAGAACTGTAACACTCCTAAAGTGACCTTACAGATTTTATGTAGGCAAAATTTATTGAAGTTTACAAGAGAAAATGTCTTCTTTTTAACCTGTCTTTGTTCCCTTTCACTGTAAAAAATTCAGCAGTGTCCCAGGCTATGTAAACCTTCAGAAGTGAGATTTTAAAGAATTGGCTGGGCCAAAGTCAGGTATATGAACATTTATTAATCTTGTTAGATGACTGTTTTCTTTTTTATTTGTAATTATTTATTTTTAGAGATGACTATTTTCAATCTTAAGAAATTTTTTTTTTTGGTCTTTTTAGGGGCACACACATGGCATATGGAAATTCCCAGGCTAGGGGTCCAATCAGAGCTACAGCTGCTGGCCTACACCACAGCCACAAGAACACCAGATCCAAGCCGTGTCTGTGACCTACACCACAGCTCACGGCAACACAAGATCCTTAACCCACTGAGCGAGATCAGGGATTGAACACACGACCTCATGGTTCCTAGTCAGATTTATTTACGCTGAGCCACGATGGGAACTCCCCAGATCACTCTTATCGCTGACTCTTCTTTGGTTGGAAGCTTTACCACGTACACATTATATTCTGCATCCTAAGAATTTACTGGAACGAGTCTGCACTCCCAGCAGTGCCAGGATGGCACAGGGAGTGGTGTGAGCCTGGGCAGCAATCACTGGACACCAGCCCTAGGGTCACTGGGGATGGGGAAGGACCCCAGGAAGGAGCGAGGCTCTAGGCTGGTCTCCAGTGGTCTGGTCTCCTTGCCCCAGGCAGCCTCCCCACGGTGCAGCCTTGAGCCTTCCTTCAGGTTCACCCAGTTTCTCTGGGTTCTGCCTTGCCATTCTAGTGTGAGGCCTCAGGTACTGAGGAGCTTTCTCAAAGACACTTTTTTCAAAAAAATCTTTTTTTATTGAGGTTGTAGTTGATTTACATTGTTATGCCAATTTCTGCCATACAGCAAGTGACACAAAGTGTGTATATGTGTGTGTGTGTGTGTATACACATATAGGCACACACCTTTTTTATGTTCTTTTCAATCATAGTCTATCCCAGGAGATTGGATACATTTCTCTGTGCTATACAGTAGGACCTCATTGCTTATCCATTCTATTTTTTTTTTGTCTTTTTAGGGCTGCACTTGCAGCATATGGAGGTTCCAAGGCTAGGGGTCCAATCGGAGCTGTAGCCGCCAGCCTACGCCACAGCCACAGCAATGCCCGATCCTTAACCCACTGAGCGAGGGCAGGGATCGAACCTGCGTCCTCATGGATGCTAGTCAGGTTTGTTACTTGCTGAGCCACGATGGGAACTCCTGCTTATCCATTCTAAATGTAATAGTTTGCATCTCCTAATCCAAGCTCCCAGTCTATCCCTCTCCCTTGGCAATCACAAATCTGTTCTCTGTATCCCTAGGTCAAAGACACCCTTTGGGAGTTCCCACTGTGGCTCACTGCTAATGAACCTGACTAGTATTCATGAGGATGTGAGGTTCAATCACTGGCCCAGCTCAGTAGGTTAAGAATCTGGTGTTGCCATGAGCGATGATGTAGGTTGCAGATGTAGCTCAGATCTGGTGTTGCTGTGGCTATGGTGTAGGCTGGCAGCTGCAGCTCTAATTTGACCCCTAGCCTGGGAACTTCCATATGCTGAGGGTACAGCCCTAAAAAGGCCTCCTTTGATGTGACTTGTCCCATCATACTCCTCCCTGGACCACTCCCTAGGGCTCCGCATTCTGCATTTCCTGGACTGTGACCCCTACACCCATGGTGCCTGTGACCTGGGCCCCTGCTTACCATGGTGGCGATGGCAGTCGTGGTGTGTGTGGGCACAGAGGAGGGGTTCGTATCAGGGGTCTGGGCCCAGGGATAGCTTTGAAGAGGGGGTGTCGTCTGAACAGATACAGTGGGAGGCACAAGCATTTGCCAGATGAGAAGGGGTGGGGCAAAGAGAAGTGGCTCATGGGTATGTGTTTTTGGGGGAGGGTGGTGGTGGGGGCAAAATAGAAGTGGCTCATGGGTATGTGTTTTTGGGGGAGGGCGGGTGGGGGGGGGGGGGCATGCCAGGAAGACAGTGGAGACTGGAAATTGCAGGATGTGCTTCAAAACTTCCCAAGCAATTTGGTTTGGTGAGCTGCAGAAATGCTGACAGGGGGCTGTGGGCTGTGCGAGATGGCGCCTCCAGTGGACCCTGGAGGGTTGAAAGCAAGGACAGCTTTTAATCAGATTTGAATTTTAGGGAGACTTTAATCACATCCGATCTGGTGGGCAATGCTCAAGTTTTATGGTGGGACAGTCAGGATTGCTGCTACTTCTCACAAAAGGACCCCAGTTGGGAATCATCCCAGGGGCTTTCTCAGATGGTACAAAGGCGACAGGTTTTTATTTATTTATTCTTTTTAGGGCCACACCTGCGGTATATGGAGGTTCCCAGGCATGGGGTCGATTTGGGGCTGCGACTACCACCCTACACCACAGCCACAGCAACGCAAGATCCTTAACTAACTGAAGGAGGCCAGGGGTCGAACCCGCATCCTCATGGATACTAGTCAGGTTCTTAACCTGTTGAGCCACAACAGGAACTCCAGGTGAGAGGCTTTTAGAGAACATTCTCCCCTCTCAGGTCATTGGGAACGCCTATATAAACTGCTTACGGATGCCAACAAGCCTTCCCCTCCCCAGGGCACCAGCAGGGCCAGTTGGCAACTCCCCTCCCATTTCCATGTTGGTCTCCACTACACTTCATGTGCAGAGAGCATCATCCATCCTCCTCAGGCTTAATGAAGACACAGCCAGCTGCTTGGCAGGCTTCTCTGGTGTTGATGCAAAGCCCTTTCGAATGCTGAGGAATTTTGCTTGATCCCATGCTTTTTTTTGTTTGTTTATTTATTGCCAGAATTAGAAGACACAGTAGCAGGAGTTCTTCTTTCATCCTCTGGCCTGTATTTCAGAATACGAGAGAACTTTATGCTTTTAAAATTTTTCTAATGTTTGGGAGCAAGTGAAATGGTCCAAAGATACACAAAGTGCACGATTTCCTCACTCCATCTCCACTTCTATTCCCTGGAATAACCAGTGTTAGCAGTTGAGCGAATGTCTTTGTATGTGTTTTTCTATATGCACAGAAACATATTCTTACATATTCACACATTTAAATTTTGTCTGGTTTTTATTCATTTTTTATTTTTATTAAAAATTTTAGCATAGTTCTTTAAAGTTTTTGGGTTTGTTTTGGTTTTTGTTTTTGCTTTTTAGGGCTGCAGGTGTGGTATATTGAAGTTCCCAGGCTAGGGGTTGAATCAGAGCTGTAGTCGCTGGCCTATACCACAGCCACAGCATCAGATCCGAGCCACGTCTTCGACCTATACCACAGCTCATGGCAATGCCGGATCCTTAACCCATTGAGCAAGGCCAGGGATCGAACCCACAACCTCATGGTTCCTGGTCGGATTCGTTTCGGATGCACCACAGTGGGACTCCTATTTACAAAAATTATTAGAGTTTTGCAAAGCAGGGTTTGAATTGAGACGAGTTAGTTTGGATTCGGCCAAGTTGTGACAACCTAGTTTAAAGTTTTTATTTCCTTTAATAAAAATGTTATATCTTTAAGGTCGTGATGTTTTGATACACATATATATAGTGAAACGATTACTGCAATCAAGCTAATTAACATCTATCTTTGTATATTAGAAATTTGCTAAGAATAGATTTCAGGTGCTATCACTGCACACATGCCACACACACAAAGGGCAATTATGTGAGGACATCCTAGTTTTGGATTTTGGGTCCTGCAAGTTGAGGGTCTTGAGGTAAGCCATTGGATTTAACATAAGCAATTTAACTTGGTTTACACTTCTCTTTTTCTAGAGTATTTCCTGCAGCAAACAGCTAGATTATTTTTGTTCGATCTCAGTACTTTGTTAAAAGTGGTGGATAATGTAGCTCATATGATTCCACCTTAATAACACCCCTTTGTCCTAGAGTTGCTGTACTATTCGGATCAATTGGCAGGAAAAACGAATACATTTATCCATGAGGAAATCAGAGAACCACCATGGAAACATATATTTCTTATTCTCTGTTTTCAAGGACAAAGTGATCTGCCGCACCTGCGGCACGGGAATCCTGCTCACCTGAGATACTGCGTCACCTGTGACGGGCCCCTGCCTTCGTCGCAAGAGGTAGGGCGATGGCCTGTGCCAGTCCTGTGTTTTAGTGGCTGATAAATGTTCAGTGTTAATGATAAGGAATATAATTTGCAGAGTGGGGAGGAAGTTTGGGGCTGGGAGACTAAAAGAAGCTTCTCAACCAGCTGAAAGCAGCATTTCTGTGTGTGGCGAGGTCCTTATGTGCTCACCGGTACAAAGCTGTTTTCAGAGGTCTTCGAGGGGATTTAATAAAATCAGCAGTTTCTTAGAGTTCCTTTAGTAATATTTCGTGGAAGGGCCCGGTCGTGGCTCACCCACAGGCAGGCATGTCTATGTGGACCATGCCGGCTGTGTTTTGAGACTGAGAACATGGTGGGCACCCATTACTTGGATCTCCTGCCAGTCTGTCTTGAGCATTAAAATGAAGGAGTAGGAGTACGTGCCATTTCAATACCGTGACTAGGCTCAGGTTAGATGAGCTGTTTTGTGTTTATAAAGTGTTTTCTGATGAAATTTTAGATTACTTCCAGGTGACTCTTGTCCTGGCCTGACAATACCAAAAAGAAGTTGGCATTAAAAAGGGGTGGGAGGGGAAGTGGGTTAAAAAAAGCTTGTTGTGGCTCAGTGGGTTAAGAACCTGACTAGTCTCCATGAGGCTGTGGGTTCGATCCCTGGTCTCACTCAGTGTGTCAAGGATCTGGCATTACCGTGAGCTGTGGTGTAGGTCGCAGACACAGCTGGGATCCCACATTGCTGCATAGGCCTCAGCTGCAGCTCCAGTTGAACTCCTAGTCTGGGAACCTCCATGTGTTGCAGGTGCAGCCATAAAAAAAAAGGGAACAGTGGTACTTTGTATTCTTGGTGTGATTTTGTTGATAGATTTAAGTAAATGGCCAAGCAAAAGATTTATTTTCTCAGACATTCTGGACTTTTTATGTAAATAGTAAAATAGTTTAAATTTCCTTTATTAACTGTCAGTGATGAAATTGTTTCTGTGTCACACCTATCAACAAAACTGTTTGAGGAACAAGGACAAAATTGAATTGTTTTTGAAGTTGTGTTTCTGGCTGAGTGGTACATCAGAGTGAGCGTATTTATCATTGAGTAACACAGTGCCATCAAAGTACCAATGCATAGAAGTAACAACCTGGTAACTTTTTCCCTTGGTTTAGCCGCCTTAATATGAATGGGGGTAAGATAACTTTTCTTTCTTTAAGGCAGTGGTATATAAAAATCAACTTGAAGAGTAGGTACATTTAAATGAAAGGTCTGAAGGCTTTGTATTTAGAAATCCAGATTGGCAAATTTTATATAAAAACCCTGTTCCCTGTCTTTTAGCAGGCTAAATTGAAATTAAAGTCTAAAGCAAAAGCTTGCAAAGGGTTTCTCCTTTAGTTTATCCCAAGGAACCTCCTCTAATTGTACATTAATGGGGTGAGGGTGAGTTTCATGCAAAAAGGGTCTTCTTTCTCAGAATCTGTGGATGTTGGGGGGCTGGTGTGGCCTCTTTTTGGATAGATGTCTGCTTTAGAACAACAGAGCAGACCCTGAAGTAAAACAGGATACAGCTGGGCCCATAAAGTTATCTTTGAGGGGCATTCCTGTTGTGGCTCAGTGGTTAACGAACCCGATTAGCATCCATGAGGACGTGGGTTCGATCCCTGGCCTCACTCAGTGAGTTAAGGATCCGGCATGGCCACGAGCTGTGGTAGGCTGCTCAGATCCTGTGTTGCTATGGCTCTGGTATAGGCTGGTGGCTACAGCTCTGATTAGACCCCTAGCCTGGGAACCTCCATATGCCTCCGGTTTTGGCCTCTAAAAAGACAAAAAAAAAAAGTTTCCTTTGAGGAAAAATTACCCTTCATAAGTGTTTTCCATAGTGTGTGCATTCATAGAGTATGTGACATGTAGTATTCAGTTATCAGTTATTTACTGATTGATTCATTCATTCGGTAACCACTTAAATGCCTGCCATGTGCCAGGGCCCCAGGTACTGTGCCAGTGGGGAAAAAAACGTGCAGTGCTAGTCCTTTCCCATAAAGACATCAGGATCTGGTGGAAAGTAGGATGGGAAGGGAAGGAAGCTGACACACGGACCCTGACCTGTGCTCAGTGTTCCTATATACTTGATTCCAGTTGACCATCTGAAGCCCCTGGGGAGGAAGCTGTTGTATTGAAGAGGCTGATGGAGCTGTGGATAAAAACCAGGCTTTAGAGTTGGGCAGCCTGGGTTCAAATCTTGGGTCTCATCCTCTTTGGGCCTCAGTTTCTCTCCTCTGTAAAACAAAGAGAATGATGGCAGCCACATCCCAGATGGTTTGCTTTGAGGGGGCGGGGCAGCACTCAGAACAGTGCCTGTGCATAGTAGGTCATCACCTGGCCCTGGCCCCAACTGTCATCCCCATTTATGTGATGAGAAGATCTCTTACTCAGCAGTAGTAGCCAGTTAGTAGCAGGAACAAAGACTTGAATCCAGGTCGGCCTGTAACAAAGTCCCAGGAATTCTCATGAAATAATCCCATCTCCCTCCCCCAATAACTCATTCTTTCATGTGTTGGGAGTGGGAAGTAAATTCACATTTCCAGATGGAAACCAGACTCCAAAGGGTAGAGGCTAAGCCTCCATCGTGACCCCTGAGGTAGCCCAGCTCTCCTTACCCAGTTCTCTGTTACTGTCCTGGCAATGAAGGGCAGCGGGCTTGCTGCCTTTGGTATTCAGGGTTCTGAGGGACATCAAGTGGTGTGAGGCCCACCAGTTCCACTCCCTTTCGGTGAAGGAATGGGTGCTCTTTGTTCTCATTTTTTAATTGGTGAAGCTTATCATAGTTTTACTCTTTGGGACAAAAATACTGTATTTCCATGCACCGGTCTGGGGCTTTCTTCTCTCCTGGATTGAGAGGTAGGTTGCAATTTGGCAGGAAGCTTGCTTCTGTGATTGGTGTGGAGCCATGGTAGGTGTTTTCAAACAGCTTCTTCCTGCCTCACAGCCACCCCAGAGCCAGCTCCTCTCCTCCCACAGTCTTGCAGAAATCACTTCTTGGGGCTTGGGTACTAGCATCTGTTTACATAAGAATCTGGAGACAGAGGCAGTTAGTTCTCTCAAACTGAGAAGGTCTCTCATTGCTGTTTTACTTTGCCTTCCTTTGAGGTTAAGCCTTTTCATTCATTTATTGACTATTGGTATTTCCTCTTTTATTAATTTTTTGCTTATAGTTTTTTTGGCTGCCCAGTAGTTCCTGGGCCAGGGATCAGATCTGAGCCACAGTCTCAGTCTAAGCCTCAGCTGCAGCAATGTTGGATCCTTAACCCACTGTGCCAGGCTGGGGATTGAACCTGCATCCCAGAGCTCCCAAGATACTGCCAATCCCATTGCGCTACAGCAGGAACTCCTGCTTACCTTTTTAATAAAACGTCTGGAGCTCCTGTTGTGGCTCAGTGGGTTACAGACCTGACTGGTATCCATGAAGATGCAGATTTGATCCCTGGCCTCACTCAGTGGGTTAAGGATCCGCTGTTGCTGTGTCTGTGGTGTAGATCAGCAGCTGCAGCTCCAATTCCATCCTCAGCCTGGGAACTTCCATGTGCCCCACCTGCGGCCCTAAAAAGCAAAGAAGCAAAAAACAAAACACCACCAAAAAAATCCAAAATGATTGAGTCAGTGTGGTAAATAATGCAAAAACTTTCATGTGAAAAGATAGTTTCCCTTCCTGTCCTGGACCCAGGGCTCCTGTCCCCAGAAGTAATCCCTGTTAGCCAGCTTCTGAGGTCATCTTTTAGCCATTCACCACATTCATGAGTAAACTGCTGGTTGAATATGGACACTGTCCCAATTCTTTTTACCTTGCAATGTGTCTTGTCAGTAAGCTCATTTTTTTCCAGTAGCTTTATAACATTCTGCTGTCTGGATATACCCTGGAGTGAGTAGGCCATCCCGTAGTGCTGGACATTTAGGCTCTTTCCTGTTATTTCCTCTAAAACCACAGTTCTGCTGACAATGACCTTGAATACTGCGAACTGGTCTATCTGTAAATTCTAGAAGGTAGAATTGCAGGGTCAGAGGGTATAGGCATATGCTCTTTTGATGACTGCAGATTGTATAGGATGGGCATAACTCATGTGGGAAGATTATGTCTCTAATATTCATGAAAATAGAAAAGTATTTTCTGTCCTTTAGCCTGGCACTCCTACCTGCTACTCTGTTTGCTCTAAATGTGGGGCCAGCAATCACCCATCTGCCCAGTTCTGTGGCTCCTGTGGTATTTATGTGAAGTCCTTGGCAAGACCAAGCATGGAGAACAGCCTGGCTCCCGCTGCTGGAGAACCTGGCCTTTTTGCTGAGGTGAGACCTCCCCCGAAGGAGGAGCTGGTGGCTGGGAAGAGGTTGTGACTCTGAGTTTGTGTTCTCTTCCCTGTGAACCAGCCCAGGGGAGGAGAGCCAAAACATTGAGACCTTTCTCCTGGACTTTCAGCTGTGTGTGTAAATAACCTCAACCAACTTATGTTTTAAACACTCTTCAGTGACTTCTTCAGAATTCAAGGATGCATAAATATAGATATGCATTTATCTATAGTAAATCGAGGTCTAATTGCATTTGCAAAGCAGTAGATGTAATGTCATCATGGAGTTTTAAAATATATGGGATAGAATGGACTTCTTGACTTTCTCTTGAATTGTCTCTTTGTTTTTTTTTTTTTTTTTTTGCTTTTTAGGGCCACACCTGCGGTATATGGAGGTTCCCAGGCTAGGGGTGGAATCAGAGCTATAGCTGCCAGCATACACCACAGCCACAGCAATGCTGGATCTGAGCTGCATCTGTGACCTTCACCACAGTTCACAGCAATGCCAGATGCTTAACCCACTGAACAAGGCCAGGGATTGAACCCACATCCGCTTGGATATTAGTTGGATTCATAACCCACTGAACCGCAATAGGAACTCCTTGAATTGTCCCTTGAAGTTCTCAGGTAGCACACTAAGAACTTCCCCCCTGCTCTTTCATGTTTGAGAAAACTTAAAATGGGCACATAAAATTGCTTTTGCCATTCATGACAACTGGAGATAGTTGAGAAAAATCTCACAAGATTATTTTCAGAAGGACTTAATTTCTAACCAGCTTCATGTTAGCCTTTTATGAATTTCTAAACTACAGAAAGACTTTTCAGGTTTCTTTTTACCTTTTCATTAGAAGAATTTATTTTAAAAATTTTGTTTTCTTTTTACAGCCACACCTGCAACATATGCAAGTTCCCAGGCTAGGGGTGGAATCAGAGCTGCAGCTGCAGACCTACACCACAGCTAGGCAACATCAGATCTGAGCCGCATCTGTGACCGGTGCCACAGCTTGCAGTAACACAGGATCTTTAACCCACTGAGGGAGGCCAGGCATCAAACCCTCATCCTCACAGACACTATGTCAGGTTCTTAACCTGCTGAACCACAACAGGAACTCCAAGAATTTAAAGCTTGATAATTGTTAGAATGAAAGTGCATTCAGCAGCTTTGAATTCATCCGTAGGGTGTTCATGCTTTCTTAACACAGAATGAACAACATACAGATCCTGGGACTACCAGTAACCCAGGTGACAACCTTTGTGCAAATGAGACAGGGTGTTTTTTTCCTCAAGACACTCGACTCCTCTCTGTTGGAAATTGATTATAATTTACTAATTTTGTTATTATTTTCTTTTATATATCAGAAAAATTGTCCTAATCAATATGCAAATAGACGATGTCCACCATGTGAATGTTACCCCTTTAGATGCAATGCGGTTGTGCAGTGCGCAATGCACGCAACCTTACGTGGTGGTCCTTTCCAGTGCCTGGCCTAGATACTGGAGAGTGTCTCAGAGAAAATGTTGGTGCCCAGTTGAATGTGAATGGGTAGTAAAGTGTATGCTCCACTAGACTGCAGAGGATAGATTTCCTCCAGGCCTCAGGTGGCAGGACAGGGAATATCAGTTGATTTGCTGAATTTGAGACAATCTGTGGACAAGGGAGTGAGCTGGCTTCATGGATCAGGCTGGGAGTTTCTGGGAAAAACAAGCAAGGAACATGAGGTAAGGGCCAAAACCCCCTTTTTTTAGTTCAAAGTAGCTTTGGGGAGCTACTTCTGATTAGAATTGTGGGGTTTTTTTGAGTAAAAAGGAGAATCGATTAAATTAATATTATTGTTTTTTAATGTTTTCTGCCTTGCTCGCGTAGCCTCGATCTGCCTGGCAGTCCCTCAGTGTTACTTTGCCCAGAGCTGATGCTGGGACCAAGAAGGACACAGGCACACAGACCACTGGCCTCTTCTACCCATCTGGGACGCTGCTGGCGAAAAAGAACTGGAAGTGGCCTCTCAGAAGCAGAGGCAGGAGAAAATGAGCGACCATAAGCCTCTCCTAACAGCCGTCAGCCCAGGAAGAGGTGAGACACCCTCTGCTCAGGAGGGAACTCTGTCTTTCTCTAGGAGAAAATCTCATTTTTTTCCTTCCCTTTGATTTTTTTTTTTTTTTTTGGTCTTTTTTCTTTTTTCTTATCTTTTCTAGGGCCGCACCTGCGGTATATGGAGGTTCCCAGGCTAGGGGTCCAATCGGAGCTGTAGCCGCCGGCCTACCCCACGGCCACAGCAACGCCAGATCTGAGTTGCATCTGCAACGTTGCTACACCACAGTTCACGGCAACACCGGATGAGCAAGGCCAGGGATTGAACCCACAACTTCATGGTTCCTAGTCGGATTCATTAACCACTGAGCCACGACGGGAACTCCTCAATGCATTTTTATATGTAAGAAGTAAGTGCCTTTATTTTACTTTTTTCAATTTGTAAACCAGACAGCGCATAAGGATTTCTACCACTCGTGTAGAAATGTTAGTCTGTCGTTACTACTGCCTGCCATTATACCTTTTTTCATTGTGGTAAAATTCACACATGTAAAATTCACCATCTTAACCATTTTATTTTTTATTTTTATTTTTGTCTTTTTGCCTTTTCTAGGGCTGCTCCTGCAGCATATGGAGGTTTCCAGGCTAGGGGTCAAATTGGAGCTTAGCTGCCAGCCTACACCACAGCCGCAGCAACGTGGGATCGAGCCACGTCTGCGACCTACACCACAGCTCACAGCAACACCGGATCCTTAACCCACTGAGCAAGGCCAGGGATTGAACCTGCAACCTTATGGTTCCTAGTCACATTTGTTAACCACTGCGCCACAAACGGGAACTCCTATCTTTTTTTTTTTTTTGTCTTTTTGCTATTTCTTTGGGCCGCTCCCATGGCATATGGAGGTTCCCAGGCTAGGGGTCGAATCGGAGCTATAGCTACCGGCCTGCACCAGAGCCACAGCAACGTGGGATCTGAGCTGTGTCTGCAACCTACACCACAGCTCACGGCAACACCAGATCGTTAACCCACTGAGCAAGGGCAGGGACCGAAGCCGCAACTTCATGGTTCCTAGTCGGATTTGTTAACCACTGCGCCACGACGGGAACTCCCATCTTAACCATTTTAAAGTATACAATTCAGTGGCATTTAGGATGTGAACAGTATTATACAGCCATCACCACTCTATTTCTGGAACATTTTCATCACCCTGAAAGTAAATCCCATTCTCTTTAAGCATCACGCTCCCAAAGTGTTTAATCACCACTCATCTGCTTTCTGTCTTTTCTGAACTTAGAAGTGGAGGCATGTAGTACATGGGCTTTTGTGACTGGCTTCTTTTACTTAGTATAATATTTTCCAGTTTTGTCCATTAGCACATTTTCAGTACTGTGTTCTTTTTTTATATCTTGGTGATATTCTGCTATATGGATATGTGACATTTGTTGGTCTGTTCATCAGTAATGGACATCTGCGTTGTGTCCACCTTTCGACTGTTAGGAATAATGCTGTTTTGACCTGTAATGTATAAATTTTTTTTCGTGGGATGTTTTCATTTCTGTTAAGCGTGTACATAGGAGTGCTGTTGCTGGGTCAAAGGGTAAAGTTAAACATTATATTTAACTTTTTGAAGAACTTCCAGATTGTCTTCCAAATGGGCTGCACTGTCTTTCATTCTGACCAGCACTGCATGAGGGTACTGATTTCTCCACATCCTTGGAGAAACAGTTATTACCTGACTTTTTCATTGTAATCATCCTCGTGAGTGGTATCTCAAAATGGTTTTGATCAGCGTCTCCCTGATGTCTGATGATGTTGAGCATCATTTCATCTGAACTGTCTAATTCATTAGTATCCAGTTGTTTGTAGTATTCCTTTTTTTTTTTTTTTTTTTTTTTGCTTTTTAGGGCCACACCTGTGGCATATGGAGGTTCCCAGGCCAGGGGTCCAATCAGAGCTGTAGCTGCCTGCCTGCACAACAGCCCCAACAACGCTAGATCTGAGCCGCATCTGTGACCTACACCAAAGCTCATGGCAACACTGGATCCTTAACCCACTGAGCGAGGCCAGGGATCGAACCCGCGTCCTCATGGATGCTAGTTGGGTTTGCTAACTGCTGAGCCACGACGGGAACTCCATATAGCATTCCTTTTTTAAATGTCCATACCTGTGGCATATGAAAGCTCCTGGGCCAGGGATTAAACCCGAGCTGCAGCTATGAACTACACCACAGCTGTGGCAGTGCCCAATCTTTTAACCCACTTTGCCACAGCAGGAACTCATATAGAGTATTCCTTTATCATCCTTTTTATCTCAATAAGGTTGGTGGTATTAGACCTATTTAATTTTTGATTCTAGCAGTTTGAGTCACTTCTCTTTTTCTTGGTAAGTCTAGATAAAGATTTGTCAATTTTGTTGATAATTTAAGGAACCAACTTTGGGCTTTGCTGATTTTTTTCTATTGATTTTCTCTTCTTTAAGTTCCACTCTGATCTTCATTATTTCCTCATTTCTTCTTGCTTTAGGTGGAGTTTGTTCTTTTTCTAGTTTCTCAAAGTCAAAGGTTCAGGTCTTTTTTTTTTTTAGGTGAAATTATTATTATTTATATATTTTTGGTTCAGTTTTTTTTTTTTTTTTTAAATTGTCTTTTTGTCTTTTCTAGGGCCGCACCCACGGCATATGGAGGTTCCCAGGCTAGGAGTCCAGTCGGAGC
Organism: Phacochoerus africanus; assembly: GCF_016906955.1. Classification (NCBI taxonomy): domain Eukaryota; kingdom Metazoa; phylum Chordata; class Mammalia; order Artiodactyla; family Suidae; genus Phacochoerus; species Phacochoerus africanus. The sequence continues at coordinate 36,588,643 of NC_062546.1, forward strand.
TGTAGCTGCCAGCTTACGCCAGAGCCACAGCAATGCCAAATCTGAGCCACATCTGCAACCTACACCACAGCTCATGGCAACGCCGGATCCTTAACCCACTGGGCAAGGCCAGGGATGGAACCCGCAACCTCATGGTTCGTAGTCGGATTCGTTAACCGCTGAGCCACGATGGGAACTCCTGGTTCAGATCTTGATTTGAGATCTTTCTTATTTTTTAATGTAGGCATTTACAACCATAAATTCCCCTGTGAACGTTGCTTTTTTTTTTAGTGTGTTGTATCTTCATTTTCTTTCAACAATGTATTTTCCCTTGTGGCTTCTTCTTTGACCTGTTGGTTGTTTAAGAGTTATTTAATTTCCAAATATTAATGAGTTCCCCAAATTTCTGTCTGTTTTTGATTTCTAGTTTTATTCTCTTGCAATCAGAAACATACTTTGTATGATTTTAATCCTTTTAAATTTATTGAGACTTGACATGGCCTGACATAAGGTCTATCCTGGAGAGTTTTCCAAGTGCCCTTGAGAAGAATATATATTCTGCTCTTTGGGGGTAAAATGTTCCACAGATGTCCATTAGGTTCAGCTAATTTAGAGTGCTGTTCAAGTGATCTGCTTCTTGTTGACCTTTGGCCTAGTTTTTCTATCCATTTTGAAAATGGGATATTATGGTGTCCAACCATTATTGCTGAATTGTCTATTTCTCCATCATTTCTGTTCATTTTTGCTTCATGTATTTTGGTGATCTGCTGTTCGGTGTGTATGTATAGTTGTTTATAATTGTTATACCTTCCTCATACCTTTTTATCATCATAAAATGTCCTATTTTGGAGTTCCCGTCGTGGCGCAGTGGTTAACAAATCCAACTAGGAACCATGAGGTTGCGGGTTCGGTCCCTGCCCTTGCTCAGTGGGTTAACGATCCGGCGTTGCCGTGAGCTGTGGTGTGGGTGGCAGATGCGGCTTGGATCCCGCATTGCTGTGGCTCTGGCGTAGGCCGGTGGCTACAGCTCCGATTCAACCCCTAGCCTGGGAACCTCCATATGCCGCAGGAGCGGCCCAAAGAAATAGCGAAAAGACCAAAAATAAATAAATAAACAAATAAAATAAATAAAATAAAATGTCCTATTTTTATCTAATAACATTTTATTTGGTCTTAAAATCTATTTTGTCTAGTATTAGTGTAGTCCAGCTTTCTTATGGTTGCTGTTTCATGGAATATATGTTTCCATCTTTTTACTTTCAATCTGTTTGTACCTTTGAATCTAAGTATGTCTTCTATAGATAGTCTGTCATTGGATCTTTTTTTAAAAAATCTGGTCTAATAATCTATTTTTTGATTGGGTTTAATTCATTCACATTTAATATTATTACTGATAAAATTGGATTTATGTTTTCACTTTTGCTTGTTCTTTTCTAAATGTTATATTTTTGTTCCTCTGTTTTTCTTTACTGCTTTCTTTTGTGTTGCATATTCTCTAATGTAACATTTTATTGTTTAGTGATTATTTTCCGCATATGTTTTGAACTATTGCCTTAAGTGGTTGCTCTAGGGCTTACTTTATAATCTTATCAGAATGTGTTTCAGATTTCTAGTAATTTAATTCCAATAAAATATAGAAATACCACTCCTATATAGTTCTATTCTCTTTTCTCTCACCCCCTTTTTTTTTCTTGCTTTTTAAGGCCACACTGGAAGCATATGGAAGTTCCCAGGCTAGGAGTCAAGTCGGAGCTGTAACTGCCAGCCACAGCCACAGCCACAGCCACAGCCACAGCAATGTGGGATCCAAGCTGTGTCTATGGCTTATACCACAGCTCACAGCAACCCTGGATCCCCAACCCACTGAGGGACCAGGGATCAAACCCACATCCTTATGGATACTAGTTGGATTTGTTTCTGCTGCACCGCAATGGGAACTTCCTGTAGCTCTCTTCTTTCTTCCTGCTTTTATAGGTATATATAAAATACTACCTGTTTATGTATGTTACATCAATATATATTATACACTCGACAAAACACTATTATTTATTACTTTATATTTCCTTAGGTCTTTTAAAGATGCTGAAAGAAGAAAGAACTACTGTTGACCCTTGAACACCATGAGTTTGAACTGTGTAGACAATTTATCCACAGATTTTTTTTCACTAAATTCATGCTCCAGTACTACATGATCCACAGTTGGTTGAATCCACGAATGTGGAACCATGTATATGGAGCACCACCAACTGTAAATTATATACGGATTTTGACCACACAGAGGGTTGGTGCCCCAACCACCATGTTGTCCAAGGACCAACTGTCTTATATATTAATGGCTTTCGTTATTTTAGCTTTTTTCCTCTTCCTATTTCTAGTTCTCTTCATTTACTCCTGTGTATTTGAGCTACCATCTGGAGTCATTAATACTGGTATAACCCAGTAATACTCTGTTCCCATCTACCTCCTCTGTGCAGTTATTGGCCAATATATTACATTTCTGTATGGCATAGACCAAGTTTTATAATTATATACATACCATTTTATGAATTTCTTTTTATATATTTGTTAAAAGAAATACGCATTTATAATGTCTTTTATGATTATGTAGTTATTTTATCAGTGCTCTTTGTTTTTTTGTGTGTGGATTCACATTACTGTCTGGGGCCATTTGCTTTGAGCCTGAAGAACTTTCTTTAGTGTTTCTTATAAGGTGGATCTGCTAGCAACGACTTTCCTCCGTTTTTTAAAATCTGGTAATGTCTTCATCTCACTTTCATTTTGAAAGATAGCTTTCCCGGGAATAGCTTTCCTGGGAATAGAATGACAGGGTTTGGGTTTGTTTTTTTTTAAGCTCTTTGAATATGATATGTCTTCTGGCCCCTATGACTTTTGGTTAGAAATCTGCTTTTAGTCTGTTGTGGATCCTTTGTGTGTGATGAGTCACTTCTCTCTTGCTGCTCTCAAGATTGTATCTTTGGAGTTCCCATTGTGGCTCCATGGTAATGAACCCAACTAGTAACCATGAGGATGTGGATTCGATCCCTGGCCTCACTCAGTAGGTTAAGGATCTGGTGTTGCCGTGAGCTGTGGTGTAGGTCGCAGACACAGCTTGGATCCCGTGTTGCTGTGGCTGTGGTGTAGGCTGGCAGCCGCAGCTCCAGTTCTACCCCTAGCCTGGGAACCTCCATATGCCATGGGTGCGGCCCTAAAAAGCAAAAAAAAAAAAAAGAAAAATTTTTATCTTTGTTTTCATCTCTCTCTCACTGCTTTTTTTTTTTGGCCATATCTTCATCATGTGGAAGTTCCCAGCCAAGGATTGAATCCACACTGCAGCAGTGATCCGAGCCACTACAGTAACAGTACTGGTCCTTAACCCTCTGTGCCACAAGGGAACTCTGTTTTCGTCTCTTTGTTGTTACTGCTGTGGCATGGGTTTGATCCCTGGCTCAGGAACTTCTATGTGCCGCAGGAGTAGCAAATAAATAAATAAATAAATAAATAAAAGAAAAAGACCCTATATGTGGCGATCAAAATATGTATTTTAAAAATTCTATACTATCCTATGATTATTCATATGTTTAAAAAAAGCTGGGAGCAAAAACGCAGCTTATTCTAGTACACAGCCGAGGTTCAGTAAGTAACAACCATCACAGAGTCTGGCAAAGAGAAGTCGGCTTTCTGAGAATGCGTGTGTTACATGCTAGTACTTTCCTTTCTACACCTCAGAGGAGTCATCCGTGTGATCGGGTTTCTCTCTCTCTCTTTAGGATACTGGAGAAAACAGGTGGACCACATTGCCGCTCACCTCCGGTCTTATGCTCAGAACAACCCTGAATTCCGGGCCTTGATTGCAGAGCCCAGGATGGGAAAGGTGGGTGGCCTCTGAGTGGAACTTCCGCTCCAGAGTGTCCCATGGGGTCTGGCCGAGGTCACCCCTCGGGCTTTCCCAAAATTGCACTTTGCTTGCCCTGCTCTGCCTGCTCCCTCACTGTCCTCCCCACAAGCGCTAAGGAAACCACTTGTACATGTCTTGTCTCAGGGTCTGCGTCTGGGCACCTGACCTAGGACCATAACTTGGGAACCTGTCATGCTTTCAGATGCCTCCTGCGGTGGGAATTCTGAGGGTCAGGGCTTAAAGAGTAATTTAGTCCAGCCACACTGTGCACTAAATCCTGCCCTACAACTAGTGGTCGTAGGAGTCACCAGTTACTCCTTAACTGCGTGTGCCCATCATCTCTAGTCCTCATAGCAGACCTGTAGGTAGCAGTAGCACCACTCTGGCAGTTTGTAAAACATGCCCACACGTTCTTTGAGAGCCTTCCCTTCAGAGGGTGGAATCTGTGTCCCCTCACCTTGAACCTGGGTGGGCTGGTGACTGCTGGACTAGCAGACCCTGGCGGAAGCGGTGCTTTGGGCCCCCGAGGCTGGTCACGCAGGCCACGTGCCTTCCTCTGCGTGGCGTGCCCACCTCCCGCACTCCGTCGTGGAGCCTGGCCACCCTGCTCTGAGGGGCCCGTGGCTGCACCGTCTGCAGCCCTGGCCAGACCCAGACCTCGCATCGTCCAGGCTCAGGAGCTAGGCAGATGAGTGACACGACTCTAGGTCGGTCCAGCCCCCAAGTGGAGCCACCTCTAGCCATTGGAGTCCTTCCAGCTGAGGCCTCCGATGTGGAGCAAAGACAAGCTGTCCCTGCTGTGCCTTCAGAATCCGTGAACGTAATACAAAGGGGGTTGTTCAATGTCGCTAAGTTTGGGCAGCTTTTACCTGGCAGTAGAAAAGCAGAACAAGCCTTATTTGACACCCAGGGAAACTGGCTCAGAGAGATTCAGTGACCTGTCCAGGACTGCACTCTGGGTCTCAGGGGATTCAGGATTTAGAGTGGGTCCAGAGGACATTGCTGTTCTAGAAAAACATCTGTGAGGAGCCCTTTTCCTCTGTCAGGAGACTAGAAAGAACCTTTAAAAGTCAGCCTCCGCCACCCCTCCTCTGCCACCAAGTAGGCCAACATGGAAACTGTGTCACCGTCAGGTATTGCTCAAGTTCCTTGGATAAACTGTTTTGGTGGTTAAATGATTCTTTGGCCTAATCTAGGGGTCTGCCACCTATGGCCTGTGAAACAAATCCAGCCTGCCACCCAGTTTTGTAAATCAGGTTTTATTGACTCACAGCTGTGCTCATTCACTTATTGTCTGTAGTTGCTTTTGTGTTCCTATGGCAAGGACCACATGGCCCATGAGACCCAACATATTTACTATCTGATCCTTAAAGCATTTTCTGAGCCTTGTGATCTGAATTCCTCTGGCTACTTAGAGAGATGGCTGCTCAATTGAATACTTGGCACTTGATCCCAAGGCCTGCCCCCTCCCCCGCCCCCCTTTCCTCTCCAGGACACCTTTTTCTTGGTGATGACATGCAGACATGTGGCTCGATTAACGTGTCTCTTATAGAAAGTATAAATGTGGATCTTGCTTTCTTAATCTCGCAGTTTCTGCTCTTTGGAGTATTTCTTTTTTTATTTTATTTTGTAATGATTTTTATTTTTTCCATTATAGGAGTATTAATTTCATTTCTAATTAGTGGAATTATGGATAAGGTTGGATTTGTCGGCCATTTTCCTATTTGTGTTCATCTCGTTTTTGTTTCTCTTTTCCTGTCTTCTTTTGTGTTAAGCCTTTGATTACATTTATAGTTTAGCATCTCAGAGTTTCTTGGCTGTGGCTCAGGGCATTGAATCCCACCCCACATTTGTAAATTCTCTCTAACACTTTTTTACAAGCTTATCTCTGCTACTGTCCATGAGGATGGCTATGAAGTCAGCATCAGGCTGAATTACATTCAAGTCTCAAACAAGGTGAGTAAAAACCATCAGAGGTTGTTCATTTGAGAATTGACTGACCCAGTAAATTGTAGCTTGTAGTTTATTGAAATGCTTCTGCATAATCCATGGAAAGGGAGAGTTTCATGCAGTTTCATAGCTTTAGGTAAATAACTGACCTAAACCTCAAAGAAGCCAACTTTAAGGCACATAAAGGTGCAGTAAGAACAGGAATTTTCAGGAGTTCCCATTGTGGTACAGCGGAAACTAACCTGACTAATATCCATGAGGATGAGGGTTTGATTCCTGGCCTTGCTCAGTGGATTAAGGATCCGGTGTTGCTGTGACCTATGGTGTAGGTTGCAAATGTGGCTCAGATCCTGAGTTGCTGTGGTTGTGGTATGGGCCAGCAGCTGGAGCTCCTATTGAACCCCTAGCCTGGGAACTTCCATATGCTATGGGTATGGGCCTAAAAGAAAAAAAAGCAAAAAAAAAAAAAGAACAGGAATTATCACCCACCCTATTGGTCCTCTCAGGCTTATTTATACTCACTGAGGTCTGATTATAGACGAAAGACTGACAAAAATGTTTGCTGATATGTACTTTGACCTGTTTGCCTATAAATATAAGCCAGATTCTGTGGGCATGTCTCCCTTGATCTGCCCTCTTGTTTGGCAACAGAAACACTGCCGCAGAGCCCGTAAGTGTGTGTGACAGATGTTAACTGATTGATATTGGCAGCTTTAGTTCCATTGGACAAGAAGTCACAACAATACAAAAGGATAATTAGTGGATTGAGAAGATGAGCGAAGAAGGCAGGGGGAAAGAGGGAACTCAGCAGCGCCATGACCCGGCAGGTGCTCCTGGTGCCTCCAGAACTGGGGTTTCATGGGCCCTGCCTGACACTCGGGGAGCCTGGGGGTGTCCAGCATGAAAAAGCACATGAACCGGCTTTGAAACCAAGCAAAGCACTAAATGCCGTGTTTTGGTTGAGTGGCTGCAGCAGAGCTTGGGCCAGGCAGGTGCTTTAGGAGAATGGGACTGAGGCACACAGGACAAGGCAAGGAGGGGCTGAGTGACAGGAAAGTCTAGCTGTAGCTGGATCCAAGAGGAGCTCTAGAGTGTGAGTCACTTGACACACCTGTCCTCAGTTGAGGCAGGGGTGGGGGCATCACCTCTAGGGAATAAGGGGGGGCAGCTGAGAGCTGTTAGCATCCAGTGCAACAGCTGGGAAGGTTACACTGACCAGTTAAGGGAAACTAGGTGGGTACCACGAACAGCTGCAATATGCTGTCTCTCAAGTGGAAGTGGGAGAGGTGTCCCCAGGATCAGTGTGCATGTGTTCTTATTGTTTTTTGGCCACGTGCATGTGACATGCAGAAGTTCCTGGGCCAGGGATAGAACCTGTGCCACAGCAATAACCAGAGCCACAGAGTTCTCACTGTGGTGCAGCAGGATTGGCAGCATCTCTGGAGCACCAGGATGCGGGTTCAATCCCTGGCCTGGCACAGCAGTTCAGGATCCAGCGTTGCTGCAACTGTGGTGTAGGTTGTAACAGCAGCTTAGATCTGTTCCCTGGCCTGGAAACTCCACATGCCATGGGGCGGCCAAATAAGAAACAAACCAACCAACCAGAGTCATTGCAGTAACAACACCAGATCCTTAACCCGCTAAGCCACCTGGGAACTCACAGTATGTGTTTTTTCTTAGCCTGTGTGTTCTGTGCTCAGGAAGAAACAGATGGTTCCTCAGGCAGGTCAGGCAGCCTCATGGCTGCAGGGGGGCAGAGGGAGGCTGCAGGATGCTATGCTGTGGAATCCATCCAGATGAATACAGACTCTGGGTCTGGCCTGTGTATCATCTACTCATTTTATAGACATCCATTTAACCCCGTTTTACTTCTATAACCTCTTTGAGGCAGAGCATAATATTTCCACTTTATTGACAAGGAAACTTGAGTCTCTGAGAAGTTAAGCAGCTTGCTCCTTCCAAGGTCCCTAAGCTAGTGGCAGAACCAGGCAGTCTGAGCCTCTCCATCAGGCCTCCCTAATTCCAAGGGTTTTAAGCAGGAGAAGGACACAGCTACTTATTAGTTGTGTAAAGGTGCTGGGGCAACCACAGGAGAGGTGGGCTGGCAGGAACCTGCTCCGAGGCTGTTGCAATGATGTCAATATAAGACAAGGGGCTAGACTGAGGGGTCATTTCAGAGGCAAAGTGGACAAAGCCTCACGTGTGTTGAGGGAGGTGTCTGGAAGAAAGGCCAGGTGTCAGGGGTAGACAGAGATGACAGTAACAAAAAGAGGGGCAGCTTAGCAGAATGATTCTTTCTGCTGGGACCCGGCAGCCTCATCATTCATGGTGCTTGAATTTTTTTCACTGGCCAGAACCTTTACCTAAACAAGGCGGTGAACTTCAGTGACCACTTTCTGAGCAGTGTCACCGAGGGTGCAAACGGCCTGTATGGCAGCAGGTCCAGCTTGGGTGAGTTGTACTTTTCCAGCGACTTCAAAACAGTTGACCAGTTATAGATGGATGTGGTTAAGAGAGTAAATCCTAAGAGTTCTCATCATGAGGAAAAAAAATTTTTCCTCTTTAATTTTGTTTCTACATGAGATGATTATGTTCATTAAACTTACAGTGATAATCATTTCATGGTGTATGTTAAGTCAAATCATGATGCTTTCACCTGAAACTCATATGGTGCTATATGTCAATTATATCTCAGTAAAACTGGAAGAAAAAGTAATAATTAAAAAAGAAAAGCAAAACAAACAAACAAAACAGTTGGCCAAAAACAGCACACTGACTTGGCAAGAATGGCAGAGAATTCCTTAAATTTTCCAGTCCAGCCACATATCTCACTCTCACGTTCCATCTGTGTTATTCTTCTGGCCTCCCTGAAGTCAGGGGTGAGACCTTTGAAGTCTTTCACCGGAATTAGGGAGATAAAATTGGGGAAGGGGTGCTCACTAGGGCCTGAAAACTGTAGTCCGTTTTATTCTCTCTTCTTCCACCCATCATCTGGTTTTGGACCAAGAGGAACAGCTCCAGTTCCTGCCAGGTTTCATCAAATAGACATTTCTATAAAAGCCTTTTTCTCCCTCTGACCTCTTGAGAGGGGCATGGTGGGAGAGTGGCTCTTTACAGGAGGGGAGTGGCGGCGGGGGGCATCATTTTGGTCCTTGACTCTGTTGTTGCAGTGAGTGACTATAGCCAGAGCCCCTCGGACGCCGCCGAAAAAGTCACAAGGTCCAAGAATTTCAAGACCAAAGCGTTTCAAGAAAAGCAGCAGCTTACAGTATGTTTACACCTTGATCTTTATCACTGTCTTCTTCATTCTGTGTATTTAATGTTTTTTATGTTGAGACTTTTTTTGTTGTTCTTTTTAGGGCCGCACCACAGCGTATGGAGGTTCCCAGGCTAGGGGTCAAATTGGAGCTGTAGCTGCTGGCCTATGCCACAGCCATAGCAATGCAGGATCTGGGCCGCATCTGCGACCTACACCACAGCTCATGGCAACGCCGGATCCTTAACACACTGAGCAAGGCCAGGGATCAAACCTGCATTCTCATGGATGCCTGTCAGATTTGTTTCTGCTGAGCCATGATGGAAACTCTGAGACTGTTTTTTAAATGGACGAATATTTGGGTTGTGATAATGGTTGTACAACTATAAATAATAAAATTCATTGAGTTAAAAAAAAGGAAAAAGGAGTTCCTGTCGTGGCGCAGCGGAACGAATCCGACTAGGAACCATGAGGTTTTGGGTTCAATCCCTGGCCTTGCTCAGTGGGTTAAGGATCCGGTGTTGCTGTGAGCTGTGGTGTACATTGAAGACGAGACTCGGATCTGGCATTGCTGTGGCTGTGGTGTAGGCCAGCGGCTACAGCTCCGATTGGACTCCTAGCCTGGGAACCTCTGTATACCGTGGGTATGGCCCTCAAAAGGACAAAAAGACAAAAAAAAAAAAAGGAAAAAAAATGGATGAATACTTTTTTATTTTCTGTTCCCATTTTTCTAACAGTTTTTATTTTATGGAAGCAGAATCTTTTAAAAATCTCTCAAGATGATTCATTGAAATTATTGTAAAGTTCTCCTCAGTTTCCCCAATCACCTCTGTTTCCTCTGGGGTCAATTCTATCTGTTCATCTTTCTCTTTCTTGCCTTTGGTTTGTTTCAAATATGTGATGACCCTTGGTTGTCAGGTCATATTGACAAATGAAGGTCTGGTTGAATTGGCACAGGAGCCCAGCCTGGGTCCCCAGCACGAGAATGTGGGCTTGAGGTCTGTGTGGGTGGAGGGCAGGTGGGCTGGGAGTCCCTGACTTTGTAGGAAGGTCTTTCCTCTGGTACTGAGCAGGGCGGTGTGAATATTCTGGTGTTTTTTCCATTCCTTCCCGGCTCTCCAGACCCTTTCCATGCCTGTCATAGAGGCCTGGGCTCTGTCCTTCTCGGACCCCAGTGCTCCCAGTAGAAGCCTTTGGTTGGGCTGTCTGGAAAATAGTATCAGGGTTTAAGGAGAGAGCAAAGCCTCCTGCTCTTCTTCAGGGGAGAGGCGGGAGATACCAGCCATCCTATCTCTTCACAAAGCCTTTTACTAATATGCTGTGAATTCAGCTGCACCCAGTATCTGCCCTCCTGCTGATGCACCCTGGGCATCTGCAGGGCTCCTGGGAGAGAACACACACCTTTGGGTCTGCACCCAGTTTTCTTCTTGGCTTTGACTTCCCTGTCGGTCCCATTCCATCTGCTTGGAATCTTTGGGATTCCTCCCAATTTCTGATCCATGGATGGTACCCTTTCAGAGTTTCCCACGGCTGTTTTGTTCTTCGAGAATATAGACTATGAATAGTTTTAATGGGAGCTTTGGAGAAAGAGACAGTGGGTGCCTGTGCTCACCCACCTTCTTGCCCTGGTCAACCTCTTTGGCTGCGGTAGGGGAACAGACGTGCTTAGTGATGAGCCCAAGGCTGGGGTCTCCGCCGGAGATGGAGACGGACACAGTGTCATCTCTGCCAGAGATGGAGACTGAGGTGGACTCAGCGTCAGTGCTTCCCTCCACCTTCAGTTAAGCCAGGCCCTGGTACCGCTCAGAGGCTCACACTAGCACCTGGCCTGCAGCAGGAGTTCTCCATAGGCAGGATCATACTTAGGCTAATTTGAACACCTTTTTATTTTATTTTACTTTGCAGCATGTTGAAGTTCCCAGGCAAGTGGTTGAATTGGAGCCGCTGCTGCCAGCCTATGCCACAGCCATAGCAACATGAGACCCAAGCCGCATCTTCAACCTACACTATAGCTCATGGCAATGCCAGATCCTTTAACCCACTGAGCAAGACCAGGGATTGAACCCTCATCCTCATGGATACTAGTCAGGTTCATTACCACTGAGCCACAGCGGGAACCCCTGAACACCTTTTAAAGTGTGCAAAGAAAATGTTAGGATTCACCTGGTTGCTCTGCCTAGAAATAGTCACAATGATATTAGTGTGGGGTTTCTGGGTTTTTGTGAGGTTTCTCATTGCATCCTGTCCTTCATAACAGGAAACAGTGTCAGTGGGGTGTCTCTCCCCAAGGCAAGGCTTCAGAGACCGGCAAGATTTACATTAGATGTGCTTATTTGTGCTGCTGGCTGTGAAAGACCACACACACACACACACCACATCACACACCTGCCCCAGGGGTTCAGGACTTACCTGGGAGAAGAAACATTTGCCCTGAAGGTTGAGCCTGGGCCGGTGGGACTTGACAGTAAACGTATTTTACGGCCATGGCAATGACCGCATTCTGTAATCCTGCAGCCTGAAAACATGCTCCTGCTGAAGGAAGTTGGACCAGCGGGGGAAGGAAGAGCCTCTGTGATGGAACAGCTGCTTGATGAGGTCAGTGCAACCACAGCAAGGCTCTCCCAGGACCTCAGCCTGGTGTTCCGCCTCCGTCTCTTTCAGATGGAGGTTTTGTTCTGTATTATGATCATCACAGTGCCGTTTAACTCAAACTGTCTGGAAGTGGGCTCAATGGCTAGTCAAAAACTTTACATTAATTGTTACTTGTTGCTAGTTTTTTTGGCCATCCCCACAGCATGTGGAAGTTCCTGGACCAGGGATCCAACCCAAGCCACAGCAGCAACCTGAGCTACTGCAGTGACAACACTGGGTCCTTAGCCTGATGTGCCACAAGGGAACTCTGCTAATATTTGTTTTCTGTGGGTTTTTTTTTTTTTTCTGCCTCTTTTAGGGCCTCACCTGCAGCATATGGACGTTCCCAGGCTAGGGGTTACATCAGAGCTGCAGCTGCTGGTCTGCACCACAGCAACACAGAGTCCTAGCCACATCTGCTACCTTCACCACAGCCCATGGCAATGCTGGATCCTTTACCCACTGAGCAAGGCCAGGGATTGAACCCACATCCTCATGGATACTAGTCGGGTTCTTTACCGCTGAGCTGCAATGGGAACTCTGCTAATTTTTAATAGGGAAAAAACGAAAAAAACAAAAAAACGGAAAGTGCACAGGAGCTGAAATAACATGTAGGAAGGTGGACAGCATCCCTGGTCTGTGACTCTGTGCGACCTTCCTGTGTCCTAAAGAAGCAAGGTTGTCTGGGTGCCTGACCCTGCTGCCAGGGGAGCTCCGCTTTTGTTTCTCACGTGACCCGGCAGCTCTGTCTGCTTCTGCTTCTCCTCTCTTTTGAGTTAAAGCAGTTTAGTTCCATTGGGATGTTTGTTACCTGGAATGGGGAGTGGATGCTGTGAGTGTGGGCTTTAATGGCGAGTTTGTCCTTTTCCACATCCTACAGGGAGCAGACCCCAACTGCAGTGACAATGAGGACCGCCCCGTCCTTAGCACAGCTGTCATGAACAAGCACCATGAAGCGATTCCGGTTCTTGTGCAGAGAGGAGCAGACGTGGACCAGCAGTGGGGACCGTAAGTAAAACTTAAGGGAGGGAGTGTTCTGGTTCCATGTCGCAGCCAGCTGGTGCCTCGGGGGCTCTGCTGAGCAGAATCAGTGCACGCCCTGTTTAGTTTGAACATTTTAGCCCATTTTGGCCTTAATAATAGACTTAACTGTTTCTATTTTCCAAATCTGGGTAAAAGAAAGTTTTTAAAATGGACTCTCAGATTGTCTGATTTTTAGTAGCTTTTATAAAAATGATCTGTTTTGTTAGTTCATGAATTTATACTGTTGTGGGGCCAGCACCTCCGACCTATTTCCCTCTGGTGTTCAGTCTCCATTTTTGCTTCATCATCATTCTATGAATTGACATTTATTCACCTGTGATCTCATTGCATTGCTTCTACAAGGTTACAGGGTCTATCTGAATGGTGTGTAATAGCTCTTTGTCACTCCTACTGCCTTATCATGGTTACAGTTAGCAAAATTTAGCTCACGAGGAGTTGGGGGAGGGGAGGGAAAACGAGACTGGAGGCCCTCGCCCCAAATAGAGTACAGAGATCTCTTCTTCATTTCCGTTTATGCCAATAGAGGGAAGCAGATTTTTCCACTGAGAGCCAATTCTGTTACATCTGGCTTATGTTCATTAGTTTGAAGGTTTTAGACCTGGGTGGACCTGGCCTTTGCCCACAGCTGAAACGCATAGACCCAGGCACGTGACCTCAAGCCTCCATCATCCCAGGGCTCTGCGGATGGCCACCCAGAGCTCTGACTTGCCTCTGAAAGAGGCTCAGTGACTTTGAATTAAATAAGGTTTAGGAGTTCCCGTTGTGGCGCAATGGTTAACGAATCCGACTAGGAACCATGAGGTTGCGGGTTCGGTCCCTGCTCAGTGGGTTAACAATCCGGCGTTGCTGTGAACTGTGGTGTAGGTCGCAGACTCGGCTCGGATCCCGAGTTGCTGTGGCTCTGGCATAGGCCGGTGGCTATGGCTCCGATTAGACCCCTAGCCTGGGAACCTCCGTATGCCACGGGAGCGGCCCAAGAAAAGGCAAAAAAGACAAAAAAAAAAAAGGTTTAAATTGCTGTTCCCCTCCCCCCGCCCCCAGCCTGTTTAACTAATAGGGAGAAGCAGCCTAGGTGGTCTCTCTATCAGGTACAGTCTGTCAAGTACCTGGGCCGAGAGCAGAAAGCCTCTCCCTTGGGCTTCCGGTTCCCACGCTTCTATCTTTCTAACCAGAATAAATTCATATTTAGCTTAATGGCTAAGGACACCTCTTACCAGCAGAGTTTGGCAACACAGATTCAAGGTCTCACAAGGAGAGGGACACAGAAACAAATGCTGTTTGTTTTCGATTTGTTTTGTTATTGTCTGAGCCTGTAGCATGTGGAAGTTCAGGGCCAGGGATCAAACCTGAGCCACAGCAGCAACCCAAGCCTCTGCAGTGTAGTGAAAACGCTGGATCCTTAACTTGCTGTGTCACAAGAAAACTCCAAATCTGTTTGCTTTTGGACAGTAGCTGCCTTTTTTTTTTTTTTAAATAGCCACATCTGTGGTATATGGAAATTCCCAGGCTAGGGGTTGAATTAGAGCTACAGCTGCCAGCCTACACCACAGCCACAACAATGCCGTATCCTTAACCCACGAGCAAGGCCAGGGATCAAACCCGAGTCCTCATGGATATTAGTTTGTTACTGCTGAGCCACAACGGGAACTCCAGAACTGGATTTAAGTTCTGTTGCTGTTAATAGATGTTATCAAGTCTTCCCAAGCCCAAGTTTTCACGTAAAGAAAGGGCAGATGTGTTCTTTCACTGAGCCATACTCTAGGAAGATGAACTTGGTAAGTTCCCAGACTTTCCTATGTAGAGAAATCACCTAATGTGTCTTAAAATGCACATTCCGTAGATCTGGGTGGGATTGAGGCTGAGATTCTGCATCTCTAACAAGCTCCCGGGAGATGCCAGTGGTGCAGGTGCCACAGTTTTGGGTAGCAAGGATCCAGAGGCTGTCCTTCCAAACAGAGAGATGTGAAGAGGCAGCCCAGCTCGGCCCTCGTAAGGAGATGGCCTCACAGTGCTGTTGGACATGGGACTCACCTGCCTCTGACCCCGGGGCCCCGTGCCTAACAGGTCAGTTATGTTGATCTGATCAAACTAATAATAATATCACCCCCAGCAACAGCCGTATGAAGGCTGATCCCCAAATCTTGATTGCTTGGGGAAACTATTTGTTTAGAACCAAAATGCAGATCTTTGGAAAGTAATGGAAATTCTATCAAAAGGCACATGGCTTTGGAGCTCCCATCATGGCGCAGTGGTTAACGAATCCGACTAGGAACCATGAGGTTGAGGGTTCGATCCCTGCCCTTGCTCACTGAGTTAAGGATGTGGCATTGCCGTGAGCTGTGGTGTAGGTCGAAGATGCGGCTCGGATCCTGCGTTGCTGTGGTTCTGGTGTAGGCCCGTGGCTACAGCTCTGATTAGACTCCTAGCCTGGGAACCTCCATATGCCGTGGGAGCGACCCAAGAAATGGCAAAAAAAAAAGACAAAAAAAAAAAGCGCATGGCTTTGCCATGTTCACTTATTGCTTCTGGGGAATTATGAGGAAAAACTAGCTGATCGCACCACTCAGATATATTTAACACCAGGAGCCTTGGCCAATTAAGTTACGTGGAATTACATGAATGATAAGATCCAAAATTAGATAAGCTCTAAAACCATTGGGGTGGGGGTTCCCACTGTGGCACAGCGGGATCAGTGGTGTCTCTGGAGCACTGCAACGCAGGTTCAATCCCTAGCCTGGCACAGTGGGTTAAGAATCCAGTGTTGCTGCAGCTGCACCGTAGGTCGCAACTGCGGCTCAGACCTGATTCCTGGCCCAGGAACTCCATACGCTGCAGAGAGGCCAAAAAAGAGGAAAAAAAAAATTTAGGGTATTTGGACTCTTAGAGTTCTTTTGCAGCAAAAGCCAGTGAAAGTGTCAAGTTTCTCATTTACTTTGGAAAATGGAAAGCCTTCTCATTAACTGGACAGTTCCGGTTCCAGAGCCCAAATCAGCCAGAGAATGATCCTTCTGCAGATCGATGGAGAGGCTCATAGCTATGTTTACCTGAAGCTCTTTCAATTCATGTGCGTTTCAATCTCGGAGGCAATCCGCCTTCCCTTAATTTATTTGTCAATATTCATTCTTGTCATTGATGCATTCATTTCACTCGTGGTTACTGAGCACCTACTGTGTGCTGATCAACCGTCTAGGCGATGGAGATACAGCTGTGATGAAGACAGACAATACACAAGTAAGCAAATGAATCTTTAACTCCAGAGAATGATAAGTGCTACAAAGAAAAGAAAGCCAGGTAAGAGAAGAGAGGGAGGTGTGGTCAGGAAAGGCCCTACCTCCACCCCCAGGACCAGAGACCCCCTGGAACTAGTCTGGGACAGACCTACTTTAGGTACAAAGAAGTATTGGGGGGTTTCCTCACCAACTTCCTCATTCATTTCTGGTCTCATCAGCTTCACATGGCCTTATTTATGACCAGTCTGGCAGAAATAGTTCTTAAATTGTGTATGTTTATTGAAAGCAATTTAGGAGTTCCCAGTGTGGCGCTGAGAAAATGAATCCGACTAGTAACCATGAGGTTGGAGGTTCAATCCCTGACCTCGCTCAGTGGGTTAAGGAGCCATCATTGCCATGAGCTGTGGTGTAGGTTGCAGACATGGCTCAGATCCTGTGTTGCTGTGGCTATGGCATAGGCCAGCAGCTATAGCTCTGATTCAACCCCTAGCCTGGGAACCTCCATGTGCCTCTGGTGCAGCCCTACAAAGCAAAAAAAAAAAAAAAAAAAAAAGCAATTCATACATACCAAATCACAATTTTTTTCAAAGTAAGACGTGGACATAATTTAAAAAGTGAAACCCTGTGGAAGCACTTAGAAGTCCTCCACTGCCCTCCCTTCTTCAGCTCCAGTTGCTGTCTCCAAGGACAACAGCATCAAAATGTTTTACAAGTCCCTGCAGTCAGCTGCTTCTCTGTCACTAAACAATGCACTGAAACTGATCATTCCTGCTATAGCACGCTTACTGTCTGTTGATTCTTGCTATGATAGATGGTGATTTTCCTTGCTGACCCCACCTTCATGATTTGATCACTCTTACTGTTTTTGGTTCATTAATTATGGTTCAAATATAAATGATATGCCTGAACGCCTAGATTTTGATCCTCAGCTTTCAGTGGTTTCTCTTGACGGACCTGACGTATGTATGTAAGTGCACGAGTGAATGCTGGTGCTCTCTACCTTAACTACTAGCTTTCCTTTTCCTTCCACCTCACAACTTCTGGTAGTATGTGCTTATTTTTACAGTGCTAATCACAGTTATATTTACCTGTGTTAACCTAATGGAGACATCCATTCTTCATCCATAGGTTGATTCCAATAGTTGAAAGGCACAAAGAGCAATTGCATTATAATAGCTACATAGTTATCATTCATTGGTATAATCTGATTACATTTTTTTGTTTGTGGGTTCAAGATAACAGCACTTAGGCCACTCAGAGTACAATTTTCTTACCAGAAATGTCTAATGGATTCTCCTTACACACCATAAATGATTCAGAATCAGGTCACATTTCATTTTCTTTCATAAACCATGAATAACTTTTGCATTTTTGTGTGTCTTTGATTTTCCTGGAATTGCTGATTGCCTTTGTTTTTTCTGGTTGGAAAAAGAACATGCCTTCACCCCATCCATAATCCTATCTGGTTTCTCACTTTTTCAACACTGTTATTCTTAGAGACATTCTTCCTGCTTGAGTTTTGCCTGACAGCTCTCTGGCCCTGCTAAACAGTGGTCATCATGGGAATTTTTTCCCACTGGAATCTATCTGTAGTTATTGTTCACATTTTCCTCTTTCTTGGTTTTGACCCTTGTCAGGCTATAGTGTGGTCTTAGGAACTTCTTCAGAAAGCATATATAGATGAAAACTTTTAAGTCCTTGAATGTCAAAAATGACTTTCTTATGTCTTCACTCATGACTAATACCTTGATATTGATTTCTGTATTCAAAATAATTTTTCCTCAAGTCATAGTAAGCCTTGCTCTCATGATTTCCAGCATCCAGAGCTGCCCATGAAAATTCTATAGCAAATTCTTATTTGTTTTATGACCTGTTTGTTCTTTCTGGAAGCATTTATTCTTGATGTCCTAAAATTTCACAAGGGTATTTTTTTTTTTTTTTGATGTGTGGGGTCCTTCATTCATCCCCTTGACCCCTTCATTTTGAAAAGTCATGTATTTCTTCAGCCCTGGGAAAACTTCTTCTATTATCTCTTTGGTATTTTTCCCCTGCATCTTTTCTATTCTCTCTTTCTAGAATTCTTACTAGTTGGATGATGGACCTCTTGAATTGATCCCCTCTGTCTGTTTTTGTCTTTTTTCCCCATGTTTTTCATCTCCCTTTTTCTATCAGTTTTAAGATTGTTTTTGTTTTTGTTTTGTTTTGTTTTTACTTTTTAGGGCCACACCCTTGTCCTATGGACGTTCCCAGGCTAGGGGTTGAATCAGAGCTGTAGCTACTGGCCTACACCACAGCCACAGCAGTGTGGGATCCAAGCCGCATCTGCAACCTACACCACAGCTCACGGCAATGCCAGATCCTTAACCCACTCAGCAGGGCCAGGGATTGAACCCATGTCTTCATAGATACTAGTTGGGTTAGTTACCACTGAGCCACAACAGGAATTTCTTAAAAGATTTTCTTGACCCTCCTGCTGAATACTTTTATTTCAACAGTCATATTTTTACTTTCTAAAAACTCCTTTTTGCTCTGTTTCTTCCTCGTATATAGTCTTATTTTTAATATTGTCTTCAGTCATTTTAAATTTCTTGTATTTATATATCTTGGTTTTTCTCTTTGCTGCTACAAGTTTTTCTCAGGTATTTGAGCATGGGGAATGGGCTAGATGGGTGGGAAATCTGAGTGTATGACTGTAGTTTATCAACTGGCTGGGGGCTGGCAGTGTGGGTATATGAAGGCTGGAAGTGGGAGCCTTCCCTCTGGGCGTGGCAGATGCTGGCCTGGTTCTCACCAGAAGTTCCATTTATCTCCTTTGGAAAAGAGGCCACCATACTTTTTGTCCACTGGGATAAATTTATGGCTGCAGGTACAGGGAATGGGGTAATGGTGTTAAGAGAAGGATCAGGGAACAGGAGAATGCAGACCTTCAGCTGCTCATCTCATTTCTGTCTTCAGCCATGACTCTCACCTTCCATCACTCCCGCCATTTCCGATCAGGAGCCTCTCGTGAGTTCTAGAATGCAGGTACCACCCCCGTCCTCCATTTCAGCCATCCTCTGCTCCCTCACTGGGTCAAAGCTGGCCAGGTAAGGTGGAAAGATATTCTGGCACATAGTGAAATATGCTGTCTGACCCCTCAGGCCTGCCCTCTGCATTCTGTGATTGCTGTTTATTTTCTTATCATACAAGCCAAACTCACTGAAGCCAAGGTCATTGTCCCTACTCAAGAAGAGGTGTCTCAGGAGTTCCCATCGTGACACAGTAGAAACGAATCTGACTAGGAACCATGAGGTTGCGGGTTCGATCCCCATGAGGTTGCGGGTCCGATCCCTGGCCTCGCTCAGTGGGTTACCGTGAGCTGTGGTGCAGGTCGCAAATGTGACTCAGATCTGGCATTGCTATGGCTGTGGTGTAGGCCGGTGGCTACAGCTCCGACTGGACCCCTAGCCTGGGAACCTCCGTGTGCCGTGGATGCAGCTCTAAAAAAAAAAGAATAGGAGTCTCAGCACTATAAGGTTATTGTCATGTGGACAGCGCCCAAGAATTCAAGCCAAGGGTGAGACCATGTCCAACACGTTCCATAAACTCTTGCAGGAAATATACTAACCTAGTTTTTATTAGCACTTATTAAATTGACTACTAACGAGATCCTTGTGGGGTTTCTCACTTTGAAACAATAAATATGTTGACAGCTTTTCATTTTCTGGCTGGTCATCAATGTTTACCCTCCAAATCCTCCAAGGAAAGAAGCAGAGAGGGGAGAGTCAGGAGCTTTTCCTGGCTTAGTTGAATAGATCAGTGAGGAGTTCCCATCATGGCTCAGCGGTAACGAACCTGACTAGTATCCATCAGGACGCAGGTTCGATCCCTGGCCCTACTCAGTGGGTTAAGGATCCAGCATTGCCATAAGCTGTGATGTAGGTCGCAGAGGTGGCTTGGATCTGGTGTTGCTGTGACTGTGGCGTAGGCCGGCAACTACAGCTCTGATTTGATCCCTAGCCTGGGAACTTCCATATGCCGCAGGCGTGGCCCTAAAAAGCAGGTCAGTGGGTGAACCCAATGCCTCTTTGGTCACCTGCTCCCTCCCCAGCTTCTTGAGGACACTAACCAAGGATTTAGCCAGAGATTTTCTCCCCTCCAAACAGGCTCCAAAATACAGCTCTTCATGAAGCAACCCTGCTTGGCCGGGCAGGAATGGAGTGCATCGCTGCCTTACTGCGGTACGTTCCTTGGCCTCTGAGGGACACTTCTGATGCCACAGTGATTCCCTGAGTTGACCCATGAGGATGTTAGCCAGTCCTGGCTCCTGAACAGCTAACCCAGTGAATAGGTGTCACCATCTGACCATGGCTCGCTCCTAGGGCACTAAAGGCTTTTAAAGGCGCCATGAGGAATTCCCCTTGTGGCTCAGCAGGTTAAGAACCCAACTAGTATCCGCAAAGATGAGGGTTCAATCCCTGGCCTCGCTCAGTGGGTTAAGGACCCGACGTTGCTGCAAGCTGCGGCATAGGTGTCAGATGTGGCTTGCATCTGGCGTGGCTGTGGCTGTGCTGTAGGCCAGCAGCTCTGGCTCTGATTTAGCCCCTAGCCTGTGAACTTCCCCGTGCTGCAGGTGTGGCTATAAAGAGACCAAAAAAAGAGAGAGTTTAAAAAAAAAAAAAAAACCCACAGTGAAAACATTGCCCCCTTAAACCCACTTGGTTGTGGGACATTGACTCAATGGGAACCCACGGCCAGGATTGGTGTTGGACATTTGAAATCACAGAGCCTCTCAGAAGGTCTCAGAGTAGAGCTGCCTTCCAGAGCTGGGTCACGGTGGCCTCTTGGGGAAGGTTTGGGAAGGGGGGGCCACGAGCTCCCAGGCTGGCCTCCGTGGCAGGAAGGGCTTAGACCCTTGGGTTCAGGGATCCACGTGCTTCAGTTCACCCCCATTTCCTTTGCAGATGCAATGCGAGCGTCCAGAAGAAGAATGCACGAGGCCAGACAGCATACGACCTGGCTCTGGAAGCCGCGGATGAGCCTGTCACCTCGCTCTTTGCTGCTCAGCTCGGCCTGGATGACCGTGAGC
This sequence comes from Phacochoerus africanus, assembly GCF_016906955.1. NCBI lineage: Eukaryota > Metazoa > Chordata > Mammalia > Artiodactyla > Suidae > Phacochoerus > Phacochoerus africanus. Next base: position 36,609,696 of record NC_062546.1, read on the forward strand.
CCTGAGGGCCCCACAGGCCTCCGTAAAGAAACCACCCAGCTCTAGCTAGTCTTGGTCCGCTTCTTTCCGCAATGTGTATTTGAGCTTTAGAAACTGAGGTCGAGAGGCACTCCTAAGATTTTTAAAAATTGGAGTTCCCTGGTGGCCTAGTGGTTAAGGATCTAGTATCGCCACTGCAGCAGCTCGGGTCCCTGCCGTGGCACTGGTTCCATCCCTGGCCCAGGAACTTCTGCATGCCACAGACATGTCCACAAAAAAAAACATTATGTGACCATATAAGCCACCAATATCACATGAGTATTTCCCCAACATGCCCTGGATGGTGATGAGCTTAACTAACATGCTTTCAGTGGTGTATTGCTGCTTGTCTTCGAACTTGCTTTTAATTTTAATTTTTTTCCCCAGTAGATCCTAGTTACCTATGGCTTTGAGCTAAAAAGTCTAAAATATTGTGTAGTGAAGAGTCTCCCTCCCATGCCTGTCCCACAGCCCCCATGTCCCCTCTGCAGAAGCAGCCAGTGACGCCAGCGTCAACTGTGTCTTTCCAGGAGTAGTTTAGGATTGTAGAAGCGCCTGTGTGTTGTGTACATTCGTGTTCGTGTAGCGTATACGTAAGACGTAAATAATAGAGGTGACACTCATTTATTCTTTCCCCTCTGGTAAGACAACTAGTGGGAAACCCCACACTACCCTGCATGTTCTTGTGCCTAAAATGTCTTGTAAGTGGTTCCAAATTAGTAGATAAAGATTGAGCTTATTGAAAAGTTTCCCCCCTGAGCCGAACTCCTCAATATTCCTCTTGTTCCGGTCTGTTCTGTGGTTGCCAAGTAAGCTTCAAATAAACCAATTGCAGGAATGTGTGATTTGGATCCATTTCTTTTTTCACATTGTCGGTTCTTTCTTTGGGGGAGTAACACTGCTGCAGCTGCGGAGTCTCTAAGTGGTTTCTGTTAACACACGTCGATAGGATATTCATTAATTTCGAGTATTTAGTTCAGGACAGTGAGTAATAGGCTCTGTCCGGGCGGCTGCTGGCATCACCCCCGGCACTTTATCTCCCCAGGTTGGGTGACTTTCTGCAGGGAGAGATGTGTAGTGTCAGACCCGAGGCCCCCCCACCCCCCACCCCAATGCAGGATCGGGCGGCATCGACCCTGGCTTCCTGGGTCACATGTGAGGGTCACCAGTGTCCAGAGAGCCCCGTGGAGTGTGGCCATCTGGATTGGGGTCTGGGTGGTTTGCACTGTGTCTCCGTGTCTTGGCCGGGATGACCTTTCCCAGCATTCTCTTTGTGCAGGAGAAGCTGCACAAGGTTGGTGATTCAGAAGGTGGAAGTGATACAGCGGCCACCTCCCAGGAAGGTGGGTTAGGGCTCCAGCCACCCTGTGGCTGCACCCCGTGGGCTCTGGAATCCACAGTCCAGGAGGAGGGTGTGGTGTCCAACACCAATTCCCCAGCCCTCAGGGAGCAGGGAGCCCATGAACCTATGGATTCCAGAAACCACCCGCTTGGGGTTCTCGGTTGTTGCTTTCATACCCCAGGTGCAGGAACCACACTTCCTTGCATTTTCCACACTTCCCGGGGGAGAGCCCTCCCTCCTTACCTGCGGCCTTCCTGGTGCCAGCTGCCAGGCACAGGAATCCCGAGCCATACCTGACCCCTCACACTGGGGCCCTTTTCTCTCACTAAGGCCCACAGCCTACACGAATCACCCTTGAATCTCACTCTTTCAGGATCTAACCTCATCTAAAAAGTAAACAGGTAGCTTAATACTTAAGATGCCACAGCACAAGTTCAAACCAGGAACTTTCTTGATGAACTTCTACAAGGTTACATAAAACATCAACATCAAGGAGTTCCCGTTGTGGCTCAGTGGTTAACGAATCTGACTGGGAACCATGAGGTTGTGGGTTTGATCCCTGGCCTTGCTCAGTGGGTTAGGATGCGGTATTGCCGTGAGCTGTGGTGTAGGTCACAGACGCAGCTCGGATCCCGTGTTGCTGTAGCTCTGGCAGCTACAGCTCCGATTAGACCCCAGCCTGGGAACCTCCATATGCCCCAGGCGCAGCCCTAAAAAGACAAAAACAAACAAACAAAAAACCACATCAACACTGAACTACGTGGTTGGAAGAAAACTGGAATCAAATCCATGTTTTAGGAGTTCCCGTCGTGGCACAATGGAAATGAATCCGACTAGGACCCATGAGGTTGTGGGTTCCATCCCTGGCCTTGCTCAGTGGGTTAATGATCCAGCGTTGCCGTGAGCTGTGGTGTAGGTCGCAGACGTGCCTCAGATCTGGCGTTGCTGTCACTGTAGTGTAGGCCAGCAGCTATAGCTCCGATTGGACCCCTAGCCTGGGAACCTCCATATGCTGCAGGTGTGGCCCTAAAAAACAAACAAACAAAAAATCTGTTTTAAGTTAGGGCCTGTTTTCAAAAATCATGGATTTCTTTTTGTCCTTTATGAGGCTCTATTTTTCTCTGCCTAATGAGAGTGTATCAGGGCTTGATAAGGGCGCCAAGCCACTCTATTTAGTAAGGACTTTATGATAAAGTCATTAGACTGTGAGTGGCTGTGGGATCGAGTGAGTCTGACTGTGGCTCAGATGCGCCGTAGTCAGCAGTGGGGAAGGAAAGCGGGCACCACGTAGGGATGAGCAGAGCCGAAGGAAACCCCTGGGACACATCTCCCTCCCTCTCCGCATGGTTACTGGTGTCGTGTAGGAGATCCTGGGCCATTCTCCATGGAGCTTGTTCTGGGGTGGGCTCTCCAGCAGCAGATGCTGACACAGCGTGGGACAAAAGAGGATGTGTGTTTAGGGGGGATCCATACATGTGAAAGGAAGGAGCAGGATGGTTCCGAGGGAGAAGCTGGCGGGCCTGCAGCTCAGCCAGAGCCCAGCCATCCCCAGGTGTGCACTGGAGAGGAGGCCTGTGTCCTGCTGCATCTTGATAGCTTCAGCTCAGCCACCAGGTGAGAGCCAGCCAGGAAGGGCAAGTCCAGAGTCTTCAGGACAGGTGTCAGGAAGGACAGCCTAGCACTTCCTGGGCTTGAGCGGAAGCTGCTGGCCACCTGCAGAGTTTCCTCTTCTCCAGGGAGGTCTCAGTTCTGCATCTAAGGCCTTTCAACTGATTGAATCAGAGCAGTGAGGGGAGTCTCCCTTAAAGTCAGCTAATTATGAACTGTAATCACACCTACAAAATACCTTCCCAGCAACCCCTAGGTTAGTGTTTGATTGAATATTTGGGGACTGGCCTAGACAAGTTGACACAAACACACCATCATAGCCTCTACCACAATGTCTTTTTTTTTTGGGGGGGGGGGTCTTTTTAGGGCCGTGCCGGCAGCATGTAGAGGTTCCCAGTTGAATTGTAGCTGTAGCCGCTGGCCACACCACAGCCACAGCAACTCCAGATCCAAGCCGAGTCAGTGACCTATGCCACAGCTCATGGCAACGCCAGATCCTTAACCCACTGATCGAGGCCAGGGATCGAACCTGCATCATCATGGATCCTAGTCAGATTCGTTCTGCTGAGCCACAGTGGGAGCTCCACAATGTCGCTGTTACCTTCTTTTTCCTACCCCTCACTTGAATAGAATTGGTAACACTGTGTACATTTTTTTCATTATTTGTATAAGGCTGTAACATTTTTTCTGCATATCATTTTTGGAAGTTGCATGGGTTTTTGGTTCATAACATTCTCAAGGTCTTCTTTTTTTGTGTTTACATTCAGACTTAATTGTTAACTTCTTGTTTGCCCACCACTCTTTTGAAGTTTGAAAGTGAAGCCAGTCCATGGTAAGCAAGCTCCTTGCCCTCTGCAAATGCCAAAGTGCTGAGGGGGTGAAAACATTATTTGCTCAGATGAAGCTGAATTCCTTCCCCTCTCCACTATGCCCCTAAACTGTCTTTTGAGAGGGATCAGAGTGATCTGAAGCTCAATCCCCATCACCTTCAGACCAGTAGCCCACCACTAGGACCCCTCCCAGGGTAGAAGTTACTTTATTTACTTTATTGAAAAGTTTCCCCCCTAAGCCGAACTCCTTTTTTTAGGGCTGCACCTGCAGCATATATTGGTTCCCAGCCTGGGGGTCGAATGGGAGCTGTAGCTGCCAGCCTACACCACAGCCACAGCAATGCTAGATCTGAGCAGCATTTGCAACCTACACTACAGCTCACAGCAACACCAGATCCTTCACCCACTGAGAGAGGCCAAGGATTGAACCTCCATCCTCGTGGATACTAGGCAGATGGGTTTCCGCTGAGCCACGGCAGGAACTCCCTAGAAATGACTTTAAATGAAGTGGACTGGAATTCCCACTGTTGTGTAACAGGATCTTCTGTGTCTCTGCGGTGCCAGGACACAAGTTCAATCCTCAGCCCGACACAATGCGTTAAAATATGCAGTGTTGCGGCAACTGTGGCAGAGTTGGAAACTGTGGCTTGGATCTGATCCCTGGCCCAGGAACTCTATATGCCGTGGGGCAGCCAAAAATGAAAAAAAAGAAAAAAAATTCTGAGGTGGACTGGAGGTGGGGAGGGGTCGCTTCATTCATTAATTATGTTTATTTAAAAATATATATATAGCAGTTATTTCAATAAAATTAAAAAAAATAAAAAATATGTAGCAGACAGGAATCCCACAGTTATTTATTGTTTTTTCTGTATGAATGTCAGTCTCCAGGCCCCCGATAGGGACTCCCCATGTTTCCAGTTGGGTGGTGATAAACAGCCTGATTTTTAGATTCATCTCCCCGGTGCAGCAAGAGCCTGAGGAATTTTACTTCTGACCCAGACACTCAACACAAGAAATGGTATTCCTGGAGTTCTATTGGCAACAACGGGAATCATAAGAATATGATTAGTATTCATGAGGATGGGGGATTAATCCCTGGCCTCACTCTGTGGGTTAAGGATCCAGCGTTGCCATGAGCTGTGCTGTAGGTTGCAGATGCGGCTCAGATCTGGCATTTCTGTGGCTGTGGCCTAGCCTGGGAACTTCCATATGTCACAGGTGCAGCCCTAAAAAAAAAAAAAAAGAAAAGAAAAGAAACTGTATTCCTTTCTACAGCTCCCTCCCCAGCTTCAGCCTGCATCTCCTGCTTTTCCTCCTCTGATGAGGAGGGGGTGAGAGGAAGAGGTGATCCCTGGAGTATTTCCCAAGCACTTGTGGACTCGCAGTGGAGGGAGGCATCCTTAAACACGATTCCCTGGAGTTCTCACTGTGGCTCAACAGGTCAAGGACCCAGTGCCTCTGTGAGGGTGCAGGTTTGATTCCTGGCCTCGCTCAGTGGATTAAGTAAGTAAGGATCCTGTGTTGCAGCGGATGCGGCTCATATCTGGAGTTGCTGTGGCTGTGACATAGGCCAGCCGCTGCCGTCCCATTTGACTCCTAGCCTGGGAGCCTCCATGGGTCGCAGGGGCAGCCCTAAAAAGAAAAAAGAAAACCATATTTTCCTGTAACATTTCCACAGTCAGGATTGATCCACATTCTCTCCCCCAGTGTGGTGGGTGCGTCTCATTTATTTTTCTCCTTCTCCCATCAAATTTTCTTTCCTACTTTCTCCAAGCATGAAAAAAAAAAGCTGATGAAATCTGCTCTGTTCTTTTCTAAGTAGTCAAAGAGGGGGTTGCCTTTAGAGGGACATGCGTGTCCTCCCTTCAGCAAGTGTATTCTGTTTCCCAGTTGCGATTCCCTTCAGATTTGGGGGAGGTATTAGAGATTTTGAGAATTTGACTGTTCGGATCCTTCCCCTAGGCTGCTTTGATGAGGGAGGTCATTAGCCTCAAGTATGAGACACCTAACTTCTAGAAACTCCCATTTCTGAACACCCTTTGCTCTGAAGTTTGAATTGTGTGGGTATTGCTTGTATTTTTACATATTTGTTCATAATTGTATTGGGTTTAATGAGAGGCCCTGGCTCTGTGCTAGTTTCATTCCATCTTACCCCAGCAGCCCTGTGCATTCAGAAATTCTGCACTTACTCCCTGCACCAACCGACAGTGCTCCAGGAGCGTCCACAGCTCACCCACAGACTCACCACAGCAGGGATACTCCAGTTGTAGGAACACTGCTGTCTCTTCTCTCTCAACCCAAGGCCAGGCAAACGGTACGTTCTCAGTAAATAAATATCTTCAGTACTTATTGCTGTATTAACAAATCACTCTAAAACTTAGCTGCTTAAAATAATAAAACATTGGAATTCCTGCTGTGGCACTGTGGGTTAATGATCTGGCTTGTCACTATGGAGGAACCGGTTTGATTCCTGGCAGGGCACCGTGGGTTAAGGATCTGGCATTGCTGCAGCTGTAGGGTCGAAGTTCCAGCTCGGATTTGATCCCTGGCCTGGGAACTTCCATATGTCATGGAGGCAGCCAAAAAAGAAAAAATGAAATAAAAAAATAAAACATTATTGTGTTGTAGTTTCTGTGAGTTAAGAATTCAGAGTTCCATGGAGTTCCCGTCATGGCTCAGTGGTTAACGAATCTGACTTGGAACCATGAGGTTGCAGGTTTGATCCCTGGCCTCACTCAGTGGGTTAAGGATCCAGCACCGCTGTGAGCTGTGGTGTAGGTTGCAGACGTGGCTCAGATCCTGCGTTGCTGTGGCTGTGGTATAGGCCGGTGGCTACAGCTATGATTAGACCCCTAGCCTGGGAATCTCCATATGCTGTGGGTGCGGTCCTAGAAAAAAGACAAAAAAAAAAAGAATTCAGAGTTCCCATCGTGCCTCAGTGGTTGGCAAACCCGACTAGTATCCATGAGGACAAGGGTTCGATCCCTGGCCTCACTCAGTGGGTTAAGGATCCAGTGTTGCTGTGAGCTGTGTAGGTCGCAGATGAGGCTTGGATCTGATGTTGCTGTGGCTGTGGTGTAGGCCGCAGTTGCAGCTCCGATTTGACCCCTAGCCTGGGAACTTCCATATGCTGCAGGTGCGGCCCTAAAAAAAAGACAAAAAAAAAAAAATTCAGAAGCAAGTGAGCTGGGTTCTGCTGATTTGGGGTCTCTCATGAGGTGGCGGCTGAGATGTTGCTGAGGGTCTCAGTCATTTGAGGGTTTGAGTGGGGCCATAGGATGTGTTTCCAAGATGGCTTGCTGACTTGGTGCTGGTTTTTGTCACCAGGGCTTCTTTCTTCCAAGTGTGGTCCTCTCCACGGGTGGGTTGAGTGGCCTCACAACCTGGAGGCCCATCTCCCTTCAAGTGAGGGGTCTGAGGAGAGCGAGGCAGAACCCAGCTGTCTTTTATCACCTTGCCCCAGGACCACTCACTGTCATCCCCACGGCATCCTGCTGTGCTCAGCTCCACAGGCTGAGAGAGGCAAGGACACAAGGGCATGACTACCAGGAGGTAAGCATCACATGGGGGCCATTCTGGAAGCTGGCTACCTCAGTGAATAAATAAACAGAACAGGAGTTCCTGTCGTGGATCAGCGGAAACGAATCTGACTAACGTCCATGAGGACGCAGGTTCCATCCCTGGCCTCGCTCAGTGGGTTAAGGATCCAGTGTTGCCATGAGCTGTGGTGTAGGTTGAAGACTTGGCTCAGATCCTGCATTGCTGTGGCTGTGGTGTAGGCCAGCGGCTACAGCTCTGATTCGACCCCTAGCCTGGAACCTCCACATGCCTCTGGTGTGGCCCTAAGAAAAAGCAAAAAAAAAAAAAAATAATAATAATAATGAATGAATAAATAGGAGTCGATTAACAGGTTATCTAGAGAATAAGGTTCTACACTTGTCAATAAGTTTCAGAAAACACCCTCAACCTTTTCAGAGGTACTAGGAACAGAAGGTTGTTGTGTAAATAAATATAAAAAGCATACATCAGGGAGTTCCTGTTGTGGTGCAGTGGTTAACGAATCCAACTAGGAACCATGAGGTTGCGGGTTCAATCCCTGGCCTTGCTCAGTGGGTTAAGGATCTGGTGATGCCGTGAGCTGTGGTGTGGGTGGCAGACACGGCTCGGATTCTGCATTGCTGTGGCTCTGGCATAGGCTGGTGGCTACAGCTCCGATTCGACCCCTAGCCTGGGAACCTCCATATGCTGCAGGAGCAGCCCAAGAAAAGGCAAAAAGACAAACAAACAAACAAACAAAAATCAATAAAGAATTAAGAATTAGATATCAGCTCTTTTTATTAGTTTTTTCTCTTTATGGCCACACCTGCAGCATATGGAAGTTCCCAGGCCAGGGAGCAAATCCAAGTCACTGTGCCACAGCAGGAACTCCTATTGTTTGTTTTTTCTTTGATGTTCAGCCCAGATTCATGCTCTTCTTTTCCTGCAAACTGGGGATACCAAGCACTGTGGACCAGGTGTGATGGGCAGAAACCTACAGGGACTCCCAGTGAGTCATGCTCTTGTACTCTTCCCTCCCAGAGGGGCCTGTGAGTACTGCGGGATGTCCCTTCTGTGATTGGGTTGGGTTCTGCGGCAAAGGTGGGGTGATTCTGTGATGTCATGAAAAACCACCATCAATTGATGTAACGTTAACAAGGGAAATTGTGCTCGGTGGACCTGGCCTAATTGGTGGAGCCTTTAAAAGAACATCTCAAGGTCAGAGACACGAAAGAGGAGAGTCTCTGGGTCTTGAAGCAAACTGACTTTGTGGGGACTGATGTGCAGCCTCCTGGAGCTGAAGGCCTTGCTGCTGGGGACTGAACTCTGCCAACAACCCGAGACTGTGGAAAAGAATCATGAGTCACAGTGAGGTCAAGCCCAGTGACACCGTGACTATGGCCTGGGTGACCCTGCATGGCAGGGGAGGTCTCAGCCTGGCTGTGCCCAGGCTCCTCACCCTCGGAAACCTCCAGGTAAGACATGTGGGTTGTTTGTGACAGTACATTACCCAGCACAGAGCTCTTCCTAAGGAGGTCTGTGCGATGCTTTCTGTTTCCAGGCCCAAAGGTGAGGACCGTGTCTCAGAGCGTGGAGCCTAAGTCCCAGCACAGGCTTCTGCCTGGTGACATTGCAGCAAGACCTTCCAGGTGAGGGAGGCAGGGCCTGAGCTCTTGGTTGGGGAGAGGATCCGGGCCACCTGCCTGGTGGGGTGGGGGCCACAGGGGGCCTGTCTGCCCTCAGCCCTCCTGCCTCCCAGCTTGGCAGACACCTACAGCCCATCCGGGGTCACTGCCACCGGCCAAGGCCACCGAGCAGGACTCCCTCCCACCCAGGCTGCAGCCGGACCCCGGGAGGCCCTTCTTCTGCTCAGGTAATTCCTCAAGCCTGAAGTCCTGTCACCTGGGGCAGCAGCACTCAAGAGTTACTAGGTTCTGTCCCTTACTCCTCTGCACGTGCACCTGCACCGTGCAGTTTCTGTCCTCTGAGGGTGAGATGACATGCAAAGCTGTGACCTTGCTCTTTGCTTTCCTTCTGTCTTTTCCCTTTTCCAGGGCCTTTGGCTTCAGCACTGATGGGCTTTCAGATCACGTTGCTTAGCTCTCTGTCACCACCCGCCTGGGGCCACCCCAGCACATTCCCCATGCCCCCCGCTGCCACTGTGCCTAGGATGGCCACACCCACCCAACTGGGATGGTGCCCACTGGGTCCCCACCCCATCTTCCCACCTCCCAACCCAGCCCTTGCTCAGGCCTAGCCTCCCCTCCCCCACCCCCTGTCCCTCAGCCTCCTCCCTCCCATCCTGCAGGTGTCCTGCCTTTCACTATACCTGTGGGAAATCCAAACACCCTTCCCAAGTTGCCTGGGCCCTCCTGGAGGCCGTGGCCTCCACCCCAGCCTCTTTTCTGCCTCTGCTCCTGAGATCTGACCTGGCTTCCTAAAATTTACCTAGCCTCTCTGAGCCCTGGGTCTGGGCAGGTGCAGGCGCCCTCCTGTCCTTCCAGCAGAGATGACCAGTCCATATGGCACTTTCCTGGCCACATGCCCATGTCCTGAGAGACAAGACACCTGTGGGCACTGAATTCTGGTGCCTCCTTCCAGTTTTTGGAAACTGAAACTACAAGTAATGAGTCAAATCCATTTCACCTACCATCACTGATCAAGGGGTGGGGAGGGGGTTGTTTGTCTGGTGGGGGAGGGGGTTTGGCCATGCCTGTGACATGTGGAGGTTCCCAGGCCAGGGACTGAACCCACACCACAGCAGCAACTGGAGCCCAGCGGTGACACCACAAAGTCCTTAACCTGCCGAGCCACCAGAGAACTCCTCCAGGTCGTTTTAAGACTTGCACATCCTCTAAGAAGCACAAAGCCTAAACAATAAAGTGTTTACCCAAATTGTTTTCCAGAAACTTGGATGCAGCTGTGTCTGTTTGAGCTGAGCCAAGTCAGACTGGAGAACCACCACCCTCCAACTGGGCATGCGCCAGGGTCAGCACATGGGCCAGTATCAGCTGGTGACCTTTGAAGCGTGCGAGGCCTGTAGTTTAATTACAGCTGCGCAGAATGATCTCCATCATTGCACCTTTTTCCAATCACCTCTCCCCATGCCTCAGACCATGCTGCTGCCTGATTCGTTATCCCATAAATACCCCCAGCCCCTTGTTTTCTGGAGGCGGGGTTTTGCTTTCTTTCTGTCTCCTCGTTTAGCTGCCTTGCAACTCAACCCTCTACTGCAAACGTCAGCATTTACATGTGGGCTTGCTGGGCCAAAGGAACCTGGTATGCTAACAGCACACTCTTAGCAAATAGCTGTTGAGAAAATTCACTGTGGCTTTTGGGTTTCAGCAAAAGAATTTTCTAGCCGAACTGCAGACTTTGCAGCAGGGGTGTCCTGGCTGTAAAGCTTGAAAAGCCCATATATTTTTTTTAATCAGATAGTTCTGATAAAAGGTTGTAAGTAAGAATAAGAATACGTAGAGTTCCTGTTGTGGCTCAGTGGTTAACGAATCTGACTAGGAACCATGAGGTTGCGGGTTCGATCCTTGGCCTTGCTTGGTGGGTTGGGGATCCAGCGTTGCTGTGAGCTGTGGTGTAGGTCGCCGACGCGTCTCGGATTCCGCGTTGCTGTGGCTCGGATTCCGCGTTGGTGTAGGCCAGCGGCTACAGCTCCAATTAGACCCCTAGCTTGGGAAGCTCCATGTGCTGCAGGTGCGGCCCTAGAAAAGGCAAAAAGACAAAATAGTAACAATACGTAAGTCAGTAGACTAGAAAATATCTGGGTATCAACTCTTCTGTCACCTAAAAAACTTCCAAAATGTTTTAAATTTCAACTAATATCCTGGTCCCATGGGTTTATGTGTTGTTACAAGGTGGGTAACACTGTATGTTTTGCCTCATTGACACATTTATCATCACGGCAGACATTTAGGCTTCAGCGAATTTTGACAGATTTACTAACTTTCTGGGGGTGGTAGTGATGGCTCAAAGTGAGATCTTAATTCTCTCCTCAGGAGTTGAACTTGGGCAGCCTGGATGAAAAGGAGGAGTTCTAGCCACTAGACCGGCTAGAGGCTAGAAGCAGAATTACCCTGATTCTTGCTCCTGTTGAAACCATGAATGTTGCAAGGAGGCAAAGACTGTAAAAAAAACAGGTACAGGAGTTTATTGTTAGAGACACGGTACAACGTGGGAAAGCATAGGAAAGTAGCCTTTTAAGGCAGAAGCAAAGCAGTAATGCCCACAAAAGGACTGCAGGTGTGGGCGTCCCCCTGAATGAGGACCTTGCCAGCAAGGTGATTTAAATCACTTATATGGGGCAGTTCTTCCTGGTCTTTTTCCTTTGGTCAATTATCTTGTTTTGTTTCTCACACCTGACTAGATCCAGGGCCCTGCCTGATGCATGTGCGACATGTGTGCCCATTTTCGGCAAAGATGGATTCCAGAGCAAAGGATTCTGGGATGGTATCGAGACTTATTATGGCCTGGTGCCCCCTCCCTTTTTGACCCCCAGGATCTTTGTGCTGTGTATGTAATTGGGGAGGTCTCCTTGACCCCAGGAGTGATTGAAGTGAGCTCTTTTACTCCAACAGAGCTCAGCTCCTGCCATTAACTTCCCTTTGACGTGTCAAAGAGAAGCAAGGCCCAATTTACTCAGCCTAACAAGCCCCAGCTGTTCTCACCCCAGAAGCCTATCAACCTCCTACCTAGGGGGAGGTGGTGCCTGCAGCATTAGGAAAGTCCTAGGAGTTCCCGTCGTGGCTCAGTGGAAACGAATTTGAGTAGCATCCACAAGGACGCAGGTTCAATCCCTGACCTCCCTCAGTAGGTTAAGGATCCTGCGTTGCTGTGAGCTGTGGTGCAGGTCGAAGATGTGGCTTGTATTTGGAGTGGCTGTGGCGTAGGCTGGCTGCTGCAGCTCTGATTCAGCTACTCACCTGGGAACCTCCATATGCCATGGGTACAGCCCTTTTAAAAAAAAAAAAAAAAAAAAAGGGAATTACCAGGCCAGGGATTGAACCTGAGCCACAGCAGTGATAACCCTGCATCCTTAACTTCTAGGCCACCAGGAAACTCTTAATGTACTAATTCTTACTGTTACTGAGCTAAGTTTGTTTTTGCAAACCATTACATACTTATTGTAAGAAATTAAAACAATGCAGAAAATTCAAATGAAGGAAAAATGGTACCATCCAGAGATTGTCTACACAGATGTTTAGAAAACTACCTTACATGAATATTTTTGTTCGCTAATGTTGAAGTTTACTTCCTTGTTTAAAAAATATCCTCATGTTCCTGCCATGGTGCGGTGGGTTACGAATCCAACTGCAGTGGCTCAGGTCCCTCTGGAGGTATGGGTTCAGTCCCTGGCCCGGCACAGCAGTTTAAAGGATCTGGCCTTGCAATAGTGGTGGCTTGGATTCAGTCCCTGGCCTGGGGATCTTCCATATGCTATAGGTGAGGCCATAAAAAATATAATATCCTGATTTTTTTTTTTTTTTTTTTTTACTACATGTATCCAGAAATACCGTGGTAACTTTTGTGAACGAACACTGGCTTTTCCTACTCTCAAGATCAGGATCAAAATTTACAAAAAGGGAAGTGAAATGATCCAATCAAGAGGCATTGAGGGAGGAGTTCCCATAGCGGCTCAGTGGTAATGAACCTGACTAGGATCTATGAGAATTCCGGTTCGATCCCTGGCCCCTCTCAGCGGGTTAGGTAATCTGGCGTTGCCGTGAGCTGTGGTGTAGGTCACAGACTCAGCTTGGATCCAGTGTTGCTGTGGCTGTATTGTAGGCTGGCAGCTGCAGCTCTGATTTGATCCCTAGCTTGGGAACCTCCATGGGCTGTGGGCACAGCCCTAAAAAAGACAAAAGGGGGTGCATTTAGGGAGCAGTTGGTGTGTCTGCCCTTTGGGGGCAGAAAGGGTGACCTAGAGCATGAGATTTGCTGTGACATTTGGAGAGAGGACGATGTGTGTAGAGAATTTAAGGCGCCCACAGGTTAGCCTGGGTTCATTCTCTGTCCAGTGGATCAGGAGGTGCCCCTTCTCAGGGGAGAAGGACAAATTAAGACCACAGCCAGGGCCAGGCACCTTTGTCCAGCCTTTTTTTTTTTTTTTTTTTTTCCGTTTTGGCTTTTTAGGGCCATACCTGTGGCATATGGAAGTTCCCAGGCTAGGGGTCGAATCAGAGCTACAGCAGCCAGCCTACCCCACAGCTATAGCATCTCGGGATCCAAGCCACATCTCTGACCTAACACCACAGCTCACGGCAATGCCAGATCCCCATCCCACCGAGCGAGGCCAGGGATGGGACCCACATCCTCATGGATCCTAGTCGGTTCTTTAACGGCTGAGCCATGAAGGGAACGCCTCCTGTCCAGCCTTCTGATGTTGCACGTGGCTTTGACCAGCTCTCCATTTGAATCCCTACAATGTCTTCTCTCCAGCGAGCCTTGGGCAAGGGTGCATCCCACCGCTGGACCATTTGCTTGATGGAAAGCCTCTCTCTGAGGCTTAACGGAAGCTGACATTCCTACTGGAGCCACTTTCCATGTTTCATATGCATCACATTTCAAGGTTCTGAAATAGCCCATGATGACCTGACACTTGGTGAAGTGTACAGTGCTCGTAAGTCATCTTTGTGCCATTTACTGACCTGGTTGGATGGCAGCACATCCAGCCTCATGTTCCCACGTCCCTCCATCCTCCAGGGGACAGAGCACCAGCACCATGGAATTTGTTTTATTGGGTTTTGGGGTTTGGTTTTATTTCCACCCCCACCCCACCCCTGTAGCCAGAGCCTTGTACAAGTAAGCATGAGACTTTCTGGCCGGGGGTGCAGCGTGGAGGCTGGCCCTGGGAGGCTGCGGGTAGGCAGGATCCCTGACCTGCTGCCCGATTTCGCCAGGTTGGGCCACGTGCAAGGACTGAGTCAAAGTCAATGGGATGCATTTATTTCAGTGAAAACCAGAAACTACAATTTTTGGCAATTAAAGTGAAACCAAACTATTCAGAGTCCTTGGTAGACCTTGGGGAAGGAAGTCACCTACAAAGAGGCTGGGCTGTGTTCCCAGGGGGAGCTCTAGGGCTATTGCTTATGTTCTGTCTCAGCTGGTGGCACCCATGTGCCCCTGGATCCCCCAGATGGTAGACCTCAGTGCCACCTCTTCCCCATTCACATCCAGTCAGCCAGCTCTGTGGCCCCTGAACTTCGTGGCTCTTCCTCTTTCTTCCTGCAACTGTGGGCTTAGCCAAGGTTATCACTTTAGGTCTGATAAAATTGTCACCCCCCAGATCCCCCCACTCTGGCTTTTTTTTCTTTTTACAGCTGCACCTGCAGCATATGGAAGTTCCCAGGCTAGGGGTTGAATCAGAGCTGTAGCCACTGGCCTACACCACAGCCACAGCAATGTGAGATCCAAGCAGCGTCTGTGACCTACACTGTAGCTCACGGCAACACTGGATCCTTAACCCACCGAGCACGGCCAGGATTGAACACACATCCTTACATAGACTGTGCCGGGTCAGGTTCTTAACCCACTGAACCACAATGGTAGCTCCCACTCGGGCTTTCTAGTCTTCAACTCCATGCATTCAGAGCTGCCTGTGCAAAGGTGACCATGACTGATTGACAGCTTAGTCAGTGGGTCCCCTCCACTTGTCAGAAAGACAAGCTCCTCAGAAGGTCTGCGTCAGCTTCGATCTCTGTGTCCTTGTTCACCCTCTGCTCCAGAATCCATCCCCAGGAAATCTCCGTAAACGTGTGCTTCCTTTAAACGCCAAGCAGAACTTGGAGGTGTGTGGGCTGGGTTTACTCAGCTCAGATCACACTTCTGATCAAACGGAGATGGCTGAGATGGTCACAGCCAGTGAGAAGAGGAGAAAGCAGACACGAGAGAAATTAAAGCCTTCGTTCTTCACTCTCTTAGAGCTAACACTCTGTTCTTGGGTTTCCAGAAACCAGAGTCACCACGTTGTTGTCGGTGGGGCTGTTTGCTTGCTTACCCAAGCGCTGGAGGGGAAGTCTGAGGCTGGTCGCCTGCAGGGCAGTGCAGCTACAGCAAAACAGACCAGTCGCCATGTGCCATTTAAATGAGGCTGGCATGGCTGCAGGAAGGCAGCCTTTATGTGCCAGATTTACTAGAAATGTAAATAGGAAATATCTAACCATTAAATTATTAGATGTTCCCAAAATATGTGTGCTAAGCCTCAGGGGTTTTTAAAATTTTTTTTTTATAATAGTTGATTTACAATGTTCTGTCAGTTTCTGCTCTACAGCAAAATGACCCAGTCATACATAGAGATTTTTTTTCACATTATTCTCTATCATGTTCCATCATAAGTGATTAGATAGAGTAGCTGTACAGCAGGATCTCATTGCTTATCCACTCCAAATGTAATAGTTTGCATCTACTAACTCTAAACTCCCAGTCCATCCCACTCCCTCCCTCTCCCCATTGGCAACCACAGGTCAGTTCTCCATGTCCTTGAGTTTGTTTCTTTTCTGAGGTAGGTTCATTTTAGATTCCACATATAAATGATAAATATAATGATATCATATGGTATTTGTTATTCTCTTTCTGACTTAGTATGAGAGTCTCTAGATCCTCTGCGTTGCAGAAAATGGCATTATTCTTTTTTATGGCTGAGTAGTATTCCATTGTGTATGTATACCACATCTTTTTTTGGGGGGAGGGGTGTTTTTAGGGCCACACCTGCAGCATATGGAGGTTCCCAGGCTAGGGATCAAATTGGAGCTACAGCTGCCAGCCTACATTACAGCCACAGCAACACCAGATCTGAGCCATGTCTGTGACCTACAGCACAGCTCATGGAAATGCTAGATCTTTAACCCACTGAGCAAGGCCAGGGATCAGACCTGCGTCTTCATGGATTCTAGTCAGATTTGTTTCCACTGAGCCATGATGGGAACTCCAGTGTGTACCACATCTTAATCCATTCATCTGTTGGACATTTAGATTGTTTCCGGGTCTTGGCTATTGTGAATATTGCTGCAATGAACACAGGGGTGCATGTATGTTTTTCAGTGAAAGTTTTGTCCAGATATATGCCCAGGAGTGGGATTGTTGGATCATATGATAGTTCTATATTTTCTGAGGTATCTCCATACTGTTTTCCATAGTGGTTGTACCAATTTTCATTCCCACCAACAGTGTAGGAGGGTTCCCTTTTCTCCACACCCTCTCCAGCATTTGTTATTTGTAGACTTACTTATGATGGACATTCTGACCAGTGTGAAATGGTACCTCATTGTAGTTTTGATTTGTATTTCTCTAATAATCAGTGATGCTGAGCATTTTTTCATGTGCCTGTTGGCCATCTATGTATCTTCTTCGGAGAAATGTTTCTTTAGGTATTTTGCTCATTTTTCAATTGGGTTGTGGGTTTTTTGCTGTTGTTATGTAAGTTGTATGTTTTAGAGATTAAGTCCTTGTCAGTTGCATCATTTGAAACTATTTTCTCCCATTCTATAGGTTGTCTTTTTTTTTTAATTGTTTCCTTGTACCAAAGCTTGTAAGTTTGATTATGTCTCATTGGTTTATTTTTGTTTTTACCTCTGTTGCCTTGGGAGACCTAAGAAAACATTTGTACAGTTGATGTCAGAGACTGTTTTGCCTAGTTTTATGGTGTCTTGTTTTATGTTTAAGTCTTTAAGCCATTTTGAGTTTATTTTTGTGCATGGTGTGAGGGTGTGTTCTAGTTTCATTGATTTACATGCAGCTGTCCAGTTTTTCCAGCACCACTTGCTGAAGAGACTGCTTTTTTCTCATTTTTATATTCTTGCCTATTCTGTCAAAGATTAATTGACCATAGGTGTCTGGGTTTATTTCTGGGTTCTCTATTCTGCTCCATTGGTCTGTATGTCTGTTTTTGTACCAGTACGACACTGTCTTGTAGCTTTGTAATAGTGTCTGACGTCTGGGAGAGTTGTCTCCTGCTTGGTTTTTGTTCCTCAGGATTGCTTTGGAAATTCTTGGTCTTTATGGTTCCATATAAATTTTTGGATTGTTTGTTCTAGTTTTGTGAAAACTGTCATGGATAATTTGACAGGGATTGCATTGAATCTGTAGATTGCATTGGGTAGTATGGCTATTTTAATGATATTAATTCTTCCAATCCATGAGCATGGACTATCTTTCCATTTCTTTGAATTCTCTTTAATTTCCTTGATTAATGTTTTATAGTTCTTAGCATGTAAGTCTTTCACCTCCTTGGTCAGGTTTATTCCCAGGTATTTAATTTTTTGGTGCAATTTTAAAAGGTATTATATTTTTATATTCCTTTTCTACTATTTCATTGTTAGTACACAGAAATGCAACTGATTTCTGGATGTTAATCTTGCATCCTGCTACTTTGCTGAATTCATTGATCAATTTGAGTAGTCTTCATGTGGAGTCATTAGGGTTTTCTAGATATAGTATCATGTCACCTGCATAGAATGTCAATTTTTACCTTTTCTCTTCCCCTTTGGATATCTTTTATTTCTTTTGTCTGATTGCTGTGACTAGCTCAGGGTTTTTGTTTGCTTATAAAATGACTATTGGAATTTGAGCTTTTCTGAGTGGTTGGCACAATTTTAATTATGGTAGGATAAATGTTAGGCTGTCCTGCATTTCTGTGCTTCTCTTTTTGATTTAACAAACACATTCATTAACTTTTCAGAACAAATTTTTATAGCACACACATCAAATGCAATGTGCCATATTGAGTTTTTGCAGATGGT
The DNA here is from genome assembly GCF_016906955.1 of Phacochoerus africanus. Taxonomy (NCBI): domain Eukaryota; kingdom Metazoa; phylum Chordata; class Mammalia; order Artiodactyla; family Suidae; genus Phacochoerus; species Phacochoerus africanus. The sequence goes on from NC_062546.1 coordinate 36,627,779, forward strand.
TTTCTTGTCTTTCTTTTTTTTGCCATGCCCTCAGTATGTGGAAGTTCCTGATCCAGGGATTAAACCCTAGCCACAGCTATAACCCAAGCCACAGCAGTGACAACACCAGATCCTTAACCCACTAAACCACCAGGAATCTCTGCAGATAGTTTTCTTGAGGATTTGTGGCTGTTGTGCGATAAAAGATGGAGGATAGATTCTTGACATTATACCACAGTGACAGGAAAAACTGCCTGGGTTAAGTTAGATCATCATTCTTTTTTTTTTTTTTTGGTCTTTTTTTGTCTTTTAGGGCCACACCCATAGCATATGAAGGTTCCCAGGCTAGGGGTCCAATCAGAACTGTAGCCACCAGCCTATGCCAGAGCCACAGCAACTTGGGGTCCAAGCTGCATCTGCAACCTACAACCATAGCTCATGGCAATGCCAGATCCTTAACCCACTGAGTGAGGCCAGGGCTTGAACCTGCATCCTCACAGATGCTAATGGGGTTCGCCAACCACTGAGCAATAACAGGAACTCCCTAAATCATCATTCTGATAAACTTTTTCTCTGAAAACTGAGGTGCCCAAAATGACAAAAGGATATTGGGTAGAAAACATGTTTAAGGACTTCACAAACTGTCATCCCTTAAACCATCTGTAACTTAGAATATTTTCACTTAAAGTGGTGGTCACTGTGGTTGGTTCCAGGTAACTCTGCCCACTGTGTTCTGGTGTTCCTGTTCCTCCTGTCTGACATAACAATACATGGGGGGTGGGAGCCTGTATCTTGAGTCCGTGCAGCGGGGACACCAGGATTGTAGACGTTCCAGTCACTGGCTTCCGTGGATGGTAGGATGCTTGCTAGTGTGATCCAGTAAGAGTGACCATCCCTACCTGAAGCCAGTACCCCAGTTCCGGGCATGAAGCTTGTTGGGAGTGTGTCCCAAACCCCATTTTTCACTTTTCTTGCATTTGTATCTGCAGGCAGACCCCAAGAACTCACCCCAGTTGCTTTCCTCCCCTTAGTCTATTTATAAATGCCTCAAACTCAGGCTTCCACTCATCCCTGGCCAACTATGGAACTGAAAAGGGCAGCCCCAAGTCTACAGTCACAGAAACTTCTGAGGGTCTCCTTTTACATCAAAGACGCGGGCAGAGGCTCCTGACTCCATGCATCCCTCCTCCAATTGATCCTGAAGTGATCGACGCAAGGGCACAGGTATTTTCTGGCTTGAATTGTACAAAGAACTGGACAGTCTTCTGCCTTTTCAGGCAAGAACTGGATGCCGCCAACAGGATACTGGTGGTTTTGTCCTAGAAAAGGAGGGGAGGGGGCTTAGGAGAGCAGAACTAGGACCTGGGAGTAGCCATGGGCTGCTTCCTCTTGCTGCTTCCTTTCTCTTGTGGACCCATCCCTTAGTGCATGGGGGATGGGGATTTGCCTGGGGTGGGGATCCCTAGGCTTAGAGGTGGCACAAGGTTCTCCTTGCCTTTTGGTCAGGCAGATTGTGTGTCATGAGAAATTGCCATTAAATTTGTGTTTTAAATTGATTTTTTTTTAAAAACTGATGGTGATTTCGAATTTGTTGTTTTCTCAGAGAATATGGCTGAAACAGGCTCTGTGTTATAGAGCATTTGAAGCAGAGACATTATACAATTTCATCTTGGCTATGGAGGGGGAAGGCAGGAGAGCTTTGGTGTTTATGTTGACTCAAACACAGGAAGCTTCACCACTTATTGTTATAATATCTGGACTCGAATCATGGGGAAAAATGAATGTCGTCCATCAGGACCTCAGGCTCTTTTGAGTCCAGTCACCAAGTTTCTCCCTTCAAGTAAAGAACACAGTATATATGTTTGGGTTTGTATTGATTGAACAAGGAAATATCTGAAAAGGCTCCTTAAACTCCATTAGGCAACACTAAATTTCTTCAAATTAGGACTTAATTGTTGCTCGATTTCCATACCATATTCTCCTATCAAAGCCCAGAGCAATGGAGCAGGATGGAAACCCATTTTTTCAGGATGGAAACCACCATCGTTTACTTGGTCATCTGAGCCCTGGTGGGAATCTCTGCAGTTAGACACAGAAAGGAGAATGGAGATGGGCTTTAAAAACCAAACAGGAACGCAGGAGTTCCTGTTGTGGCTCAGCAGAAATGAATCCAACTAGTATCGATGAGGATGCTGGTATGATCCCTGGCCTCGATCAGTGGGTCAGGGATCTGGTGTTGCTGTGACCTGTGGTGTAGTTTCAAGATGCAGCTTGGCTCCCGGGTTGCTGTGGTGTAGGCCGGCAGCTGCAGCTCTGATTCTGCTCCTAGCCTGGGAACTTCCATACACCTTGGGTGCGGCCCAAAAACACAAAACTGAAGAAAAAAACAAACAAAAAAAAACCCAGGAGTTCCTGCAGTGGTGCAACGGGCTATGGATCTGGCGTTGTCACTGCAGTGGCTCAGGTTCAGTTCCTGGGCTGGGAACTTCTGCATACTGTGAGCATGGCCAAAAAAAGGAAAACAAAAACAGATGCAGTTGGAAGCATAGGGTGGCCTTTGGGTTTGAGATAAAATAATAGCAAAAGTAGAAAAGTATACTACTATTAAAAGATATTTAATGATTGTGGCTTGGAAAAGGCCAAGCATCTTTTCTCTTCCACGCTCTGTATTCAAACTTGAGTACTATTGATCGTCAGACTGATTTTCCTTTGCCCTTTTCACCGAATTTCTCCCCTGATTTAAATGCCTCGGCATTTCATTCATTTTGTTTTATTGTGTCCTCTTCCTTTATAATTCTAATTCTAGACGCCTCAAACTGAGGGCTTTTGAAGCCCTCTGTAATTTGACCTGGCTATTATTAAAAATTTATTTTCCTAATACATTCCCTAAAATTGAAGCAAACCAGTCTCCTTGTGGAATCCATAGCTGGTATTTCCATACTTGAAAATTTTACTTCCAGGGAGTTCCCGTTGTGGCTCAGCGGTAACGAAGGTGACTACTATCCATGGGCATGTTTTCGATCCCTGGCCTTGTTCAGTGGGTTAAAGATCTGACGTTGCCATGAGCTGTGATGTAGGTCACAGATCCCAAGTGGCTGTGGTGTAGGCAGGCAGCTGTAGCTCTGATTCCACCTTTAGCCTGGGAGCTTCCATGTGCCTCTGGTTTGGAAAATTCTACTGCTAGTTTTTCCTGGGTTTTTCTATCTCTCCTCTGATTTTCCAAGTCCTTGCCATCCTTCCTTGATTCCTACCTAAATTTCCACCACATGTCTGTAGTGTAGGCCAGCAACTATGGCTCCGATTTTACCCCTAGCCTGGGAAAGTTGTTTAATGACAACTTTTTTGGCTACACCCCTTCTCTGTGAAGGTGTGCCCTTTGGCTTTCCAGCAGTGCTGAGAGACTGGGTTACAGAAATGAGCCTTTTGCTGTGGACTGTCGCAATATTCACAAGGGTTGTATTATTCTTCTCTATAACACTGTATGCAGCTTGAGGACAGGGATTAGAAGACAAAATTTTGCTTCTCCCAAGAAAGAGATTTACAGTGTACCACCAGGCCCTCATGCTGGCTGGCTGGCCGGCAGGATGGTACACCTGCTTCTGAGATGTTTGCTGCCACATTTTATAGATTAATAAATAGATTCTTGGAGGATTTAACCACCCCAAACAGTCAGCTGCAAACTATAAATAAAGCAAAGGCTCTTGTTTTTCAGAACAATTTGTCTCACTCATTTGGGTTGTTTCCAAGTATGACAGAGAATTCGTTTTGGAAAATGTAAGAAAACAATTGCAATGCTGTTGCTTGGATGTGTGTACACGTGTAACTGAATCACTTTGTTGCACAGCAGAAATTATCACAACATTGTCGGAGTTCCCCGTCATGGCTCAGTGGAAAGGAATCTGACTAGGATCCATAAGGATGCGGGTTCAATCCCTGGCCTCGTCAGTGGGTTGGTTAAGGATCTGGCGTTGCCATGAGCTGTGGTGTAGGTCGCTGACACCGCTTGGATCTGGCGTGGCTGCGGCTATGGCGTAGCTCTGATCTGATCCTTAGCCCTGGAACTTCCGTATGTCATGGGTATGGCCCTAAAAAGAAATTAAAAAAAAAAAGAGGAAAAAAAGAAATGCTGTTGCTGCCAGTTTAGGACTTTACCACCTGTATGAGCTTTATTTTATATCAGTGATTTGAGGCTTCAGAAATTAGTGTGACACCAGATTTGGCCCAAGATTTTTATTTTTCCAACAGTTACAGGATTTGGGTGGGTATGTATTTTTTTTTTTTTAATTTTTGAGATAAGATTCAGATAATATAAAACCTACCACTCAACCATTTTTAGAAGGTTCGATTCAAGGGCTTTTCATACATCCACAATGTTGTACAGCCATCACCACTATCTAGTTTCAAAGAATCATCACCCCAAAAGGCAACCCCGTGTCTTAATGGAGAACAGTCACTCCCTTTTCCCCTTCTCAGCCTCTGGTAACCACTAATTTGTTTTCTGTCTCTATGGATTGGCTTAGTCTGGATATTTCATATAAATGGAAATTTTTCCTTCATTCTACTAATGTGGTGGACTGTGTTGATTTTTTCACTATTCGAATCAGGAAACGACTCAGTCACAGTGTAAAATCCTTTCATTATGCTGCCGGATTTGGTTGCTAGCATTTTGTTGAGGATTTTCCCAAGGGATGTTGGTCTGTTGTTTTCTTGTGATGTCTTTGTCAGGCTATCTGGTAACACTAGCCTCATAGAGTGAATTAGGAAGATTTTTTTTTTTTTTTGTCTTTTTAGGGCCGCTCCCACGGCATATGGATGGTCCCAGGCTAGGGGTCTAATTGGAGCTGTATCGGATGGCCTACGCCACAGCCACAGCAACGCCAGGTCCAAGTCGAGTCTGCGACTTATACCACAGTTCACAGCAATGCCAGATCCTTAACCCACTGAGTGAGGCCAGGGGTCGAACCCACAACCTCATGGTTCCTAGTAGGATTCACTAACCACAGGGCCAAGACGGGAACTCCTGGGAAGAATTTTTAAAAAGAGTTTGAGGAGTTCCCTTGGTGGCACAGAGGACTGAGGATCTGGAGTTGTCACTGCTGTGGCTCAGGTTGCAGCTGTGGTCTGGGTTCGATCTCTGACCCATCTGCCGCATGTACAGCCAAAAAAAGAAGAAAAAAAAAGTTTGAGAAGAATTTGCTGTTAATTCTTCAGATGGTATTCAACAGTGAAGCCATCTGATCCTGGGCTCTACTTTGTTGAAAGGCTGAACTCCTTTGATTTTCTTATTCATGTTGGTCTGTTCATATTTCCTACTTATATGTAATTAAATTTTTGTAGTATGTATGTTTCTAGCTGTTCATTTCATCTAGATTAACTAATTTGTTGGCCCAGTTATTCATGGTATATTCTTATAATCTTTTGCATTTCTGTAAAACCACTAGTAATGGCCCACTTTTTTGTTTTTTTGCCTGTAATTTTTTTTTTTTGTCTTTTTGCCATTTCTTGGGCTGCTCCTGCGGCATATGGGGGTTCCCAGGCTAGGAGTGGAATCAGAGCTGCAGTTGCCAGCCTATGCCACAGCCACAGCTACTTGGGATCCAAGCCACTTCTGTGGCCTATGCTGCAGCTTGCAGCAATGCTAGATCCTTAACCCATTAGCAAGACCGGGGATGGAAACCACATTTCATGGATTCTAATTGGGTTCTTAACCCACTGAGCTACAACAGGAACTGCAGTACCACATCTTCTTTATCCATTCATCTGTCAATGGACATTTAGGTTGTTGCCATGTCTTGGCTGTCATGAATAGTGCTGCAGTGAACATAGAAGTGTATGTATCTTTTTGAATTATAGTTTTGTTTGGTTAAATGCTCAGGAGTGGGATTGCTGGATCATATGGTACTTCTATATTTAGTTTTCTGAGGTACCTCCATACTGTTTTCCATAGTGGTTGTACCAACTTATATTCCCACCAACAGTGTAGGAGGGTTCCCTTTTCTCCACACCCTCTCCAGCATGTTATTTGTAGATTTACTTATTTATTTTTTGTCTTTTTGCCTTTTCTGGGGCCACTCATGTGGCACATGGAGGTTCCCAGGCTAGGGGTCTAATCAGAGCTGTAGCTGCCAGCCTATGCCAGAGCCACAGCAACGAGGGATCCAAGCCTCTTCTGCGACCTACACCACAACTCACAGCAATGCCAGATCCTCAACCCACTGATCGAGGCCAGGGATCAAACCTGCAACCTCACAGTTCCTAGTCGGATTTGTTAACCACTGAGCCATGACGGGAACTCCGTCAGATTTATTAATGATGGCTGTTCTGACCAGTGTGAGGTGGTACCTCATTGTAGTTTTGATTTGCATTTCTCTAATAATTAGAGATGTTGAGTGTTGAGTACCTTTTTGGAGAAATGTCTATTTAGGTCTTCTGCCCATTTTTCCAATTGGGTTGATTTTTTTGTTGTTGTTGTATGAGTTATTTTATATTTTAGAGATAAGCCTGTGCTGGTTGCATCATTCGCAAATATTTTCTCCCATTCCTTAGTTTGTCTGGTGTTTTTTTTGTTTTGTTTATGGTTTCCTTTGCTGTGCAAAAGTTTGTAAGTTTGATTAGGTCCCATTGTATTATTTTTATTTCTATTGCCTTGGGAGACTGACCAAAGAGAACGTATGTACGGTTTACATCAGAGCCCCCCCCCCTTTTTTAAGGGCCACACCTGTGGCTTATGAGGTTCCCAGGCTAGGGGTTAAATCAGAGCTACAGTGGTGGCCTATACCACAGCCACAGCCACACCAGATCTGAGCCACGTCTGGGACCTACACCACAGCTCATGGCAACACCAGATCCTTAACCCACTGAGCAAGGCCTGGGATCAAACACGCAACCTCAAGGTCATTAGTTGGATTTGTTTCCACTGTGCCACAACAGGAACTCCAAAGAGGCCCACTTTATTTTTTATTTTTAGTCATTTACACCTCTTTTGTCTTGGTCTAGCTAAAATTTGTCAGTTTTGTTGATCGTTTCAAATAAACTTTTGGTTTCATTGATTTTTTTTTTTTTCCCCCTCTATTACGTTCTATTGTCAGAGTTCCCAACATAGCTCAGAGGAAACGAATCTGATTAGCAACCATGAGGACGTAGGTTTGACCCTTGGCCTTGCACGGTGGGTTAAGGATCTGGTGTTGCAGTGGGCTGGTGTAGGTTGCAGACTCAGCTCGGATTCCGCGTTGCTGTGGCTGTGGCGTAGGCCGGCAGCTACAGCTCTGATTTGACCCCTAGCCTGGGAACCTCTATATGCCACGGGAGCAGCCCTAAAAAGACAAAAAAAAAAAAAAAAATTCTATCTATTTTAAAAATTTCTACTCTAGTCTTTATCCTTGCTTCAAGGTGAGTTTGCCCTTTTTCCAATTTCCTAAGCTCAAAGCTTATGTTATTGATTTGAGATTGTCCTCCTTTTTAAAATGTAGGGCTTGGAGTTCCCGTTGCTGCACAGCAGAAATGAATCCCACTAGTATCCAGGAGGATACGGATTCAATCCCTGGCCTCACTCACTGGGTCAGGGATCTGGCGTTGCTGTGAGCTGTGGTGTATGTCCCAGATGAGGCTCAGATCCCAAGCTGCTGTGGTATAGACCAGCAGCTGCAGCTTCAATTTGACCCTTAGCCTGGGAACATCCATATGCTGCAGGTGTGACCCTAAAAAGCAAAAAAAAAAAAAAAAACAAAAAAATGTAGGGCTTTATAGCTATAAATTTCCTTCTAAGCACTACTTTTGCTGATTCCCTAAGTTTGGATGTGTGGTTTTCATTTTATTCATCTCAAAGCAATTTTTATTTATTTTTCTTTTTGGCCATACCCACAGCATGCAAAACTTCATGGGCCGGGGTTGAACCCACACCACAGCAGTGATAACACTGGATCGTTAACTGGCTGAGCCACAAGGGAACTCCTCAAAGAAGTTTTTATTGAATAATCATTGGTTTGCTTTTAATCTAAATTAATTTTGATCTTTCAGCTTTTAAAGTAGAATCAACCAGGGAGCTAAGGGAAAAAATTTTCCAGAATTTCTAATGTTAATTCTAATTTAGATTTTTTTTTTTTTTTTGGTCTTTTTGTCTTTTCTAGGGCAGCACCCTCAGCATATGGAGGTTCCCAGGCTAAAGGTCGAATCAGAGCTGTAGCCACTGGCCTACACCACAGCCACACCAACGCAGGATCCCAGCTGTGTCTGCAGCCTACACCACAGCTCACCACAACACTGGTTGTTAACCCACTGAGCAAGGCCAGGAATCAAACCCGAAACCTTATAGTTCCTAGTCGGATTCATTTCAGTTGCTCTATGACAGGAACTCCCTAGATTCTTTTTTCACTTTATAAATTTTTTGGAGTATAACAGTCTCTGCCATTTACAAGACTGAGTTGAAAAATTATCTGTCCCTTCCATGTTTTATATTCCTATATTTCCCCATTTGATCTTAGCTGTCATAATTAGAAAGCATAAGAAAGTTTTTCCTTGCACCTGTGGTGGAAACCTTAGTGGCACACATTAATTGCTACACTCAAAGCATTCGTAGTTTCCCCTGTGACGACTTCTTTTAACTATTAGTTGTTTAATTAGTGTGTTAATTCTCACATATCTGGAATTTCCAGTTTTCCTTGTTGCTGATTTCTAGTTTCATTGTGGTCAGAGAAGATAATTTGATCTCAATTTGATTTCATTTCAGTCTAATTTCAGTTAGAGTATTTTTGCATATCTGCTTGCTTAATCCCTAAATCTTCTATTTCTTTGCTCAGTGTTTCTTGTATTTTATCAATCTTTGCCTCCAGTTTATTTCCAAGATCCAGAATCATCTTTACTATCATTAGTCTAAAGTCTTTTTCATGGAGGTTTGTAATCTCCAGGTCACTTAGCTGGTTTTCTGGGGTTTTCTCTTGTTTCCTTATCTGAGTCCTAATTCTTTGCCTTTTCATTTTGTATAGATTTTTGGTGTGGTCTTTTTGCAGACAATAGGTTTGTAGCCTCTCTTGCCTCTGATGTCTGTCCCCCTTGTGGCTGAAGTTGGTATACGGGCTTGCTGCAGGCTTCCTGATGGGAGGGACTGGTGCCTGCCCACTGGTAAGTGGAGCTGATTTTCATCCCTTTGGTGGGTGGGGCTTTGTCTCTGGGTGTGAGAGAGGTGGCTGTGTGCCTCGGGGCGTGTCTTTAAGCAGGCTGTTTGCTGATGGGTGGGGCTGTGTTCCCACCTGGTTTGTTGTTCGCCTGGAGCTTCTCAGCACTGGTGGATGGGGCCAGAGTTTTCCAAAATGGCCACCTCCAGAGAGTTCACACTGATGATTATTCCCGAGACCTTTGACTCCAATGTCCTTCCCCCACAGTGAGCCACAGTCATCCTCTCTTTTCCCAGGAGATCCTCCAAGAACCACAGGCAGGTCCGACCCAGATTCCTGTGGAGTCTCTGCTTTACCCTGGGACCCAGTGCATGTGAAAGCCTGTGTGCGCCTTTCAAGAGTGGAGTCTCTGTTTACCCCCAGTCCCATGGAGCTCCTGCGCACAAGCCCCACTGGCCCTCAATGCCAAATGCTCCAGGGGCTCCTCCTCCCAGTGCCAGATCCCCAGAGTGGGAACCTGACGTGGGCTCAAAGAGACCCAAGCCGCATCTTCAACCTATACTATAGCTCGTGGCAATGCCAGATCCTTTAACCCACTGATCAAGATCAGGGATCGAAATCAGGTCCTCATGGATACTAGTCAGGCTCATTACCAATGAGTCATGCCAGGCAGGAACACCTAATTGTTACATTGTCTTGATTAACCCTTTTATCAGCATAAAATGTCACTGTCTCTTAACAATTTTTGATTTAAAGTCTATTTTGTCTGATGTTAACATAGCTGCCTTGGCTCTGTTTTGGTTATCTGCATGGAATATCTTTCTTCCACTAATTCACTTTCAACCTATTTGTGCCTTTGTGTATAAAGTGAGTATCTTTGAGATAGCATGTACTTGCATCAGGATTTTTAAATCTATTCTGCTGGTCCCTTTTAATTGGAGAGTTTAATCCATTTATAGTCAAAATAATTACTGATAAGAAAGGACACACTTGAGCAAATTTGGTTTCTGTATACCCTCTATAACTTTTGTCCCCCAACTCCTCCAATATAGCCTTCTTTTGTGTTTAATTTTTTCATGTGTATCATTTTGACTTTTTTTCTCAAAATATAAATTCTGTATATTTCTTTGTGTACATATTTATACAGAGTATATTTCTATATACTTTTTCTAGTTATTTTCTTCATAATTATGCTGGAGATTACAATTATCTTAATTTTCTAACAATCTAGTTTGAATTAATACCAACTTAATAGTATACAAAAATTATCCTATACAATTCCACCCCATCTTAGGTTGTTTTGTCACAATTTGTATCTTTATTGTGTGCTCATTAACATAGGTTTTGATTATTGTTTTTCATTTTTCTTTTTTTTTTAGGGCCACACCCACAGCATATGGAAGTTTCCGGGCTTGGGGTCAAATGGGAGCTTCAGCTGCCAGCCTACGCTACAGCCACAGCAATGCAGGATCTGAGTTGTGTCTTGGACCTAAACCACAGCTCACGCTAACGTCAGATCCTTAACCCACTGAGCAAAGCCAGGGATCGAACCCCTGTCCTCATGGATACTATTCGGGTTCGTTACCACTGAGCCACGATGGGAACTACCTGTTCATTTGTCTTTTAAATCACATAGGAGACAAAAAGAAGTTACAAGCCAAAAATACAATACTGACTTTATACTTAACTATGCAGCTACCTTTACTGACATTATTTTGTATGGTTCCAAGTTACTGTCCAGTGTCCTTTCATTTCGCCCTTCAATATTTCTTATGAACTTCCTCAGTTTGGCATCTGGGAATGCCTTAATTTCTGTTTTGCCAGACACCGAATTATCTGTTGACCTCTTTTTTTCCAAGCACCATGGACCATCCTTCTGGCATATCCACGTTGTCTAATGAAAAGCTAGTCGTTCATCTTATTGAGGATCTTATATGTGACAAGTCTCCTTTTTCTTCCATGCTTTCAGGGTTCTTTTTCTTTCGATAGCTTGCCCATGCATCTTGGTGTGGGTTGTGAAATTGAGCTGGGCACATGCAATCAGTTCCTTGACAAGTGCTCAGTGCTGCCCCCTGGGAGTGACTCTCCATGTCTTCTGTGTCTACACTGTCGTTCTTTGTCTATAAGAAGGGCCCTGTTTGCAGATTCATAGATTTCTCAGCCTGCCTCACTGCCCACAAAAAAGGATTTTTTCTCTGTCCTTGTCAAACGAAGCTGGTGTTTCTATTACAAATGTCAAGGGTTTCCTATGCCTCTTACTGAATTTCACTCCATTAGATGAAACCAAACCTACAACCCTTTTTCAAGTCAAGCCTCTCTCTAGTTTAGGTTTAATGTCAAGGGGCTGTGGGACGATACCCTTAAACTGCATAGAAACCATTTGATGTAGCTGTTGGTGCTTAGAAGCCGCACACTTAAATCTTCTGAAGTCTTAAAGGGTTTCACAGCTGCAACCTTGAGATGATCCTTAAAAGCTACTTGTTTTGGGAGTTCCCATCGTGGCGCAGTGGTTAACGAATCCGACTAGGAACCATGAGGTTGCGGGTTCGGTCCCTGCCCTTGCTCAGTGGGTTAACGATCCAGCGTTGCCATGAGCTGTGGTGTAGGTTGCAGACGCGGCTCGGATCCAGCGTTGCTGTGGCTCTGGCGTAGGCCAGTGGCTGTAGCTCTGATTCAACCCCTAGCCTGGGAACCTCCATATGCCACGGGAGCGGCCCAAGAAATAGCAAAAAAAAAAAAAAAAGCTACTTGTTTTGAGCAAAACCACTTTGGATGGGAACACAATGGAGGAGGTATTAAGAATCTTTACGTGTGGAGTTCCCGTTGTGGCTCAGCAGGTTAAGAACCTGACTAGTATCCATGAAGATGTGGGTTTGATCCCTGGCCTCACTCAGTGGGTTAAAGATATGGCATTGCCACAAGCTCTGGCGTTGGTCACGGATGCGGCTCAGATCCTGTGTGGCTGTGGTGTAGGGAGGCAGCTGCAGGGCTGATTTGACCCCTAGGCTGTAAATGTCCATATGCCATGAGGGTGGCCCTGAAAAGATAATTTAAAAAAAACAAAAACAAAAAAACAATGTGGTGAAATATCATTAGCTTTGTGACTGGAGGACTATTAAGTTTTAACTCCCAAGGCTGTGTGGCTATGAGTCTTAGACCAGTTATTGGATGGTTGGCATAAGGATGGAGTGCTAAGGAACAGAACTCAAAAGTTTCAAATCCTAGAGTTAAAGGGCTGATATGGGAATGTGACTTCATGAGTCTCACCCCGGTTCCTGAAGGGCTGAGGAGAGCACCTGCTTTCAGCCTGTTATGTTACCACCGTGTTCTGGGTGGTCTGACATGGGTGTGACTAGAGACCCAAAATTCTGAGACCAAACTACTGCTTGGTCATGGGTGGAAGACCAGGCCCTGAGGCTGGCGTGCTAGGGGCCTCAAGATGGGGAGATGAGGGACTAAAGCCTGAGAAAAGAGCAATGAAGGTAGTGAGGGGATTAATTCGGCCAAGGCGACAATTTAGATGTTTGAGAGCTAGGAGCAGAGAAGGGGGCTGTTGCAGTAGCCAAGGAAAGGGGTAGCTGCAGATGAAACTGAGCTACTACCAAGCCGTATTTTCTGGAAGGTTCCCTCCCCTCACCTGATTACCCTGAACACAGTTCCCAGATTCTCTCTCTATACAAAGGAATAGACTTTCCAATACACAGGGAGTGACTCAATTCTTACATCTTCCAAGGAATTGAGTTTCTGTGGAAAAGTGGACTGAGGACTTCCAGACTTCAGTACCACTCCTTACTCCCTGTCCTCACAGATGAGTGACTGAGGTACACAGCTGAGGCTGCAGATTTGTAAAGAAGCAAAGTTTATTAGAACAAAAGGCCACAAACATCAAGACTTAGTGTGGAGGAAGTAAACTAAGTCAAATGTGGAATGCATTTTTCTCCTCCATTTCATGTGTCAAGTGTAAAAAAATGTTGAGTATTGAGTCCTTGACCCCATCTTCACTCTCAAAGAGAGTGAAAGGGGTCAGAAGATTGTCCTGAACAGGCCTCAGAGTCAGACTCAAGTGGTGGTTTGTGGTGGACAGATTTCATCCTCCTGTGTCGGCTGAGGTGAGACTTCTGGCTAAAGCCTTGGCCGCATGTCTTGCACACATAAGGCTTCTTCCCCTGGTGTGTCCTCCGATGTAAGACGAGGTGTGACTTTTGGGTAAAGCCTTGGCCACACTCCCTGCACAAACAAGGCTTCGCTTCCAAGTGGACCCATTTGTGCGTAATTAGTGCTGACTTGCTGCTAAAGCCGAGTCCACACTGCCTGCACGTGTAAGGCTTTTCCCTCGCGTGTTTCCGCCTGTGCCTGATGAGGCCTGCCTGGTGACTGAAGCCTCGCCCACACTCCCTGCACACGTACGGCTTTTCCCCTGAGTGTGTCCTCTGGTGCGCGATGAGGTTTGACTTCTGGCTGAAGCCTCGCCCGCACTCCTCACACACCATGGGCTTTTCCCCTGAATGTGTCCTCTGGTGTCTGATGAGATTTGACTGCTGGCTGAAGCCTCGCCCACAGTCCTTACACACGATGGGCTTATCCCCTGAGTGTATGTTCTGGTGTCTGTTGAGGTGTGACTTCAGACTAAAGCCGCGTCCACACACCCCGCACACGTAAGGCTTCTCGCCCGTGTGCGTCCGCCGGTGTGAGATGAGAGTGGAGTTCTGGCTAAAGCTGTGCCCACACACTCCACACACATAGGGCTTCTCCTTGGAGTGTGTCCTCTGGTGGTTGACGAGGGTGGTCCTCTGCCTGAAGCATCGCCCACACTCCTTGCAGGCGTAGGGCTTCTCCCCTGAGTGTGTCCGCTGGTGGGAGATGAGGTTCGACCTGTCGCTGAAGCCCAGGCCACAGTCGCTGCACACGATGGTCTTCTCCTCCAAGTGTGTCCGCTGGTGTCTGACGACTGCTGACTTCTGGCTGAAGCCTTTGCCACACTCCTGGCACACGTAGGGCTTCTCCCCAGAGTGTGTCCTCTGGTGTATGATGAGGTTCGACTTCTGACTAAAGCCTCGCCCACACTCGCTGCACATATAAGGCTTCTCACCCGAGTGTGTCCTCTCGTGTATGACAAGTGTCGACTTCCGGTTAAAGCCTCGCCCACACTCCCCGCACACAATAGGCTTCTCCCCCGAGTGTGCCTTCTGGTGTCTGGCAAGGCTTTTCTTTAGACTGAAGCCCTTCTCACACACCCCGCACACATAAGGCTTCTCCCCGGAGTGTATCCTCTGATGACTAAGCAGGTTGGTCATCTTGCTGAAGCCGAGTCCACACTCTCCACAATTGACTGTTCCGAACCCCAAGACTTCTATCCTCTTGAGCAGCTTGTCTGTTTCCTCGGGGTTCCCTGTCTGGGCGGGACTGGCCTCCACCTCCACGCCTCGAATGCCATTCCTGGGGCTCTCGGGCTGCCTCTGGGGTGGCCTGGAGAACACCCCTGGAGTCCTTTTCTTGGTCTTTCCAAACAAAGGCAGGGCACTTTCTCTCTCTCCTGACCTTCTGCTCTGTCGTTCCAGGAACTTCCAGCACAGGCTCGCTGTGTCTGCTTCGGGTCCCCGGAGCACGGATCTCTGGGCTGGGCAGGATCTTCTGCACACAAGCAGGTGAGGAGCCAGGGCGGGTGACGACACAGCACATGCTGCACGTGGAACTTCCGACTGGAGAAATCCGGAGGGCAGAAAGGACAGAGGTGGAGCTCTGGCTGTGGTTCTGCTGCGGGGAGAAAAGTCTGAGTCAGAAGTGGGACCGGGGGCAGCTGAAGCAGTGCTGCCTAGTCTGATGGTAAGACGCGCTTCCCTGTTCTTCAGAATGCCTGAAACTTCGGGGCTCCCCAATTGAGATGTCCTTTAGAGGACCTACTACAATGGCCTTCTCACCACCACCGCCCAGAGTGATGCAAACTGTGGCTGAAAGGATTACTTCCGACTGACATCTCGCCAGAGGACCCACAGGGAAACTCCCTGTCTTCCCCTACTTCCCCATGAGAACAGGGATGGGCAGAGAAAGCAGTCATTCAGACTGGAGGACACCCCCTCCCTCCTGCACCCCCCAGTGTGTAGGAAGCAGCATGATGTGGGTAAAGAGATGACGTGTGAAATTCTCTGTGCACTGGAGTTTCCCTATGCACTGACAAATAACTGCCTGAGAATTACTCTGTACCAGAATTTGTGCAAGGCAGTAGGCTTTGAGTAACAGACAACACGTATACCATCTAGGCACCCCCTCCAGGGACTGGTGCCCCTGACCAATTCAAGCCCTGTTCATTTCCATAATTAAGTAAAAATTTCCCCAGAAATCAATATAAATTTTTGTCTTCTTAGGGTACCTCTTGTAAACAGATGTCAATGCTGAATGCATTGTTTTATCACATCTGGTTCTAGTCAACTGAAGGCAATGAACAATCACATGGTCTGAGAGACCAGGTACAGACTTTACTGCACCTACCTCAACACTTTGCTTGAACTTTTAAAACTATGTAGACATCCGCATTCTAGAATTATTCCATCCTCTATACAATGCTACTGTTGTGGGGGACAGAGCCTTTAAAGGGGTCATTAGGCTCTAATCTAACATGACTGGTGTCCTCCTTGGAAGAGGGGGAAGAGCAGACAGTGCAGACATGGAGGAAAGGCCTTGGGAAGACAGAGCAGGGAGACAGCCATTTGCAAACCAAGGAGAGGGGCCTCCTATGTAACCAAACCTGCCCACACCTTGATCAGCCAAGAGCTATGAGCCTCCAGAACCAGAGAAAAATAAACTTCTGTTGTTTATGCCACCCGCTGTGTGGCATTCTGTTTGAGTAGCCTGAGCTAAGACGGATGCTTTCTTCCTTTGCCTTGACCTTCTTTGCTATCACTGTGGTCAAGCACCTCTGCCCCTGCCCCACAGGCAGCCCCTAAGTCAGTCCCGTGGAACAGGGATGGTCGGTTATTACAGTAAAGGCAAAAGGGCCAAAGTCCCTAGTCGAAGACAACAGTTGTTTGGCATAAAAATGCAATACTAGCTATACAACACCCAAATGCACTATTTTAAAAAACGATGAACACAAATACCATACCAAAAAAAAAAAAAAAAACCCAAGCAACAACAAAGTGGGTGCTAAAATTAACAAGAAACAAAGGGAAAGTTAAAGGAATATCACATGGACTAGAATTTTAATGTTAAAAACTTCATTAATGAATGAGATAAACTGTCACAAACCTTTTAGATGCCTAACAGGACACTGAAGTGAAAATAAGGCAAAATCTTAGAGGATTTGATATGTTACAATGACACTGGGGAGCTTTATGACTCACAGCAGATGAAAAACA
The DNA here is from genome assembly GCF_016906955.1 of Phacochoerus africanus. Lineage (NCBI taxonomy): Eukaryota > Metazoa > Chordata > Mammalia > Artiodactyla > Suidae > Phacochoerus > Phacochoerus africanus. The sequence continues at coordinate 36,644,220 of NC_062546.1, forward strand.
AGGATATAAACTTGAGAAATACTATATTCTATTATATATGCTATATTCTATGATTCTAAGACAAGATTATAAGCTTTTAATAAAGTTGAGAAATAGGAGTTCCCTGTGGTACAGCAGGTTAAGGATCTAGCATTGTCACTGCAGTGGCTTGGGTTGCTGCTATGGCATGGGTTCAAGCCCTGGCCCAGAACTTCCACATGCTGGTAGGCATGCCCCACACCCAATCCCCCAAAAAGAAATTTTTTGTTTTTCTCTCTGTGCAGGAAACATTTATAAAATTACCAAAAAGTATTTTAAAAACTAAAAACACAATTCCTTGAAGTTATTTAAACCTCTATCATTAAAAAAAAATACCAGCAATTCCCGTCGTGGCTTAGTGGCTAATGAACGTGACTAGTATCCATGAGGACACGAGTTCAATCCCTCACCCCCCTCAGTGGGTTAAGGATCCAGCACTGCCGTAAGCTGTGGTGTAGGTCATAGACGTGGCTAAGATCCCACCTTGCTGTGGCTGTGGTGTAGGCTGGTGGCTACAGCTCTGATTCAACCCCTAGCCTGAGAACCTCCATATGCCGCGGGTGTGGCCCTAAAAGACAAAAAAAGAATACCAAGCAAAAATTCCCAGAAACCCCTTTGCCCCGCTCTCTCCAATTCTATCCCTACCCAGGTAACCACTCGTAATTGTAAATAATGCAGACATCTATGTTCACATTAACATATTGATAGTCTCTCACCCACTTCTCCCATTTAATAATAAACTGAACTGTGTAATAAACACTATTTTGTAACTTTATTTTGCATTAAAAAAATGCATCCATTAAACATCTGAGTTATTCTATTAAAGGCAATTTTGCTGTTCATTAATAAACAGGAAATAATCATCACAGAAGTGGAAAATTACAATAAAAGTAAATGAAAAAAATATATAGTATCAAAATGAAAAATCACTGGCCAGGACTTAATAGCATATTGGAGATGACATAACAAATCATCCAGTCTGAAGAACAGAGGGCAAAATATGAAAAGGCTCAGTAACCTGGGGGACAACATAAAAAGGATGAATACACAGGTAACTGTCATCTTAAAAAGGAGAAAGAAGGGAACAGAAAAGAAATATGAAGGAATGTCCAAAAAAATCCCTGAACTTGGCTCTAGCTATAAATTTTTAGATTCGAAATCTTAGCAAACCCCAATCAGGGAAAATACAAAGAAAAGCATGCCTCTGCAGTTACATCACAGTCAAATAGCTGAATACCAAAAATATACCAAAAACTCTGAAAGTAGCCAAAAGTTTGAAGAAAAAGTAACAAAAAACCAGGGTAATAATCAAGGCCAAAACGGGAATAATATCTTTAGTGAAAATTCCAATCTGGAATTCTATATCCAGTGAAAGTGTTTTTTGAGAACAAAGGTGAAATAAAGACACATTCAGAAAAACAAAAACACTGCTGTCTGCACCACAAGAAATGCAAAATAATGAAAATGCTATCGGGTAGAAACTCAAATCTTCAGGAAAAAAATGAAGAGCAGAGAAAATGGTAAGTTATCTGGATGGGTAAAAAGGAATTATTTTTCTTTTGATTAAAAAAAGTATATGAATGTGGAGTTCCTATCATGGCTCAGCAGAAACAAATCTGACCAGCATTCATGAGGATGCAGGTTTGATCCCTGACCTCGCTCAGTGGGTTCAGGATCCGGTGTTGCCATGAGCTGTGGTATAGGTTGCAGACTCAGCTCGGATCTGGCATGGCTGTGGCTGTGGTGTAGGCCAGTGGCTACAGCTCCGATTTAACCTCTAGCCTGGGAACCTCCACATGCCAGGGTGCAGCCCTAAAAAGAAAAAAAAAAAAAAAGAATGTTTAAAACATCTATTTTAACATTGTATTAGGGAATTCAGAAAGTAAGACAAACTACAGAATAAAGCATATTGGGGAATAAGAACAAGAATAAGAACAAGTTAAGGTTGCAAATGTTTTCTTAAATGGCCAAATAGTAACTAGCAACTAGTTTAGGCTCTGAGGGCTAAGAGGCAAAACTGAGGATTACATAGGTACTTATATAACCATTTAAAATTTCACCCTCCTTGGTGAAATCCATTCTTATAAATTTTTTTAGCATTCCATTTCAATTTCCCAGCTGGCTTTTTATAGCCTGCCTTCCTCCCACTGGGCTTGCCTTTTTTTTTTTTTTTTCTTTAGCTCAGTTTTTTTCCACACTCTAAGCTTGATCTTTTCAAAATATAGTAATAAGAGAAAGAACCCTTCAACCGTGGGAGAGAACTGAGTGAGGCAGAAGGCAAACCCAGCGCAGGAAGGAGACGAGACAGCAGGAAAGGCCGAGTGAGGATGGAGGCCTGGAAGGAAGGCTGTGCCAGGCTGCGCCCCCAGCAGCCTGGGAGTCAGAAGGGCTTCCCTCCCCAGCACTTGAGCGAGGCCGTGTCTCTCCTGCCCCTTGAGATGCCCCGTGTTCCCCACTTACCGGAGCAGGTGGCCGGTGGACATTTTCTCTCTTCTCTCCAGGTTTCCTTCCCTTGCTCCAGCTGAGTGATGAGTTTCGGTTTAGAAAATGGAATTCCTGCTCATAGGAAAAGAAAACAAGGTGGCTGGAAGTTAGAGGCTCAAGGGCCAGTTCCTGAACTCAGGCAGACTCGGTGAGGAACTACAAAAGGTGTAGGAAAGGCCTGGCAATGTGAGCTCTCTGCAGTGGAAGGGATGAGAAGCAGGTAAACTGGGAGGAGAGCACACCCATCCTGCTCCATCCTGGGTAGAGAACCCTTCCCTCATTTAAGAGAAGATAACCGGCAAGAGGTGTCATGCTTACCCAAGAGCCTGCGGGAAAAGCCCTAAAGTGCCGAGTATCACACACACCTCTACCCATTTCAACTCTACAAAATCAGACCTTCTCTAGGGAAAGAGGGAACAGAGTGTGTCTGCTTTTGAGTCCAACCCGAAGGCAAAATCAGAAAGCAACACGGGAGTTCCTGTCATGGTGCAGCGGAAACGAATCCGACTAGGAACCACGAGGTTGTGGGTTCGATCCCTGGCCTCGCTTAGTGGGTGAAGGATCCTGCATTGCCATGAGCTGTGGCACAGGCAGCTCCGATCTAGCATTGCTATGGCTGTGGTGTAGGCCAGCAGCTGTAGCTCTGATTAGACCCCTAGTCTGGGAACCTCCATATGCTGCAGGTGGGTCCCTAAAAAGACAAAAGATTAAAAAAAAGAAAGCAACAAGGCTGCTTCAAGCACAGGCTATGATGCCCAGAGCAAAGCTACAGATGGTTAGAGATGCTAGGCTTACCGAGCGAGACCAGATTGCTGTAGTTCTCTAGCATCACCTCCCTGTACAGGGACCTCTGAGCAGGGCTCAACAGCATCCATTCCTCTTGGGTGAAATCCACAGCCACGTCTCTGAATGCCATGTGTGCCTGTAACACAAACACAGCCCTGCTCACCCGAGAGCCAGCCTTGCCCAGGCCTGAGGGGTGAGGGGCAAGGAGGAGGCGGCCAGTGGGGAGGTAGGTGAGATCTCTAGACCCTGCCTTTGACCCTGGTGCCCTGTGTTCTAAGACCCTTAAATCCCTGTCACCATCCAGGCAGTGGCACTTGTCCATTTACACATTCAAGATCCTGGGTGGGCTGTTTTGGAGAATACATGCAAAAAAAAAAAAAATGGAGGTTGTAACTTTGGGGAGCTTTAAATCCAGGTTGAGGGAAGAGCAAACAACATACAATTTAAAAACCAGGAAAGCAACACACTTCTGAGTTCTAAAAATTTAGAAAGAAGAATCTGAACAATGGTATGGGTGTTGAAGCATCTGGATGACTGAAGTTTATGCAGTTCAGCAAGAGCGAAGACCAGACTATAACTCAGTCCTCTGCCTCAATCCCACAGCCCCTTGGGCCTTCCCTGGCCTGAGAGGCACAAGCGGGGTGTGGTGAAGAGCACAAACTTGACTCCTACTGCCTTTGGTCTGGGGCCCCTGCTGTCCACTAGCGCCTCCACGTTCTCACCTGTGAAACGGGGGGTAACAGTCCATTACACATCCTGTCCCACACTGGGGGTGCTCAGTAGACGTCCCTGACTCCTCGGCCCACAAAGCCCTCACCACATGCCTTTCTCATCCCCCTGCCCAATTTTCCTATTTTCATCTCGATGCTATTTCAAAATGGAGAGCACGCGGGAATTCAGACATCAGGAAAGGGGTCCTGAGAGGCCCAGGAACTTGGTCTTGAACAAAAGGCAGGAATCGAGGGAAGAGGAAGGGGCCAGGTACTCCTGATGAGGCATGTAGGGGCCACGGAAGAGAGGACACCTGAGAGGGAAAGCAGGACCACTTGGGAGGAATACAAGGCACCGAGTGGTAGAATACAGAATAGGTTGAGTGTTACTAGCTGCCGAGCTTTTAAATTTTTATTGTAAAATATACATAAATGTTTTACTGTTTTTACCATTTTATTTTTTTTGTCCTTTTTTTTTTCTTTTTAAGGGCCGCACCTGTGGCATATGGAGGTTCCCAGGCTAGGGGTCTAATTGGAGCTGTAGCTGCCAGCCTATACCACAGCTACAGCAACACCAAATCCGAGCCGCGTCTGCGACCTACACCACAGCTCACGGCAACGCCAGATCCTTAACCCACTGAGCAAGGGAAGGAATTGACCCACAACCTCATGGTTCCTAGTCGGATTCGTTTCCACTGTGCCACGACAGGAACGCCCTGTTTTTACCCTTTTAAGTGCACATTTCAGTAGCATTAAGGATGTTCACACTGTCGTAACCATCACACTGTCCATCTCCAAAATTTGTTCGTTATCCCAAGTTACAACTCCCTCTTCCTTACAAACTCTGGTAACCATTATTTTACTTTCTGTCTTCTTATATTTGGCTATTTATGTATCACAAATAAGTGGAATCTATACACTATTTGCCCTTTTGGATCCTTATTTCATTAGCATCATGTCTTCAAGTTTCAGCCATGTAAAAGCATGTCCTCAGAATTTCCTTTTTAAGGCTAAAAAATACACTTTTTTTTTTCTGTCTTTTTGCCATTTCTTGGGCTGCTCCCGCGGCATATGGAGGTTCCCAGGCTAGGGGTCGAATCCGAGCTGTAGCTGCCAGCCTACGCCAGAGCCACAGCAATGCAGGATCTGAGCCGTGTCTGTGACCTACACCACAGCTCACGGCAACGCTGGATCATTAACCCACTGAGCAAGGGCAGGGATCGAACCCGAAACCTTATGGTTCCAAGTCGGATTCGTTAACCATTGCGCCACGACGGTAACTCCCACTTTTTTTTTTTTTTCTTTTGGCCACACCTGCAGCATGCCAAAGCTCCTGGGCCAGGGATTGAACCTGAGCCACAGTAGCTACCCAAACCACAGCAGTGACAATGATGAGTCCTTAACAGCTAGGACTCCTAAAAAATATTCTATTGTATGTATATGCCACTCATCCATTAATGGATATTGAGTATGCATCCACTTTTTAGCTATTGTGAATAATACTACCACATGGAGTTCCCGCTGTGGTGCAGCGGAAATGAATCCAACTAGGAACCATGAGATTGTGGGTTCGATCCCTGGCCTCGCTCAGTGGGTTAAGGATCTGGTGTTGCTGTGGCTGTGGTGTAGGCCAGCAGCTGGAGCTCCCATTAGACCCCTAGCCTGGGAATATCCATATGTCGCAGGTGTGGCCCTAAAAAGCAAAAATAATACCTTATGCATTGCATTCAATTATGTTGGAACTGCTGAATCAAATGGTAATTCTATGTTCCATTTCCACAGAAATCACTGTACTGTTTCCACAGCAGCTGCACCATTTTACATCCCCACAAGCAATGTAAAGCCTTACAATTACCCCACATCCTTAGCAATACTTGTTGCTTTCTGAGTTTTCAATCACTGCCTTCCTGATGGGTGTAAAACAGTTTCTCATTATGGTCTTTGTTTGCATTTCCCTAATGATTAATGATGGCGAGCATCTTTTCTCTCTCTTTTTTTTTTTTTTTTTGTCTTTTTAGGGCCATACCTGCGGCATATAGAAGTTTCCAGGCTAGGGGTCTAATCGGAGCTACAGCTGCCGGCCTACACCACAGCTACAGCAACGCCAGATGACCTACACTGAAGCTCACACAACGGCGGATCCTTAACCCACTGAGCGAGGCCAGGGATTGAACCTGCAACCTCATGTTTCCTAGTTGGATTTGTTTCTGCTGTGCCACGATGGGAACTCCAGGGAGCATCTTTTCATGTGCTTAGTTGCTATTTGTGTATCTTCTTTGCAAAAATGTGTATCCAAGTCCATTGCCTGTTCTTGAACTGGGGTGTTTGGTTTTTGTTGTTGTTATTGGAGGGTTGTTTTTTGTTTTTTGTTTTTTTTTTTTTTGTCTTTTTAGGGTTACACCTGTGGCATGTGGAGGTTCCCAGGCCAGGGGTCCAGTTGGAGCTGCTGCCACTGGCCTATGCCAGAACTCTAGTAACTCAGGATCCGAGCCACATCTGTGACCTACACCACAGCTCATGGATCCTTAACCCACTGAGCGAGGCCAGGGATCAAACCTGCATCCTCATGGATACTAGTTGGATTTATCAACTGCTGAGCCACAACAGGAACTCCTGGAGTTCTTTATATATTCTGGATATAATTATCAGATATATGACTTATGACAATGGTCTTATTGTGGTTGTTCTTCAAAGACATACATACTGAAATATTTATCGATGAAAATGATCCAGGGGATTGCTATAAAAACACTGGACAGGAGTTCCCACTGTGGTGCAGTGGGTTTAAGAATCTGACTGTAGTTTCTCAGGTCACTGCAGAGATGCTGGTTCAATTCCTGGCCCAGAACAGTGGGTTAAAGGATCCGGCATTGCCACAGCTATGGCTCGAATTCAGTCCCTGGCTAGGAACTTCCACATGCCATGGGTGCAGCCATTAATAAACCAAAACCAAAAAACCACTGGACAAAACTAGACCAAAAAAAAAAAAAAATCCTCCAAGATTGCTACATGGTGATTACTGTTAAAGATGGGGTTTTATTATACTATTCTTGCTTTGAATGTGTTTGAAATTTTTCCATTAAAAAAAATTAATTAAAAATTCTTAAACACCACACAAAAAAAACCCAAACCAAAAACCCAGATGCAACAAATATGGTAAAACATAAACAAATATTAAGTTAAGATGATGCACATAAGGATGTTAATCTATACTACTGTCTCCTTTATTTTTAAGATTTTTCATTTAAAAAAGTAAAAAGTACGCCTTTTTCTTTTTTTTTTCTTTTTTTTTTTTTGCCATGCCTATATCATGGAGAATTTCCTAGGCCAGGAATCAAACCTACACTACAGCAGCAACCTAAGCCACAGCAGTGCCAATGGCAGATCCTTAACCTGCTGTGCCACCAGGGAACTCCTAGCATTTTTACTGGGTGGCCAAGACAGAAAAAATACTGCATTGAGCACAAAGCCAGTGAAATAAAGGAATAATGAAGGACAAAACTGGCCAGAAGGATGAATTATCCATTTTGAAATAATGAGCTATGACACCTCAGATTAAACTAAGAAGTATTAGGATCTGGATGAAATGGTCAGAAAAAAAAATTCATAAAGGAATATCAAAAGACATTTCAAAAGACTTTTATGGAGTTCCCTGGTGGCTCAGCAGGTTGAGGATTGGTGGTGTCACTGCTGTAACTCAGGTCGCTGCCATGGCGTAAGTTTGATCACTTGCCTGGGAACTTATACGCTGTGGGCACAGCCAAAAAAATATGTGAAAGACATTTACTTTTGTGGTTTCACTTCATTATATTTAATTATGCATGTAATTAACATGACTGCTAGTGTTAAAAAGAATTGAGTGTATTCTGAAGATTATAAAGGAAAAATTTTAGTTCTCTTTCTGGATTTTGCCCCAGGCCCACATCCTTTCCCAGGATAACTCTGTTAAGTGTTTAGTGAGCATTCTTTTTTTTTTTTTTTTTAAATGGACACACCTGTGGCACATGGCTGTTCCTGGGTCAGAGACTGAAACTGAGCTGCAACTACAAGCTACATCACAGCTGTGGCGATACCAGATGCTTTAACACACTGCACTGGGTCAGGGATCCAACCCACACCTCAGCAGTAGCCCGAGCAGCTGTAGTCGGATTCTTAACCCACTGTGCCAACAGCAGGAACTCCAGCATATGGCGGTATTTTTGTATCGTTGAGAGAGTAGCAGAATTACTGGGCTTAATATTGAGCATATATTTGTGCTTCTGAATTGCCCTCTGCAGGCATACCAATGAGTGCCCCATTCCCCACTTCTGACAGCACCTTGATTCCATCCATTTGTTTTGAATTACCTTATACTGGGTTAAAAAACAAATGACTCATTGTTTTCACTTGTCTTCAACTCCAGACATTGGCACACATAAACTGAGAAAAACAGAAGAAAATGTTTTTAAAAAGAACCTGAAAACTAAAAACCAGTAAAATTAGATTCTGAGACTGACAGAAGAGCTTATTTCAAACTAACCTTCTTACTAATAATTATAAATGCTGGTCAAAAATATAAAAGCAGGAGTTCCTGTTGTGGCTCAGTGGTTAATAAATCCAACTAGGAACCATGATCCATGGCCTCATTCAGTGGGTTAAGGCTCCGTCGAGCTGTGGTGTAGGTTGCAGACGTGCTCAGATCCTGCATTGCTATGGCTGTGGTGTAGGCCGGCAGCTATAGCTCCAATTCGGCCCCTAGCCTGGGAACCTCCACATGCCGCATGTGCGGCCCTAAAAAGACAAAAAAATATACAAAAAAAATATATATATATATACACATATAAAGCAACTATTTGAAGACAAAAGCATCCAGAAAATGGAGGGGATATGATTCTTGAAGGAAGGGACACACTGGGCGAGACCCGTACATGACTCACATTGCATTTGAGGGCACTCCGTAGTCTAGGTGGCACGTGGAGAACAGATCAAGAGCTTCTGACTGGAAGGCTGACTGGAACTGTATGCAAAGTGCTAGCAAAGTGATCTGGAGTGGATAAGCATTGAGATCCTGCTGTATAGCACAAGGAACTCTATCTAGTCACTTATGATGGAACATGATGGAGGATAATGTGAGAACAAAAATGTATACATGTATGACTGGGTCACTTTGCTGTACAGCAGAAACTGACAGAACATTGTAAATCAACTATAATAGAAAAAAAAATCTTAAAAAAACTGCTAGCAAGTGTAAGCAACAAAGGATGGAGCCCCAAATCTACCTATGAGCCCTCTTAAAATTTTTAGGTGAATACTGAACTATATAAACATCAAGTGAGACAATAAGCAGCTCAAGTGGCCAAGGATAGCTGGAGGGTTGAATGGGCTATGCAGGGATTTCAGCTACTATTCACCACAGGAGAAATCAAGTTGTTTGAGTCCAATCAAGTAAGAGGTAATTGCTAAATACCTGAATTAAGTTTCCACTGAAACACAAGTAAACTACACAAGACATCACCCTTTCAACTAGACAGAGGATGTCCTAACTTCGAAATATCTGTAAATAAATTACCTTAATAAATTAAAAAAAAGTAAAAAGCAAAACACTAAACAGGTGAGCTATCTCCTATCCTCCCAATTTTAAGCCAATGGACAGTACAACAGCAGCTTGGGAATACATGTGAGAGAGAAGACAGGCCCTAACAGCAAAGCTGATTAGATACAGTCATCAGAAAAGGCCTCAGTATGAGAAAATGCTGAAAAGTGTACTGATAAATCAGAGCACTGGAGTTCCCGTTGTGGCACAGTGGTTAACAAATCCGACTAGGAACCATGAGGTTGCAGGTTCGATTCTTGGCCTTGCTCAGTGGGTTAAGGATCTGGCGTTGCCGTGAGCTGTGGTGTAGGTCGCAGACGTGGCTTGGATCCTGCGTTGCTATGGCTGTGGTGTAGGCTGGCAGCAACAGCTCCGATTAGACCCCTAGCCTGGGAACCTCCATATGTCGTGGGAGCGGCCCTAGAAAAGGCAAAAGGACAAAAAAAAAAAAGAAAAAGAAAAAAGAAAAAAAATCAGAGCACTTACTGCAGGGAGAGGACTTAAGAAGTGTAGGCGGAATGAGAATGAGAAGTCTTGGAAAGATAAAGCTCTGGGGGAAAAGAGGACTACAAGCTAGGGAAAAGCACCCCTCAGAAAATGCAAGGTAAAGGGAGAAATTCAAGGTCTTTGGAAAGAGAAGAGACAGAGGGAAGGAGGGAGGGAGAGAAAGAAAAGAAAGAGAAAAAGAAAAAGATATTCCTTCTTTGCCTATTTTTCATTTTTTCCTCTAATCCTTCTTTACTTCATGTTTACTCCCTTACGTGATTTCTCCTGTCTCTCAGTGCCCAGCATGAACTCCCCCATCAAACCTTTCAAAATCATCATTCAATCCTTGTGCACTGCTGGTGGGAACATACAATGGTGCAGCCACTACAGAAAACAGTATAGTGCTTCCTCAGAAAATTAAAAATAGAAATTACTGTATGATTTGCCAATTCCACTTCTTGGTACTTCCCCTAAAGAACTGAAAGCTGGGACTTGAAGAGATATTTACATACTCGTGGGAGCAGTATTATTCACAATAGCTAAAATGTGTCCATCAACAAACAAACAAAAGGTAGTGTATGTATGCAACAGGATATTACTCAGCTTTAAAAAAGAAATTCTGGGGAGTTCTCATCATGGCTCAGCAGATACGAATCTGACTAGTATACATGAGGACACAGGTTTGACCCCTGGCCTCGCTCAGTGGGTTGAGGATCTGGCATTGCCATGAGTTGTGGTGTAGGTCGCAAGTGCATCTTGGATCTGGCGTTGCTGTGGCTGTGGTGTAGGCCAGTGGCTACAGCTCCAATTCCACCCCTAGCCTGGGAGGGTCCATATGCCTCGGACTCGGCCCTAAAAAGACAAGAAAAAAAAAAAAATTCTGATACATGCTACAACATGGATAAACATTAAAGACATTATGTTAAATAAACCAGACACAAAAGGACAAATACTGCATGATCCACTTATATGAGGTACCTAGAATAACCCACATAGACAAAAAAGAGAATGATGGTTGAGAGGGGATGGTAGGGGGGAAAGAGAAATAGGGAATTACTATTTAATGGGTATGGAGTTTCTGCTTGAAAAGATAAAAAAGCTCTGGAGGAGTTCCCCTCGTGGCTCAGCAGTTAACGAATCTGATCAGCATCCATGAGGATGCAGGTTCAATCCCTGGCCTCGCTCAGTGGGTTAAGGATCTGGCGTTGCCGTGAGCTGTGTTGTAAGTTGCAGATGTGGCTCAGATCCTGCATTGCTGTGGCTGTGGTGTAGGCCAGAGGCTACAGCTCTGATTTGACTCCTAGCCTGGGAGCTTCCATATGCCACGGGCGTGGCCCTAAAAAGACAAAAATAGAAAAAACAGAAAAAAAAAAATTCTGACACATGCTACAACATGCATAAACCTTAGAGACAATATGTTAAATAAAACAAACCAGACACAAAAGGACAAGTATTGCATGATTCCACTTATTTGAGGTAACTAGAATAACCCACATAGACAGAAAGGAGAATGATGGTTGAAAGGGGCTGGGGGGGTGGGGGGTGGGGAGAAATAGGGAATTATTACTTAATGGGTACAGAGTTTCAGCTTAAAAAGATAAAAAAGCTCTGGAGAAGTTACTGTCATGGCTCAGCAGTTAATAAATCTGACTAGTATCCGTGAGGATGCAGGTTTGATCCCTGGCCTTGCTCAGTGGGTTACAGATCCAGCATTGCTGTGAACTGTGGTGTATGTTGCAGACTCAGCTCAGATCTGCATTGCTGTGGCACAGGGAGGCGGCTACAGCTCTGATTGGACCCCTAGCCTGGGAACCTCCATATGCTGCAGGTGTGGCCCTAAAAAAAAAAAAAAAAAGCTCTGGGAGATAGAGAGTGCAGATGGTTACACAACAATATAAATGTACTTAATGCCACTGAACTATACATTAAAATGGTTCAGATGGTAAATTTTATGTTATATATATTTTACCATGTTAAAAAAAATTACGGCAAAAAAAAAAAAATCACTCAAAGCAATAAGAAAAATATTTTACCACAACAAAGTAGGATTCACCAAGAAATGAAAGATTGGTTCAATATTAGGAAATCCATTAGTATAATGTGGCTTTTTTTTGGTCTTTTTTATTCTTGTGTTTTTTTTGTTTTGTTTTGTTTTTTGCTTTTCAGGGCCATACCCAAGGCATAGGGTTCCCAGGCTAGGGGTTGAATCAGAGCTACAGCTACTGGCCTACTTCACAGCCACAGCTGCATGGGAGCTGAGCCACGCCTGAGACCTACACTACAGCTGGGCAACACTAGATCCCCAACTCAATGAGTGAGGCCAGAGATTGAACCCACATCCTCATGGATCCTAGTCGGGTTCATTAACCACTAAGCCACGAAGGGAGCTCACCATTAGTATAATGTTAATGAACAGATCCAAAGAGAAAAATCATGACTGTTTTCATATACCACGCTGAAATTTTTTTTCCCATTTTTGGCCACCTCTAGGCATGTGGAGTTGCCGGGCCAGGGATCAGATCCAAGCAGCAGTAGCGACCTCTGCTGCTGAAGTGATGCCACATCCCTTAAGCTACTGAGTGGGGCCAGAGATGGAACCTGCATCCTGGTGCTGCAGAGACACTGCCGATCCCATTACACCACAGTGGGAACTCCTCATGCTGAAATATTCTTTAACAAAACTCAACACCCATTTCTCGCTTTAAAAAAAAAAAATTCAAGGAGTTCTCTTGTGGTGCAGTGGGTTAAGGACCTGGTGTTGTCATTGCAGCTGCTCAGGTCGTTGCTATGGTGCAGGTTTATTTTTGGCCCTGTGGGCACAGTCAAAAAAATTACAAAACTCGATATTAAGATAGATGGATTCGTAAAACTTTTTGTTTTAAAATTGGGACTTAGAGAGAAGTTGCAAAAATATCAATTGCCATGTAACTTTCACCCAGCTTTCTCTCAAGCTAACATCTTAGAAAACCACAGCACAAAGATCAAAAACCAGGAAATTAACACTGATAGACTACAATTAACTACACTACAGCTCTTAATCACATTTCAACAGGTTTTCCCACGAATGTCCTTTTTCTGATCCAAGATTCAACTGAAGTTCCCACAATGCATTTAGCCGTCACATATCTTTAATCTCCTCCTCTCTGTGATTGTTCCCTCTTTCATGAACATGACGCTTTTGAAGAACATCCTGCAATTTTGGTTTATTTGCTTTCTTAAAAATGATTAGAATGATGTTAGTTCGCTTTTGGCTAGAATTCCTCAGAAGTGATGTGTCCTTTTCAGTGCACCCTATCAAGGGGTCCCTGGCATTGACGTGTCTCACTGATGCTGTCAACCTTGGTTAAGGCAGCGTCCCCTGGGTTTCTCCACTGCAACGTCACTTTTCCCCTTTATAACTAATGAATATCTTGAGAGAGATACTTTGGGATTACACAAATATCCTGTTTCTCTTTGATCTTCAGCCTGCTAATTTTAGGATAATTTTGTGGGACCTTTTTCTGCAACAATTATCACTATCATGTTTACCAAATGACAATGTTCTAATTTCTTCTTTCGTTCTAAACTCATCAGTTGGAATTCTTCGGTAAGCAAGAGTTGTCCCTTCTTACGTATGCATGTATGCCCATGTGGATTCACAGGTCATTCTATGGGTTATGTTAGTATATTATCTCTATTTTGCTGCTCAACTTATTTCAGCTTCAAACTGGGAGGGCCTTCAGGCTGACCTTTAACCCATAATGTGGCCAATGACACTGTGCCACTTACAGATTTAAGTCCTAAGAAGGCTACACAGCTTATACTCCCAGGAGGCCGGGAGACACCACATTGAGATCTTCAGCTCCTCTGCAGGAGGGACCACGTGGAAGCAGAGGCCCTGGTACTACGTGGAGACAGTGCGGAGAACAACTGACCCCAGCCTTCCAGTCACTGCACTAAAGCACTAGTTATCAACAGAACCATTTTGGATGTTCCAACCCGAGAGTCCCAAAGTGACTGTGGGAGATACAGCCAGAGCTATAACTTCCACGGAGCTGGGCGCAAGGACTGCCCAGCTGATCCTGTAAACCCAAGAGACTGTGGGAGATTACAGCCTGGTGGTTCTTCTAAAACTGTGGTTTTGGGGGCGCCTGTTTGCAGTAATCAACAATCAGAACCCTCAAAGACATGCTGTGCCTTTGCTCTCCTCAGCTTTTATTTTTTTATTTTATTTTATTTTTGCTCTTTCTAGGGCTGCACTCACAAAGTTCCCAGGTGAGGGTTTAATTGGAGCTACAGCTGCTGGCCAACACTACAACCACAGCAACACTGGATCCGAGCTGTATCTGTGACCTACCCCACAGCTTGAGGCAATGCTGGAGATGGTTAACCCACTGATTGAGGCCAGGGATCGAACCTGCATCCTCATGGATATAAGTTGGGTTCCTAACCACGATGGGAACTCCTCTCCTCAGCTTTGTTAATGACAGGGGCACCTTCGCTACCCTCCGCGTGCCGACTCAGGCACCAGGACATCTTCTTTACTTGCCATGTCACACCAATTACCAATTCTTCTCTGATAACTCTCAATTCCTCCCCACTCCACACCAGCTGAGGGTCTCTGCAGGACACCTCCTCACACCCATCAGCCTCAACCACTGCACCCAGGATTAGCTCTATCTCCACATGGCTGGACTGCTTGCTCATTAGAAATGCACTCAACTCTGACTGTGTGACAGACACTATTTTAGACACTGGGATACAGAAATGAACAAAGTGAGAAACATCTGTACTCACTGACACGGAAGTTTAGAGGAGGAAGACGGACATATTAATAAACTACATCAGAAAGCGATGAGTGACATTAAGGAAAATAAAGCAGGAAAGGAGAAAAGTAACACAAAAGAGCTGGGGTTTTGAGATTTTAAAGAGCAGTCCTCTCTCAGCTGATGAGTAAAAATCTGAAGAATGGGAGGGAAAGAGCCCAGCGAGTAATGGTGAAAACATCACAGGCAAGAGAACAGCAAAGCCCCCAGATGCAAAAGTCAGCCTGGTGTAGTCAAGGTACAGAGATAGTTCACCATGGCTGATGTGTGGTGACCGACAGTGGGCTGGGGAGATTGTACCCAGCCTTGCAGGTTTTGACTTGGACGGAGACGAGAAGCCACTGGAGGGCTTTGAGCAAATGCATGACATGACTGCTGTGCTGACTGACACCACAGGGGGACAGGGAGGAAGCAAAGAGCTCATCAAGGGCTATGATCAGCCAGGTGAGATGGTGGCCTAGATCATGGTGGGGCTTAGTGGGGAAGGAGTACAAGAACAAGAGAAAGGAGTCGAGGATGACTCTGGAGTTCTGAGCCTGAGCAAGCTGAAGGAGTTACATCTCTGCTCCCTAACTCCCTGAAAGAACTGTCTGCACTCCATGAGCCTGGAGCATGTTTGGGGGCACTGATCAGAGTTTATTGGTGGACACAAGAGGTTTGGGGG
The DNA here is from genome assembly GCF_016906955.1 of Phacochoerus africanus. NCBI lineage: Eukaryota > Metazoa > Chordata > Mammalia > Artiodactyla > Suidae > Phacochoerus > Phacochoerus africanus. Next base: position 36,659,745 of record NC_062546.1, read on the forward strand.
CCATGAGATATCTAAGTGGAAATGTGAAGTAGAGAGGAGACTGGAATTGGGAGTTGAAGGCCTGGGTCTAGACTGAACCTCAGAGATGGCATTTCAAACCTTGAGAGTGGATGCGGCCACCAAGGAGAGATGGAGCTGGCACAGAGAGAGGTCTAAGCGCTGAACGGGTCGGGGCCTTCCGTAGCAGGGGTTTGGGAGTAAGGAGGCCGGCAAAGGAGACAGAGGAGGAGCAGCCTATGAGGCAGGAAGAAAACCTGGTAACCAGGAAGACCACATGAGAAGAGACTGTAGGAAGGAAGTAGGCAACTATGTAAGATGGTGCTGAGCATGGACTGGCTGTTAGTTGCAGGAAGCTCAGTGCTAACTTAACAAAGAAAATTATTTTTGTCTTTTTGTTGTTGTTGTTGTTATTTCTAGGGCCGCTTCTGCAGCATATGGAGGGTCTCAGGCTAGGGGTTGAATGGGAGCTGTAGCCACTGGCCTACGCCAGAGCCACAGCAACGCGGGATTTGAGCCGCGTCTGCAACCTACACCACAGCTCACGGCAATGCCGGAACGTTAACCCACTGAGCAAGGGCAGGGACCGAACCTGCAACCTCATGGTTCCTAGTTGGATTCGTTAACCACTGCGCCACGACGGGAACTCCCAGAAAATTATTTTTTGGCTACGCCCACAGCATCTGAAAATTCCTGGGCCAGGGATTGAACCTGCACTACAGCAGTGACCTGTGCCATAGCAGTGATAACACCAGATCCTTCATCAGCTAGGCCACCAGGGAACTCCAAAAAGAATATTTTTTAGTGGGTAGAGCTGAAAAGACCTCATTGGAATATTTAAAAGGCATGGGGAGTTCCCGTCGCGGCGCAGTGGTTAACGAATCCGACTGGGAACCATGAGGTTGCGGGTTCGGTCCCTGCCCTTGCTCAGTGGGTTAAGGATCTGGCGTTGCCGTGAGCTGTGGTGTAGGTTGCAGATGCGGCTCGGATCCCGCGTTGCTGTGGCTCTGGCGTAGGCGAGTGGCTGCAGCTCCGATTAGACCCCTAGCCTGGGAACCTCCATATGCCGTGGGAGCGGCCCAAGAAATAGCAACAACAACAACAACAACAAAAAGGCAATGGGAGAATAATACTAGAGACAGCAAGAAGAAAGAATTCTTTCAAGGAGTTTAGCTGTAAAGGGGAGGACAGAGGCAGGGCAAGAGCTAGAGGGAAATCATGGTCCCTCCTCTGCTCAAAACCCTTGACTGGGTCCCTCCTGCCCTCAGATCAAGTTTACATAACTTGTACTTAGGGCTCACTCCACTAAAGCCCAAAGCACACTTTCCAATCAGACCCCCCGTGTAAACTTCCACTATGGCCAGCAAGAACGATGCTAGTGTCTTCATGGCTCATCCCACACTTAGTCCAAATAGGTGCCAGGAACTGTATCAGTGGCTCAAGAGGCACAAGGCTTAAAGAACCACTTCAGGAAGCTCAAAGAACCACCTCCCTAACCAGTGGGACAGCCCTAGGGTCTTGATGCATCAATTGTCTTGCCACCGACAGGGAGCCTGGGAACCCTGCTAAGGGAAATGTAGGGGTGATCTGTAGAGGGAGCCCGTCTGAGCTCTCAGCAGGAGTTGATACTGAAGCAGAGAGGCACAGAGAAAGAAAAGCAAACAACGGAACCTATGTCCATGCAGCTATAAAGCAGGACCCAACAAGGGTGAGGAGTATGGGGGGAGACTGGGAAGGAGACTTGGAGAAGGTAGAAGCATTAATAATTCTAACAATTACTTAATATTTATGTACCTGGCACTCTAATCTCATTACTAGTGTTACCATACCCAGCATCCCTGTGAGGTGGACACCATTCTGATCCCCATTGGCAGAGGAGGAAAAGAAGGCTCAGAGAGGTAAAGTCACAGACTCAGGGCCACACAGCTAGATATAGCAAAAACTGAGATTTGAACCCAGGTAGTCTGACTTTGGAGTTGAGACAGAAGCAAATGCTTAGAAAAGTCTTTTTCTAGTAGGTTGAACGGCAGATGGGTTTTTTTTTTTTTTCTTTTCTTTTCAGCCATGCCCATGGCATGTGGATGACGTTTCAAGGCCAGGGATTGAACTTGTGCCACAGCAGTGGCCCAAGACACAGCAGTGACAACACTAGATCCTTAACCTGCTGCACCACAAGGGAACTCCACAAGATCAGTATTTATACCTCAGGTGCCCAACTCAAGAGGTGAAGGGAGAATGGATGTGTTTATATGTATAACTGAATCACTCTGGTGTAGAGAAGAAATTTACCACAACATTGTAAATCAATTATACCTCAATAAAACTTAAAGGGAAAAAACAAAGAGGTAAGGGGAAAGAGGGATAAGAAGGCAGAGAAGAGACAGGAAGCAAGGGTGGTGCAGGAGCGGAGACGAGAGAAGAAGGGATTCAGGGCACTGCACAGGTGACACTGAGAGAACACAGCAGCCAATTGCATAGGAGGTAAGTCTGGAAAGAATAAAGAGGCAAGGAAAGCTCAAGAGGCCCAGCTGTACCAGGGCAGAAATTGCACATGCTGACCTGGATCTGCAAGGTCAGAAGAAACTGGGGGCAAAAGGGGCAGACAGGGAAAGCCACCACACTGAATTCCAGATACCACTCCCTCTCCTGCCTGACCAGAGCTGTTTCAACTGGAAAAAACAAACAAACAAATAAACTGAAAACAACTGGAGAAAAGGACTACTACTTCTGTTGGATATAACAAGGAAATTGTGGTTATATGGCTATATTAAAATAAGAAGTCCAGGAGTTCCTGTTGTGGCTCAGCAGTTAGCAAACCCAACTGGCATCCATGAGGACATGGTTTCCATCTGTGGCCTCGCTCAGTGGGTTAAGGATCTGGCATTGCCATTAACTGTGTTGTAGGTCGCAGACGCGGCTCAGACCCTTTGTTGCTGTGGCTGTGGTGTAGGCTGCTCGTTACAGCTCCGATTGGATCCCCTAGCCTGGGAGCCTCCATATGCTGCGAGTGCAGCCCTAAAAAGACAAAAATAAATAAATAGATAAAATAAAAGCAAAGTGTAACACAGAACACTTCATTTAAAAAATAAAATAAGAAGTCCACATGTGTTAAGAGTCATCCCTGAGGGACCTACAGGTAAAGGATTTGCTACCAGGCGTTCCAGGGTGAAGAGGAAGTGAGGGTGCTGGATGCAACAGAACAGAAGGCTGAGGCCTTCACAGCAGACAAGCCCTGGGAGTTGAGCAGGTCAGAACAAAAACACTGAGAAGAGATGCTGGCGCAAGAACAGCAGGGTCATGAAGGACGCGAGGTCTGAAAACAGTCCTGTGAAAATGGCCACCCTTACAACAAGCCTTGTTTCTTGGGAAACCAGCTGGGGCTTGGACCCCTGATGGGGCTGATAAGGCACAAGATGTCAAAGTTGAGTGAAGAAAACCCACCCTTTCAGCGTCCAAAAGGCAAGCAGTCCCCACCTGAGTCCTTTTGCCCACCAGGTGGTCCTCTCTGAAGGCAGGAGCTAGGGGTCAGAACAAGGACTGAAAGGTTCAGGAGAGTCGCTGGAAACTCTCAAGCTCCTGCAGCGTAGGGTTTCCTCTTCCTGAAAGGCATCAGGAGTGGACCTGCCACAGAAGAAAAGACTGAGGGCAACCTGCTGGGAACAGAGCCCGGATGTGGGCTGGGAAAACAGCCTACCCAACGTGCTGCTGATACCCTGCCAGAGCTGATCCTCTCTCGCCTCTGACCCTAATAAGGACAGTTCCTACTCACTGGGCACCCCGTATATACCAGAGACTGTTCTGGGCCCTGTATGAGTTTTAGCTCATTCTAGCCTCACGACCCAGTGAAGTACAATTTATTATCTTCATTTTACAGATGACAGAATTGAGGCACAGTGAGTTCAGTCTCTTGCCCAAGGTGACTCAGTTATACAGTAACAGAGTCTGGATGAAATCTGACTGTGGAGACCAGGCTCTCAAATAGGGCAGTGACAGCGAAGCTCTGTGGGTTGTAAGGATTCTCAATGTATCATTTTGAGGTGAATCAAGATTGGTCACAAGGTGATAGTTAAACCTGAGTGATGGGTCCATAGAGTTCTACGTATTTCTGTTTGAAATTTCTCCACAATAAAAACGTTTAAAGGAACTCAAAATCCCAAAGCCCTGCCACACCAGAGATGTGTTAATTCATGATTCCTGTGATCAAAGACGGACCCAAGGACCTTTGGAAAACCTGCCCAGGGGACCCCAGATGACTTCTTCCTCCAAGGCTCCAACCCAGGGGCGACCAGCCAAACCGAGACCCTAAGATTGCGCCAAAATGGCCGGCCACCCCCCACTCAGCCCAACTCGGGCAGTTTGGCCAAGCCCGGCCGGCCCTCAGCGGGATGCCTCAGCAAAGCCGAGGGGTAGCTGGGCCCAAAGAAGTTACCAGCCTCCACCCATCAAAACTCCAAACACCTGGCCTCAGGTGCGGCCCTCACCGTACCACCTGGGAAATAAAAGGCCCCCAAAAGCCCACTAACTAAACTCCCCCCCAACCTGGGGACTTGTGGCATGAGCGACCCCCTTTCCCAATATCGCTCTTTCGGCTAAGGCCGAACATGTCCACACACACAGGAACCCTAGGATGAGGCCGGAGCCCAGCACCCACCAGACGTGGGCATTACGGCTGAGTTTCACCCACGTCCCTTGGAGATGCGCGCCCACATCCCAAAATATGACATCCCGGAGAGCTCGGCCTGAGCCACGACAGCGGGTCCCCGCCACTACCTCCTCTCCCAGCCACTCGCACTGTCCCAACCCGAGCCCACAGACCAGACTTACCTTTCCGCGCGGAGAGGGTACGGCTGCGAAGAAGTCTCGTGGGAGCCCCACTCACCAGCGCCACCAAAGAACAAGGGGTCACTCCAGGCACCAGCTGGGGAGCTACTCCAGCAGGACGCCGGGACTACACTGCCCAGAATCTTCGGCCCGGCGCCGGGACCACACCTCCCAGGATGCTCGGCGGCTCCCCAAACGCGCCGCCGGCCAGCGGCTCCCACGGGCCTCTGAGGGAGCTGTTTCTGGGTAACATGCTCCAGCCACCGGAGAATGGCCCCTGTGTCACGTGACTCCCCTTCTTTCTTCTTAAAAGCAGTGGATAAAACATGTAGAAGATAGCGGGAACAATTTCCTAGCTGTGCCGCGACCCCCCCTTCTCTAGCAACTCCGCGTTAAAGACTACACTCCCAGCGACCCCCGCAGTGACTTCTGTATCGGTTCGGGCCCGCCCCTCGGCTCGCGGAAATGACGTGCCACGGAGCCTCTGTTTGGCTTCTGGGTGGGCGGAGGTGTAAAGTGTGGTTTCTGGTCCCAAGTGCGAGTCAGCAAGCCCCGGCTGTGGTTCCTTGCTCGCATAACCATTTACCTCACTTAAACCCAAGGGGCGGAGACTGAGACTGGGAGAGTCAAGGCCGTATTCTCGTGGTCTCAGAGCTGGAAGAAGGCAGACCCAGTTCGGAGCCCACGCCCTCAACCGGAAATCCCCATGTGCACCCGAGATTCTTTCCTTCCTTTACCTCTCTCGAAGTCCACAAGTTTGTGGGTAATCTCTCTCCCATCTCCTAGGAGACAGGGACCTCACTGTTAGACCACGATTTGGGCTGAGTCCCTTGTCTTGGCGTTGTCTACTGGAAATAGAAAATACAAAGCACAACCTAAAAGTTGAAAATTATGCTTTATTTGATAGCTTTAACCTGAGGGGCACCCTTTCAGCTCAGAAGAACTGTTCCAAAGAGTTAAGAGAGGAGCCAGGATATATAGGAGGTTTTACTGAAAAAAACCTGTAGCAGAACATCAGATTACTTCAAATCACTCAACTGTGATGATTTTTGTGCCTTTCTATGCATGGGAAGATGGAAGAGTCTGAACTCACTGAACTTACTACTTGATATATACTTTAACTATCTTTGGCCAGTTTTCTATTCTCCTGAATTCCACTTGGGGTGCACAGTCCAGGGCTTGATGGCAGGCAACATTTTCTTCTTCACATTCCCTGGGTCTTTGTTCAGGGTCCTGGTTGAGAACGGGGTGGCACTGATGCCATCTGGCACACCCCAACTGGGGAGCCAGATAGCACACCCCATTTCACTGTGGAGGGGCTTGTCCACTAGGGCACCCTTTCAATTCTCTTTACTTTCTTCAGACGTGCTTTCTAAAAATTCATCCTTCTCTAGGAAGATCACGGAAATGTTCACATGGGAGTTCCCATTGTGATGCTGTGGGTTAAGGATCAGCATTGCTGCAGCTGTGGCATTGGTTGCAGCTGCGGCTCGGATTCTGTCCCTGGCCCAGGAACTTCAATATGCTGCAAGTGCACTCAAAAAAGAAAAAGGTGGGGGAGGGGAGAAGAAGGAAGGGAGAGAGGGAAGAAAGAAAATGTTTACATGACCGGGAAAGCCAGGGAGAGACAAGAATTTCCTAAAATTTCTTCTTAGCTCTTGGAGGATGAACTCATTCTATTCTCTCACTCAGAGGCTGCCTTGTTTGTAATGAATTCAGTTCAACCCTTGCCCTGGAGAAAGTATTGTCTGACTTGGAGCCCTCTCTCCCCATTCCTCTCTGCCCCACCCCATGACTCAGTCATTCACCAAGAGATTAATGTCGACTGAAAAAAATGCACAAGTTAAAAATTGAGAATTATGTTTTATTAGGTGGACTTTCACTGCAGTGGGTGGCTGCAGTGGCTGACAGCTTGATGGCCTCAACAGTCTTTGTTTACTGATATGGCAGGCAACTTTCTTGATCCACACAGCTAATGTGGACTATGAATGCCACTGCAGTCACCCCCAACTGTGCACCCTGAGGGGGCTCAAAATGGAGAAAAAAGGATACTGGCCCTAGAGAGTTAAGGTGCATGTCAAAGGAGTGATTTCAGTGATTTCAATTTCTTCCATCTTCCCATACACAGAAAAGTGCTAAATCCATTAACTTGAGATGTCTAGTTTTTCTTTAGTAATCTTTTGATGTTCCAACTACCTGGGTTTTTCTGTTTTGTTTTTTTGTTTGTTTGTTTTTTGAGAGGCTATCTCCTGAGCTTAAGTCTCAGTATGTCCACTGAATAAAACATAATTCTCAACTTTTATGTTGTGCATTTTTTCCAGCCAACAGTAGTGGTCAGGGATGTGGCTGTGGATTTCATCCAGAAGGTGTGGAGGCTGTGGAGTCTGGCTCAGAAGAACCCAGACAGAGAGGTGGTGCTGGAGAACTCCAGCCACAGTATCACTGGGCAATAAATAATGGCTTTCCTTCAACTTAAAACCTGACCTGCTGAGCAGCTTCAGTCCCTCAAGCAGAAAACACAAAGGAGGAAGAGCTAACCTTTGCCTTGGGACTGGACCTGACGTCATCCTTCCAGGGCAAGACTGGGTGTCTTTGTACAGTTGAGAATAGGTAATATGTGTGTATGTATCACCTGTGACCTGTGTCTTCACGTCCTTTCCCCAGGCTGGATTCTCTTCCTAGATATTCTTGCTTCAAACAGGGGAGATTTTTATCCATCCAGCAAAGAGTAAACATAATGTGCTATCTTGCTGATCTGAGGTTCCTTTCCCTAATGCTTTTGCTTTTTCCCTGCTGAGAATTCACTCTTCAGAAGTCCTTTGTGACACACACGGGTTTCCCTACCCTGTTTACCTCTGCCTTCTGAAATGGCACCTCAAAGACATATCCTACAGTCACCACCTCCTCTTCTTTCCCTATGAGGCAAAATTCCATTTTTTCCAAACCCAAACTTATCACCCAGCTGGCGCTGTTTGGGATAAGCCACAACATCTGTTGGGTCCCCATCCAGGTGAGCTGGGGCAGGGGGACACAGCAGTCAGCAGGTACTAAAGGAGGAGACATCATGGCAGTGCTCTGGAGAAGGTTGACCACCTGGCTTCCTAGGCTGTTGTTTAGACTGCCTGGCCCTGGGTCCCCACCAGTCTTTCTCCTTTCCCCAGGGGAGGGGTTCCGAGCACACTTTGTCTTCCTCTGCTGGGAAGCTGCCTTTCTTGCACTGGGCTTGCTGTCTGTAACTCACCCTGTCTTTCTCTCTTCATGTTCTTCCTTCAGTCTGCCTGATCCTACATGAGCACCTGCTACCATGAGTGCCCAAGGAGTTCTGAGCTGAGTCTCAGGGGAGCCCAATAAATACCTTTTCTCTGTCCTTCCTGAGTTCTTCTTCTTTTTTTTTTTTTTTTTGGCCATGTCCATGTCATATGGAATTTCCCAGGCCTGGGATTGACTCCAAGCTTCAGCTGCAACCTATGCCCCAATTGCAGCAATATGGGATCCTTAACCCACTGTGCCAGGCCAGGCATTGAACCCTTGCCACCACAGAGACAATGTCAATCCTTAACCTGTTGTACCACAGCAGGAACTCCCCCTCCTAAGTTCTCATTATTGTAATCAACAGGTTTGGGATCATGGCTGTGTGATCACGAGCAAGTGACTTGCTCTCTCAAGATCAAGATCCTGGTTTTCAGTGCATCGGACATAAATGATGGGGCTTCATTAATGTGCCCTGCGAGGGAATGAGAAGCCCTCTTGATGTGTGTCATAGCTTTAACATTTATATCCTTTATGAACTCATAGCTTACAGCATTATGTTTGTAGAGTTAGTTGTGTTATAAGGAAACTGAGAAGAAAAAATAAGTTATATACAGGCACACCTCGCTTTATGTGCTTCACAAATACAGCATTTTTTACAAATTGAAGGTTTGCAGCAATTCTGTGTTGTCAGGAGATGGTTAGCATTTTTTAGCAATAGAGTAGTTTTAAACTAAGGTATGTACTTTTTTTTCGGGGGGGGGGGGTCTTTTTAGGGCCACACCCAAGGCATATGGAAGTTCCCAGGCCAGGGGTCAAATTGGAGCTGTAGCTGCCAGCCCACACCACAGCCACAACAACAGCTAGATCCAGTCCACATTTGTGATCTACACCACAGGTCATGGCAATGCCAGATCCTTAACCCAGTAAGTGAGGCCAGGGATCCAACCCGAGTTTTCATGGATACTAGTTGAATTCATTACCATTGAGCCACAATGGGAACTTACTAAGGTATGTACTTTTTAAAGATGGGATGTTCTTCCACAGTTGATATACTACAGTATAGTGTCAACATAATTTTTGTATGCATAGGGAAACAAACAAACAAAAAAATCATGTGATTCCCTTTATTGTGGTATTTGCTTTATTGAAGTGGTCGGGAATTGAACCTGTGGTATCTCCAAGGTCTGCCTGTACCACGTACTTTAAAATTTGTTGAGAAGGTAAATCACGTGTTAAGTGTTCTTAAGAGACATATGCACAAAGGGACACAGGAAACTTTTGGAGATATTGGGTATGTTTATTATGTGGATTGTGGTGATAGGAACATGAGGGTATACATACGTCTGAACTCACCAATTTGTATAGATTAATTATATGCCATTTTCTGTATACCAACGACATCTGAATAAAGTTGGAGGGGAAAGAAGTAGTAAGGCCATAGCTGCATAAGGAACTTTATTTATTTATTTACTTTTGCCTTTTAGGGCCACACCTGTGACATGTGGAAGTTCACAGGCTTGGGGTCAAATCAGAGCTGTAGTAGCTGCCAGTCTATGCCACAGCCACAACAATGGAGGATCCGATCTGCATCTGTAAACTACACCACAGCTCATAGCAAGGCTGACCCTTAACCCATTGAGCAAGGCCAGGGATCAAATCCGCATCCTCATGGATACTAGTCAGGTTCTTAACCCACTGAGCCACCATGGGAACTCCTGGTGGTTTGGGTTTTTTAATTAATTAATTAATTAATTAATTGGTTGCACCCATGGCATATGGAAGTCCGGGGCCAGGGATTGAAACTGTGCCATAGCAGCGACTCAAGCCACTGCAGTAACAATACTGGAGCCTTAACCCACTGCACCACAGGAGAACTTCGTGTTTTTATGACAACAGATTCTTGAAGAGGATTTCCTTTTGGTAGCTGACCGTTTCTTACGGGGGTTTGTCTGAGGCTCCCACATGGCTGGTTCCAAGTTTTGGGGTCCTAGTCCAAGCAGTGACTTGAGTGGAACTGTGTCCTTCACAGGGCATCACATTTGGTGCTGACTGATTTCTGCCTTGTACCAAAGACCATCTCTGGGGAGACTCTTTAAGACCATACACCCATTGATCATTCTTGCCTAACCAAGTCTTTACTGTGATGGTTACCAAGTTACAATTTTCTTTTCTTCTCTCTCTCTTTTATTTATTTATTTATTTTTTTTAGGGCTGCACCAGAGGCATATGGAAGTTCGCAGTCTAAGGCTCAAATCGGAGCTGTAGCTGCTGGCCTATGCCACAGCCACAGTAACATGGGATCCAAGCTGCATCTGTGACCTACACCACAGCTCACAGCAATGCCCACACCCCACTGAGTGAGGCCAGGGATCAAACCCACACCCTCATGGAACCATAGTTGGGTTCATTACTGCTGAACCACAATGGGAACTCCCCAAGTTACCAATTTCTAGTCAGCACTAGGCATTTCAATAGGATGCCATTTTAAGAGAGAAAATACAGAATTTCCATATAGCAATGAGATGGATGCTCAAACCCCTGATTCCAGTGTCACCAGGCTGTTTGGAGTTGCAGAGAACTGGGAGAGCTCGGAGAATGACGCGTGAGGCAGGAAGTGGGAGAGGGCTGGTGAGGGAGGCCAGGGCTCCACGGATTTTTTTCACCTGCCTGGCAGAGGTGTCCATAGTCAATCCTGCCCATTGGTGAACTTATAATAAAATCATGACAACACAATAGCTAATTGCTGAGAAAAGGAACTTCATTGATATATTACTTTTTTTTTTTTCTTTTTTGGGCAATACCTATGGCATATGGAAGGTCCCAGGCTCTTGGGGTTGAATTGGAGCTGCAGCTGCTGGCTTATACCACAGCCACAGCAACACTAGATCTGAGTCACTTTTGTGACCTATGCCACAGCTTGCAGCAATGCCGGATCCTTGATCCGCTGAGCTAGGCCAGGGATTGAACCCACATCCTCATGGATACTAATCAGGTTCTTAACCCACTGAGCCACACTGTGAACTCCTGATATATTAATTTTTAATTTAAATAATGCATTCACGTACCCATATATTTAATATTTTAGAAAATCTGATTGTCCTTTAATAAGTCAATTTTTTAAAACCATATTTAAGCAAGACCGAGCATCATGATCAGATTTTTTTTTTTAAATGACAAGAATGCCAACAGCAGGGAAGAGCAGATCCCAAAGAATGAAGAGATTAGGGACAATAAGACATAATATAGAGAGTAAAGCACTGGTAAAGGCAAATGAGATTTATTATCCATGAACAACTGGGAATCATCAGAAAACCCATCTAATGCAGGTAAGTGTTCTTCAAACTTCAAAATGCTGGGGATTCTGATAAGATGCTGAGTGCAGCTCAGGGATCTGAGCTCCCAGTAAGGGAGATGCTCCAGGTGGGGGCCCAGGTGCAGAGCTGTCAGTCTCTTGGAGGCACCTTGTAAATGACAGGAGGATAAAGTGAACCACAGAAGGAGCAGCTGAATGAGGTCAGTCCTGAAAATGGGTTGATAAGGTATCTCAGGGTGGATGTGAAGCAACAGTTGCCACCTAGTGATCCCTGTGGGATCTGAGTTGGCCCAGTGACCCAAGTGTGACCCAATCTCAGGTACAGGCTACTACTTTTTTTTCTCCTTTTTTTTAAGGGCCTCGCCCACGGCATATGGAGCTTTCCAGGCTAGAGATCCAATCGGAGCTATAGCCACTGGCCTACACCACAGCCACAGCAACACCAGATCTGAGCTGTGTCTGCGACCTTCACCACAGCTTACGGCAATGCCAGATCCTTAACCCACTGAGCAAGGCTAGGGATCGAACCTGCATCCTCATGGATGCTAGTCAGATTTGTTTCTGCTGAGCCATGGTGGGTACTCCAAGGCTACTGTTTTTTTTTTTTTTTTTTTTAAAGCTCTTTTTAGGAGCCAGATACTGTGCTTTACCCATATCACCTTGCAGAACCTGAAGAACAGCCAAATAAAGATTACTCCCTTTCTGAGGATGGGGACATGGAAACTCAGAGCTGGTAGCAGCCAATAAGCTGCATAATCCAAACCTGAACCCCTGTCTGGCCCCCAAAGTCTGCTCTTACCACATACTAATTAAATGCCCACCACACACCATACACCGGGCTCATTAAGTGCATGTGTTGCACTTCCAGCCCTCAGCAGCACAGACTATGGGGGAGAAGGATGTGTCTGCAATGGATTACTTTCCAGCCATGTTACTAGAGAAGAGGGCCACCGAGGTACCAGCTTTCCACTCTGCAGACCTCTTTGGCTAGAACTGTAATAAAAACCCTTTTACAAAGTAGAAACTTGAGAGTTGAATAAGCTGGAGTGACATTATATTTACAGATAATAAGTAATCGAATCTGGAATTCTCACTGTATGTGGCTCAATGGGTTATGAACCCAACTGGTATCCATGAGGATGCAGGTTCAATCTCTGACCTTACTCAGTGGGTTAAGGATCTGGTGCTGCCCCAAGCTGCAGTAGAGGTTGCAGATGCGGCTAGGATCCTGTGTTGCTGTTGCTGAGGTGTGGGCCGGCATCTGTAGCTCTGATTCAACCCCTAGCCCAGGAATTTCCACATGCTGCAGGTGTGGCCCTAAAAACAAACAAACAAACAAACAAATAATTGAATCTATCTCAATTCTTTTCCTCTCACCATTTTTTTTTTTCTACACTCATGGCATGTGCAAGTTCCTGGGCCAAGGAACACAGACCACAGCAGTAACAACATGGAATCCTTGAGCCACAAGGGAACTCCCTCTCCCAACTTTCTTTTTGGAGGGGCTGCCCCATGACATACGGAGGTTCCAGGCCAGGGATCGAATATGAACCAGATTTTCCACTGTGCCACAGCTGCAGCAATGCCAGATCCTTAAGGCACAGCGCTGGGCCAAGGAACAAACCCTCACCACCGCAAAGACAATGCCAGTTTCTTAACCCACTGCACCACAGCAGGAACTCATATATATATATATATATATATATATATATATATATATATATATATATATATATTTTGTCACATACCTCTCTATCTGCCCATCCATTAGTCCAAGAATCCAGGTAATTTTTGGATGCTGCATTTCAAAATCTCCGATGTCTGTTCACCCCTAAACACTTCCTCACATGTCATTAGCTAAAGTTCAATATTTGTTTACAATCCATTTTTAAAGACAGTTACTTTCAATGAAGTGCACAATTCATGAGTAACACTGAATGAATTTTGACCAATGTAGATGTCCAAGAAACCCAAATCCTTCTCTAGACATAGACCATTCTCTTCACTCCAGAAAGTTCCCTTGTACCCCTTCCAGTGAAATCCTTATCTCCCTGGCCTCAAAGGCAATTGCTTGATTAGTGATTCTTGTCCCAGAACGTCACATAAATGGAATCAACTCTTTTTTTCATTTTTCTTGTTTCTTGAGAAGCCAATGACTAACAAAGAGTTGCATATGTTCAAAACACATTTCCTAGACCCCAGATACATCTCTGTAAGAGAATTAGCTTATAGGAGACATTTATTTTATTTTATTTTTTTATTTTAGGGCCGTACCCACGGCACAGGGAGGTTCCCAAGCTAGGGGTCACATCGGAGCTGTAGCTGCCGACCTATGCCACAACCACAGCAATGCAGGATCTGAGCTATGTCTTCCACCTACACCACAGCTTACAGCAATGCCAGATCCTTAACCCCATGAACAAAGCCAGGGATTGAACCTGCATCCTCGTGGATGCTAGTCAGATTCATTAACCGCTGAACCATGCTGGGATTTCATAGGGTGGCACAGGCAAGCCCTTCATAACAAGGTACCCATATCAATACACTGCATCAAGGAGCATCACAGTCCCCAGGTGAGAGCAGAATGATCCCCCGGGGGGAAGATTCAGTGACTCCCTGTAGTCTGCCCCAACCCGAGCCCCTGGGCTGCTAGGCCTCCAGGTATCCCCACATTCCTGTATCTGTACCTGCTGTCAAAGATACCAGTATCCTTTGAACTCTTATAGGTTTTTTGTTTTTTTTTTGTTTTTTTGTTTTTTTTTAGTATTTCAAAATATCAAATAGAAGTGATATACGCATCTTCAACCAGGCAGCAGAGACTGACGAAAACGCCCTCTCTCCTCTTGGCTTTTGGCTGTTATTACACACTCTTAATAGCTCACATTTCCAGAATGTGCACACTGTCTCAGCCACTGTTTGAAACGTTTCACACACCGCATTTCATTTGTAACATCAGTCAGTAGCATAACGTCTCGTGCATGTTTGTGCCTGTGAGAGTGAGAAAACACGTTTCCTCTAAATATGCACTTTGTTCAATAGATTAAAAAAAACCACAAAAAACAGCCTTAAAGTTCCCTTGTGGTATATAACAGGTCACGGATCCGATGTTGTCACTGCAGCAGCTCAGGTCACTGCTATGGCTCAGATTCAATCCCTGGGTCAGGAACTGCCATATGCTGCAGGCGTGGCCAAAAACAAAACAAAACAAAACCCTTCAAAACACGAGGCCTATGGAGATAGAAAATCAAAGAAAGGAAATGGCTGGGCTAGAAAGATGCAAGTCCCTATTTAGTTCTCAAGGAAATCCACTCCCAGGGAAACTTTGGGATCTAAATATAATGAATGATTTTTTTAAATTTTGGATTTCTGAAAATTACATATTGAAAATGTGGATAGTTCACATTATAGGTAATGGAGGTATCAATCATAAGAAATGGGCACAATGAATTTTGATTAAGCAATTTTTAGCAATTTTTAAAAAGGCAGAAGAGGAGTTCCCGTCATGGCTCAGTGGTTAAGAACGCGACTAGTATCCATGAGAACGAGAGTTCGATCCCTGTCCTCGCTCTGTGGGTTAAGGATCCTGCGTTGCCACGAGCTGTGGTGTAGGTCGCAGATGCATCTCGGATCCCGAATTGCTGTGGCTGTGGCTTAGGCTGGCAGCTACAGTTTCAATTGGACCCCTAGCTTGGGAACTTCCATGTGCCTCGGTGCTGCATTAAAGAACAAAACAAAACAAAAAAGGCAGAAGAGACTGGAGTTGTGAGTCCCGGTTCCCTTTGGTGGGATGCACGGTCAGGAAGCCCAGCTTCTAAGCAGCTGTATGACCATGGACAAGACATCTGACATCTTTTTTTTCTTTTTTCTTTTTTCTTTTTCTTTTTTTTTAGGGCTGCACCCACGACATATGGAGGTTCCCAGGCTAGGGGTCTAATCCAAGTTACAGCTGCCGGCCTATACCACAGCCACAGCAACGCGGGATCCGAGCCGAGTCTGCTACAGAAACCGCAGCTCACAGCAACACTTGCTCCTTAACCCACTGATGGAGGCCAGGGATCAAACCCACAACAACCTCATGGTTCCTAGTCAGATTTGTTTCCGCTGAGCCACGATGGGAACTCGGACATCTGAGGTCTATGGGCCTCAGTTTCTCCATCTGTAATACGTGGGTTTGAACTAATCATGTTGAGGTCCTTTCCAGGAAAGTCCGGGGTTCTCTGACCTTCCACCTGAGAGCCTCATCCCCTGGAAGTCCCACCCCCCGTTCTCCAGGTGGCCTCTGCATCACTGAACAGCAGGGGGCACCCTCTACACAGTGAGTCCTTCCCTCCTCTGCAGGCCCTTCTGGTCATCCAGGTGGAGACCGTGACAGGCCAGCTTCTCAAAAGTCAGGGTTCAGCCGTCCAGAGCCGGCCCTTTCCCTGAACCACAGAGGTAACCAAGGCCTCAGAGGAATTCACTAATTTTGTATCTTTCTGTTTGTGAGATTGAAATATTTCACTGTATTTTTAAGTATTTAAGTATATCTATCATTGCAGATGATGGAAACAATGATACATATTCTTAAAATGCCATGGTAATTTTCTGCTCCAAAGCCAAACTCAGATACATATTATGGCCATTCCTTTTTTTTTTTTTTTTGGTCTTTATAGGGCCATACCCATGGCATATGGAGGTTCCCAGGCTAGGGGTCAAATCGGAGCTGCAGCTGCCAGACTACACCACAGTCACAGCAACACGGGATCCGAGATGCATCTGCGACCTACACCACAGCTCACGGCAACACAGGATCCTCAACCCACTGAGAAAGACCAGGGATTGAACCCGCGTTGTCATGGATGCTAGTCAGGTTCGTTAACTGCTGAGCCACGACAGAACTCCCTCTTTTTTTTTTTTTTTTTTTTTAAAGGGGAGAGAGTTTCACATAATCTCCCAGGTTTTCAGAGCCTGGATCCATTCATTCACTCATCACTGAGGGTCTACCATGTGGCAACCACTGTCTGTTTATAGCATTAACAAAACAACGCCCTTGTGCCTGTTAAGGCTTGAATTGTAAGAGCATTTTGAGACAGAGGGCTGCAATCGGGGCTCAGGCCTCAGAACACACACATGGAGCCATGTTTGCGGTAACAGGTGTGGCCCTCAAGCCCCATGTAGTGTCCAATGAAACTGCCCAGAGGGCAGGAAAGCTGCTGTTAGTTGGGGAGATTTTCCACCAACAAAAAAATGGGGTCACGGAGAAAACGGCTATTGAGTGAGTTAAATATACAAAAATACCAGCTCAGTTTGTCTGCATTTATCAGGTAGGAAAATGGGTAGAAGGATATTAGCGTTGAGACTAACCATGGTGCTAACATACCTTGACAGTGCAAGTTCTTGAAATAAGCTGCCCAATTTTAAATGCCAACTCTGCCAACCACCCACTGGCCCAGTTTGGGGAATTTCTTAATCTATCTTCAGTGCCTCATGAGAGAGTCAGCGGGTCCATATATTTAAGCTATTAGCACAATGATCTGGTACATAGTAATTGCTCGTCAATGCGATTATCATTATAGTGTTAAATTGGCCCAGTTCCTGATTTCATTTTATCTGGACTAAATTCTTTTAAACCCTACTTTTAAAACGGGAGTTCCCGTGGTGGCGCAGTGGTTAACGAATCCGACTAGGAACCATGAGGTTGCGGGTTCGGTCCCTGCCCTTGCTCAGTGGGTTAACGATCCGGCGTTGCCGTGAGCTGTGGTGTAGGTTGCAGACGCGGCTCGGATCCCGCGTTGCTGTGGCTCTGGCGTAGGCTGGCGGCCACAGCTCCGATTCAACCCCTAGCCTGGGAACCTCCATATGCCACGGGAGCGGCCCAAGAAATAGCAACAACAACAACAACAAAAAAAGACAAAAAGAGAAAAAAAAAGAAAGAAAGAAAAGAAAAATAAACCCTACTTTTAAAACGCTGAATAAACTTGCCTAGTCAGATAACCCCCCCAAATCTATCTATCTACCCATCTATCTATATTGAGCACCTACTGTGTGCCTGGCACTGTTCTAGGCACTAAGGATTTGACAATAAAAAAGACAGAATGTCTACCTTTTCAGGAGCTTACAATTTCCAGGGGGATGTCTGGCAATAAATATATAAAAAAGTACACTTGATCTTAGCCAAAAGGCCAAGAAGCGATAATAAATATATAAAAAAGTAAACAAATAAGTGAAGCTATAATAAGTATAAATTGTATTTCTTTCTTTGGAATTACTTTTTATTCTTTTTTGGGCTTTTTTTTGTTTTTCTTTTTTGCTTTTTAGGGCCACAATCCTCTTTCTCCTTCTTGGTCTCTTAATGGCCATTGATTCCATTACTCTCCTCTCAGTTTCACAGGTGATTACCCACCTTCTTAGAGTCTTTCTCAACATCTCCCTTCCCCTACCGGCCCTCCCACCCCTACATCAAATCAGTTACCGCACACACCCTGCCTGCTCTAGATTCTTAAATCTGTCGGGATCTGTCTGTCGCCTTGCCTCAGCCTTGGGTGCAGCCGTGGGCCCTTTGTCTTTTCTCTCTGCTTAGCCAGTGTGTCCTGGCCTTCAGAAAGCTCCTCACCGCCTTGTAATTTTCTGCTTTCCTGTTATCTCAATAGAGCCCTGACCCCTTATAAACCTCCAGCGGCTCCTTGTCGCCTTCAGGATAAAATCTCAACTCTGTTCCAGTCTGCCCCAACTCATACCTCCTTTTAACCTTCACTGGCCTGCTCTCTGCTTCCTGCTGCTCCTCTTGGGATTCTGGGCCACTTCAAGCTACGTAGAATTTCCTCAAAACACTGTGCTTCTAGCCCCTCATCTTCCAGGACCCCATGGATTGAAATCACCTCTCCTCCCCATCCCCCACCCCTGGCAAACTCTTATTCATCCTTCAAGGTCCAGCTCAAGTGTCACCTCTTCTCTGAAGCTTCCCGGCCCTCCTCCCCATCATGTGACCTTCCTAGGACATCTGACAAACCTCTGCTTAATTTTTTTTTTTTTAATTTTTTGGCCACACCTGCAGCATGTGGAAGTTCCGGGGCCAGGGATCAAACCCATGCTACAGCAGTGACAACTCCGGATCCTTACCTGCTGAGCCACCAGGGAATTCCTTACCTTAATATTCTTTTATTATGATGTGTTACAACATGTTTCTCCTTGTTTTCTCTCCCATCAGGAACGAGATCCCCCCAGGTAGTTGCCAAATCTCATTTTAGCTTCCATCTCTCTCAGAGTTGACATTCAGAAAGTATTCAAGAGTTGGCTGAACGCTTGCAATGGAAATAAAAATAATGAGGTGGGTGGGTGACTCCACGGACTGCTGAGAATCACATTATTATTATTATTATTATTTTAAGGTTCTTAGTTTATTAGGCCCCTCGTGAAAATTTTGCACAATCAGCATAGACACAGTCACTGCAGTCTTTCCCCCTTCTTTTTGCCAGCACCAACACTGACCTTTGCACCAACTTTCTTCATCCTGTTCTTGCGTTCTTTTGTCTGTTTTCTTGAGGTCTTTTTCTTCTCATACAAGCTGTGTCTTGCGCTCATTTTTCTTTACGTTGCAATCCAAGGAATCATAAATCATGCCAAAGCCGGTTGTCTTGTCACCACCAAAACGGGTTCTGAATCCAAAGACAAAGATGACATTTGGTGTAGTCTTTACATTTTGGCTCATTTTCCCCAAATGTCTGTCTCAGGTCCTGCCTCCTTCCCAGGGTGAAGGACATGGATGGCCATTTGTTTCCACTGAAGTAGTCAGCTGGTAATGAACTTCCTGGTCAGGATAATTACTGTGTCATTCATGACAGCGGCTGGTCTTCAAGCAATCAGGGAGGAAAAGAGGGCTATTTCTTGATGGCCAATCATATCGAAGTTCATGGAAGGAACTTTTATTATTATTATTATTATTAAAGTAATTTACAATTTTTTTGTGTGTGTGTGTGTCTTTTCTAGGGCTGCACCTGTGGCGTATGGAGATTCCCAGGCTAGGGGTCTAATCGGAGTTGTAGCTGCCGGCCTATGCCACAGCCACAGCAATGCAGGATCCTTAACCCACTGAGCAAGGCCAGGGATGGAACCCACAACCTCATGGTTCCTAGTCAGATTTGTTAATCACTGTGCCATGACGGTAAATCCTTTTTTTTTTTTTTTTTGTTCACAATGTTGTACCAAGTTCTGCTGTACAGCAAAGTGACTGAGTCATACATACATATCCTGCTGAGCAGCTTCTGATAAGCTTCAAGGATAAAAGGGAAGAGACTGCAGATGGCTTCATGGGCCACTGCTTCTCAGAGAGCTAGAACACTCAGATTGGGTAAAATCAGAATCTTCGACGGAATGTATTCCTGTTTTGTCCACTTGACATTCTGGGGTTCTATCAGACTGGGTCTTTACAAAATGAAATAAAAAGATGTTGACTATAGAGTGATTGTATTTAGCAAGACAGAAACCAAAAAAAAAAAAATCACTATATCAGTAAATTGCAAGTTCAGAGCTCTAGAATCAATTCATGGGCTCTAGCAAGGGGTCAGATGTTAAAGGGTGATCTTTTTTTAATCTTCCAATTCATTGTTCAAAAATATTACAAAAGCTAAATATATATTTTGAATTCCTTGGAGTTCAAGATTCTGCTGGGAATCATTATCTTGCCTGATTATTAAGTTCATTGATGCAATGTCAAAGATTTTCTTTTTGCCCGAAAATAGACTTTTTCAAAAAAAAATTTTTTTTTTTTGGTCTTTTAGGGCTGCACCCACGACATATGGAAGTTCCCAGGCCAGGGGTCCAATCAGAGCTGCTGCTATTGGCCTCCACCATAGCCACAGCAACACTGGATTCAAGCCAGTGTTGGACTGACACCGCAGCCCATGGCAATGCTGGATCCTTAACCCATTGAGCAAGGCCAGGGATCAAACCTGTGTCCTCATGGATACTAGCTGGGTTCGTTATTGCTGAGCCACAAGAACTTTTAGGAGCCACTCCTAGAATTTCTTAACAAACAAAAGGATCATCTTAAATTATATCTTATATTATGCATATTTAAGCAGAGTAATTTTTAAAATAAATATACACCTCCCACAAATATATACACTTACATTAGTTTGATATATTACCTGTGTGTCTATATTAGTTCGATAACATGATATAACACATACACACCTATAAATCCTTGTATTGGGTCCTTACTAGGCTGCTGGGATTCAAAGTAGAGGATCCTGCTCCTACACCCGAGACACTCCCCGTCTCATTGGGGAGAGGATGAGGTCAAGAAATACAGCAATGTATTGCGTGTGGAAAGGTCTTTAACGTCCTGTTGGGGCACAAAGTTCCATCAGATAATTCTTTGGCAATGCTGGGGTACACATCACAGGGGAACACAAGCTGACTCCAGGTGTGGCCAAAAAAGCATGCAGTTTGTTTTTTTATTAATTCAATGAATTTTATTATTTTATAGTTGTACAACCATCATCACAACCTAAGTTTAGAACATTTCCATCCCAAACCCCTAGTCCATCCCTCCCCCTGCAACCTGTCCACTTTGGTAATTGTAAGTTTTTCAAAGTCTGTGAGTCTGCCAAATAAGTTCATTTGTATCCTTTTTTTTAGTTCCACATATAAGTGATGCATATGATGTTTGTGTCTCACTGTCTATCATGCTTCACTTAGCACAATAATTTCTAGGTCCATCCATGTTGCTGCACATGCCATTATTTCATTCTTTTTTAGGGCTGAGTAATAGTCCATTGTATATATGTACGACCTCTTCTTTATCCACTCCTCTGTTGATGGATATTTAGGTTAAAGCATGCAGTTTAATCAAGCATATTCACACATAAGCAAATGGGAGCTCAAAAAAGAGGCTCCCAAAGTCATTGAGTTTGGGCCTCTTCCTTTACAGTGAAGGTCTGAGGCAGAGGAACTGTGGTTTGTGCAAGGTCACCCAGGTCACCAGAGAGTACCAGTCGTCCAGGCCAAGTCCAGGACCTCATCCCACTTCAAAGGGGGCCCTAAGTTGTGAAGTGTGTTCTAGGGAAGCTTGGTGTTACTGCAAGAGGTGGAAACTGAACTTTAAGCTCTGTGCTTTAGAGGTACTTTCCCTTTTATTTAACAATCACATTCTGGGAGTTCCCACTATGGCGCAACAGGATTGGTGGCATCTTGGGAGTGCTGGGATGAAGATACTGTCTCTGGCCTGGCAAAGTGAGTTAAGGGTCTGGCATTGCTGCAGCTGCAGCCTATGTTACAACTACAGTTCGCATCTGATCCCTAGCCTGGAAACTCCATAGGCCACTGGATAGCCAAAAAAGAAAAAAAAAATTGTATTGTTATAGTTTTAATTAATTTGCTGATTTAGGAAATAAACTTCCTGTTAACAATAGGCTGGGATGCTTTCAGTTCAAGGATAGACATTTATGTCTACCACATATGATCATATATACATCACATGTGTTGGGAGCAAATACATTAACTGGGAAGATCCCAAGATGCTTCAAATTTGTGGTTGTCACTGATGGATACACAAGGTAGGAAGAAGACTGCAGTGAATTGGTGAAAAATTAGGTGTCTTAAAAAGGCAAAATACGTCAATGTATTTCTTTCCTTTTTTTGGGGGGGGGGGTCTGTTTTTAGGGCCGCCCCATGGCACTTGGAGGTTCCCAGGCTAGAGGTCTAATCAGAGCTACAGCTGCTGGCCTATGCCACAGCCACAGCAACTCAGGATCCAAGCTGTGTCTTCGAACTATTCCACAGCTCATGGCAACAGCGGATCCCTAACCCGCTGAGCAAGGCCAAGGATCGAACCCACAACCTCATGGTTCCTAGTCGGATTCATTTCCACTGCTTCATGACGGGAACTCCCCCCTTTTATTTTTTAATGAGAGTTGCAATGTTTATTTTAGGTTCTCTCTTGGGTTTGTTTGTTTGTTTGTTTGTTTTTTAATGAGAGTTGCAACATTTAATTCAGGTTCTTTCTGGAGTTTTTTTGTATTTTTTTTTTTTCTTTTTTGCCACATAGGCAGTATGTGGGAATTCCTGGGCTAATGGTTGAACCTATGCCACACAGCAGGAACTAGAGCCACAGTGGTGAGAACACAGGAATCTCAACCTGCTAGACCATCAGAGAACTCCCTCTTTTCCTCTTTTTGATCCCCTCTCATGTGAGTATTTCAACAGGCTCTAGAAGGAAACTCTCCTTTCCTTACTTGCACTGTTTTCTAAAAAGGAATGTTTCTTTCTTTCCTTTTCTTTTTCTTTTTTGTCTGCCCCGCAGCATGTGGAGTTCCAGGGTCAGGGATCAGACTGGAGCTGTGGCTGCTACCAAAGCCGCAGCTGCAGCAATGCCAGATCTTTAATCCACTATGCCTGGCCAGGGATTGAACCTGCATCCCAGTACTCCCAAGACACCGCCAATCTTCTTGTACTATAGTGGGAACTCCAAAAGAAATGCTTCTTGGTTTCATCTCTCTATTCTTTATTCATATTTCTTCTCTTTTTATTTTCATGATGTGACACTTTGAAGGCTTAAGTGCTTTTGAAATGTGTGTTAGCCAGAGATGTTCTACATATATACATATATACAGTTATACATATATCCACTCTTTTTCAGAATCTTTTCCCATATAGATTACTACAGACTATTGAATAGAGTTCCCTGTGCTATACAGTAGGTCCTTGCTGATTATCTATTGTATATACAGTAGTGTGTATATGCTAAGCCCAAACTCCTAATTTATTCCTTGCCCACCTTTCCCCTTTGGTAAGTTTGTTTTTGAACTCTGTGAGTCTGTTTCTGCTTTGTAAACTAGTTCATTTATATCATTTTTTTAGATTTCACAGATAAGGGATATCATGATGTTTGTCTTTCTCTGTCCAACTTACTTCACTTAATATATGTTTTCATTTTCCCTTTTGGAGAGTATTTCAAACATCGAGGATTGGATATTGCTGTTTTCACTTTGGATGGCAAAATGCATATGCATTTTTCAGAATGTCTCTCATGCCTTCCAGCCAGTGGCAACAAGCTCCAACAGGTCCAGAACGAAAGTGAAAATTGCAAGACTGTTTTCAGTTTCATCCTTCTGGCCAACTTTCCAAGTGATCTTGAGACAGTCCTAACTGCCTAAGGCATAATTGGGATGATAAAACCCACCTATGGATAAGTTTGACGTAGAGATAAATGAGGTGATGTCTGCAAAGGATCCCCAGCTCCTTGATAGAAGATGACATGGAGCCCTAGTGATTACAGGAGGCAAGAGTCTTAATTGTTTTTTCCCCCATGGTTTGAATTAAATTTTATTATATTTTATTTTTTAATTTAATTTTTATTTTATATTGGAGTATAGTTGATTTACAATGTTGTAATAGTTTCAAGTGTACAGCAAAATGATTCAGTTATACATATATACATATATCCACTCTTTTTCAGAATCTTTTCCCATATAGATTACTACAGAATATTGAATAGAGTTCCCTGTGCTATACAGTAGGTCCTTGCTGATTATCTATTGTATATACAGTATTGTGTATATGCTAAGCCCAAACTCCTAATTTATTCCTTGCCCACCTTTCCCCTTTGGTAAGTTTGTTTTTGAACTCTGTGAGTCTGTTTCTGCTTTGTAAACTAGTTCATTTATATCATTTTTTTAGATTTCACAGATAAGGGATATCATGATGTTTGTCTTTCTCTGTCCAATTTACTTCACTTAATATGATAATCTCTATGTCCATCCATGTTGCTACAAATGGTATTATTTCATTCTGTTTTATGGCTTAGTATTATTGCATTTTACACACACACACACACACACACACACACACCCCATGTCTTCTTTATCCATTCCTCTGTTGATGGACATTTAGGTTGCTTCCATGTCTTGGATATCATAAATAGTGCTGCAATGAACATAGGGGTTCATGTATCTTTTCAAATTATGGTTTTCTTCGAGTAGATGCTGAGGAATGGGATTGCTGCATGGTAGTTCTAATTTTTTTTGAGGAACCTCTATAATGTTTTCCATAGTGCCCAAATTTACATTCCTACCAATATTATAAAAGGGTTCCCTTTTCTCTGCACCCTCTCCAGCATTTATTGTTTGTAGACTTTTTGATGATGGCCATTCTGGCTGGTGTAAGGTAGTAACACATAGTAGCTGTGATTTGCATTTCTCTAATAATTAGTGATATTGAGCATCTTTTAATGTGTTTTTTGGCCATCTGTAAGTCTTCTTTGGAGAAATGTATATTCAGATCTTCTGCTCATTTTTTTTTTTTTCAGGGCCACATTTGCAGCATATGGAAGTTCCCAGGCTAGGGGTTGGATCAGAGCTGCAGCTGCTGGCCTACATATATCACAGCCACAGCAACTCAGGATCTAAGCCGCATCTGTGACCTATGCCACAGCTCACAGCAACACCAGATCCTTAACCCACTGAGTGAGACCAGAGATCAAACCTGCATCTTCGTGGATATTAGTAGCATTTGTAACCTGCTGAGTCACAATGGAAACTCCTTCTAACCAGTTTTTGATTGGGTTGTTTTTTGATATTGAGCTGCATGAATTGTTAGTATATTTTGGAGATTAATCCCAGGTCAGTTGCTTCATTTGCAAATATTTTCTCCTATTCTATAGGTTATCTTTTTGTTCTGTTTATGGCTTCCTTTGTTGTGCAAAAACTTTTTAAATTAAGTCTGATTTATTTTTGTTTTTATTTTCGTTACTCTAGGAGATGGATCTGAGAAGATACTACTGCAGTTTATGTCAGAAAGTGTTTTCCTATAAGAGTTTTATAGTATCTGGTCTTATATTTATGTCTTTAATCCATTTTGAGTTTATTTTTGTGTATGGTGTTAGAGAGTGTTCTAATTTCATTCTTTTACATGTAGCTGTCCAGTTTTCCCAGCACCACATATTAAAGAGACTGTCTTTTTTCCATTGTATAGTCTTGCCTCCTTTGTCATAAATTAGTTGACCATGGGTGTGTGGCTTTATTTCTGGGCTTTTTATCCTGTTCCATTGTCTTTGTGCCAGTACCATACAGTTTTGACGGCTGCAGCTTTGTAGCATAGTCTGAAGTCAGGGAGCCTGATTCTTCCAACTCCATTTTTCTTTCTCAGGATTGCCTTGGCTATCTGGGGTCTTTTGTGTTTCCATACAAATTTTAAAATGTTTTGTTCTAGTTCTATGAAAAATGTCATTGGTAATTTGATCAGGATTGCACTGAATCTGTAGATTGCCTTAGGTAGTATACTCATTTTGACAATATTGATTCTTCCAATCCAAGAGCATGGTGTATCTTTCCATCTGTTTGTGTCATCTTTGATTTCTTTCATCCAGCACTTTTTTTTTTTTTGGTCTTTTTAGGGCCATGGCATATGGAAGTCCCCAGACTAAGGGATGAATGAGAGCAGTAGCTGCAGCTTAAACCATAGCCACAGCAACACAGGGTCCAAGCCATGTCTGTAACCTACACTACAGCTCATGGCAACACTGGATCTTTAACCCACTGAGTGAGGCCAGGGATCAAACCCATGTCCTCATGGATACTAGTCAGGTACATTACCAACTGAGCCACAGTGGGAACTCCTCATCAGTGTTTTATAATTTTCAGAGTACAGATCTTTTGTCTCTTTAGGTAGGTTTATTCCTAGGTATTTTATTCTTCTTGATGTGACAGTAAATGGGATGATTTCCCTAATTTCTCTTTCTAATCTTTCATTGTTAGTATATAGAAATGCAATTGATTTCTGTGTATTAATTTTGTATCCTGCGTCTTTATCAAATTCATTGAGGAGCTCTGAGAGTTTTCTGGTAGTGTCTTTAGGATTTTCTATATATAGTATCATGTCATCTGCAAACAGTGATAGTTTTACTTCTTCCTTTCCAATGATTTTTTTATTCCCTTTATTTATTTATTTTTCTTCTCTGATTGCCATGGCCAGAGAAACAACTTCCAAAATTATGTTGAAAACAGCAGCAAGAGTGAATGTCCTTGTCTTGTTCCTGATCTTAGTGGGAATTCTTTCAGCTTTTTACTGTTGAGAAAGAATGATGTGAGCTGTGGGTTCGTCATATATGGCCTTTATTATGTTTAGGTAGGTTCCCTCTATGCCCACTTTCTGGAGGTTTTTATTACTATTATTATTGTTATTATTAGGAATGGGCATTGGATTTTGTCAAAAGTTTTTCTACATCTATTTAGATGATTATATGGTTTTTATTCTCCAGTATATTTTAAATCATCTCTAGATTACTTATAATACCTAATACAATTAAACTCTATGTAAGTAGATGCCAGTGCACAAAAAATTCGTTTTACTTTTTGGAATATTCTGGAATTGGGGATGGTGGTGGATATTTTTGATCACTGTTGGTTGAGTCCTCAGATGAGGAACCAAGGGATATGGGGCCTGCCTGCCCTCTTCTCCCACAAGAATCAAGGTACTGTCCAGGGAAAGCCACACCTCCTCCTGTTTGGGGGCAGAGCTCTCCTCACTTCAGCACATGGCACATCTATAGCCCAAATGCCCAGGAGGAGAACTGCTCATCAGTAAGCCCTGGACATAAGTGAAACTCCTAGTCAGGATTCTCTCCAGACATCCACATAAAATAGGCCTTCACACACAGTTACATAGGAAACCAAGACCAGCCAAAGCATCCTTTACATTAATAGGTTACAAAAAACAACCCAGCTGGTTGTTGGGTCTAAACTTGGATTCAATTTTAGTAAGTGTGCTGCCAAAGTAAGCACTGGACTAACCTTGGATTCAAATACAGGGCTCTGGGTCAAAGCCACTCTTTTATCTGCATCTTGTTGCTTCCCCAAGTAAATGCCAAGATGAGCACAAAAGTCTTAAATTTGAAGTTTGAAACCTAATTATTTGAGTATTTCATATCTTGCATTTTTTATCTATCTTTTGTTTATCTCTTATCATGCCCTGAAGAAGATATTCTGCCCTAATAGTGATTATTCAGAAAGAGGAACTAAGGGATAAGTAATATAATTACTTTAATGTTTTTAATTAAGCCTTTTATAGATGCTATAAAATAAGCACTAAAAGTACTCACATGAGGTCGTTTACTCTAATTCATAGCAGGTCAAGGACCAAGGTTGTGTGAGAATTTAGGCTTTTTGGTACCTACATACTAATCATCCCTTTTTTCTCTATTCTACATGTACATAGTAATATATAAGAAATGTGGAAATATACATTGAATTAATATTTTATCTGAAATTAAATCCCCGTGTTTGCAATTTGTTAAGTGAGGAAGTTAGTAGATATATATTTTCCTTTTTTTTTTCTTTTTAGGGTCACACTCATAAAATATGGAAGTTCCCAGGCTAGGGGTCGAATCGGAGATACAACCACCAGCCTACGCCACAACCATGGCAATGCCCAGATCCAAGCCACATCTGTGACCTATGCCACAGTTGCGGCAATGACAGATCCTTAACCCACTGAGCAAGGCCAGGGATTGAACCTGCATCCTCATGGGCACTAGTCAGGTTCTCAACGTGCTGAGCCACAACAGGAACTCCTCTTTCTTTAAAAATATATGCATAGGTAACAAAAATGGTAGAGTAGGAGACTCCAGCCACATCCCACAACAAAGATAAACAATTAAATAGCCATCCATGAATGAAAACAGCTCTAGAGGAGTTCGTGAATTCACTTAAGAACCTTCAACTACAGAGTGGAACAAAAAAAACTAAGAATAACTGCATTTAAAAAAGTAGGAATGGAGTTCCCTTGTGGCGAAGTGGGTCAAGGATCTGATATTGCCACTGCAGTGTCCTGGTTTGCTGCTGTGGTGCAGGTTCGATCCCCAGCCCAGGAACTTCCACATGCTGCAGGCATAGGCAAAAAAAAAAAAAAAAAAAAACCAAAAGGAGTGGGAGGAGCAGCTTCATTTTGCTACAATATACCATGCCCCATGCCTCAGATGGGATGCTCAGGAACAAAAGAACTACAAAAAAAAAAAAAAAGCAAGAGTCAACTATATGCTGCTTATAAGAAACTCATCTCAGGGAGTTTCCATTGTGGCCCAGTGGAAACAAACCCTACTAGTATCCATGAGGATGCAGGTTTGATCACTAGCCCTGCTCAGTAGGTTAAAGATCTGGTGTTGCCAAGAGCTTCAGTGTAGGTCACAGATGTAGCTCGGATCTGGCATTGCAGTGGCTGTGGCATAGGTTGGCAAATCTGATCTGACCCTTAGCCTGGGAACTTCCATATGCCACAGATGCAGCCATTAAAATAAGAAAAGAAAAAGAAACCCATCTTAGCTTTAAGGACACCTATAAAAGCAAAGCAAGGTGATGGAAAAAGATATTCCCCATACCAAATGGAAACCAGAAGAGAGGAGGGGTAGCTCTACTAATATCAGACAAAATAGACTTTAAGTAAGAAATTATAACAAGAGACAGAGCAGGTCATTATATGATGATAATGGATTCAACTCATCAAGAGGATATAACAATTGCAAATTTATATGTACCCAACATCAGGACACCTAAATCAATTAAGCAGATACTAAGAGATCTGAAAGCAGAAATGGACAACAGTACAATAATAGCAAGAGACTTTAGTACCTCATTTCCAACAATGGATAGATCATCCAGACTTAAAATCAATAAGGAAACTTTGAAATTGAAAAAATATTTTAGAACAAATGTACCTAATAGCCATATATAGAACATTCCATCTGAAAAGGGCAGAATATACATTCTTCTTAAGCACACATGGAACAATCTCCAGGATAGATCATCTGTTAGGTCACAAAGCAAGTCTTAGCAATTTTAAAAGGGTGAAATCATACCATGTATCTTATCTGACCACAATAGTATGAAACTAGAAATCAATAACAAGAAGAAAATTGGAAAATTTACATATAAGTGGAAATTAAAAAACACACTCTGAACAACCAATTGGTAAAAGAAGAAATAAAAAAATATCTGGAGGAGTTCCTGCTGTGGCACAGGGGGTTAAGGATCTGGCATTACTGCAGCTGTGGCATAGGTCACAGCCACAGTTCAGATTTGATCCCTAGCCCAGGAACTTCCATACGCCATGGGTGCGGCTGAAAAGAAAAAAAAAATGTGGAAAATGAAATTGAAAATATAACATAAAAAAGTATGAAATTTTGCCATTTGTGAAAACAAAGATAAGACTTGGAGGGCATTACGCTAAGTGAAATAAGACAGACAAAGATAAATGCTGTATATCACTTATACATGGAATCTAAAAAATACAACAAACTAGTGATTATAACAGAAAAGAAGCAGACTTGAATATAGAGAACAAACTAGTGGTTACCAGTGGGGAGAGGGGAGTGGGAAGGGGCAATATAGCAGTTGGGGATTAAGAGGTACAAATTATTATGTATAAAACAAGCTACAAGGATACGTTGTATAGCATGAGGCATATAGCCATTATTTTATAATATCTATAAATGAAGTACAACCTTTAAAAATTGTGAATCACTCTATTGTACACCTGTAACTTATATAATGTTGTATACCAACTATATGTTATTAAAAAAAGAGGGGAAAATGTATGGGATATAGCAAAAGTGGTTCTAAGAGGAAAATTTACAATAATAAATGCTTACATGAAGAAGAACGAGCTCAGGAGTTCCTGTTGTGTCTCAGCAGGTTAAGGACCTGACATAGGGTCGTGTCCATGAGGATGCGGGTTTGTGATCCCTGGCCTTGCTTGATAGATTAAGGATACATTGCCTCAAGCTGCTGTGTAGGTCACAGATGAGGCTCAGATACGGCATTGCTGTGGCTGTAGTGTAGGCTGGCAGCTGCAGCTCTGATTTGACCCCTAACCTAGGAACTTCCATATGCCCTGAGTGTGGACCTAAAATGGGAAAAAAGGATAGAATGTGCTTCAAATTAACCCCTTGGTGGGTGTTACCTCCCAGGGGTTGTGCCTGTGAACTCAGTTGCCTCTCAAGCCTTTAGAAACCCTGAGACAGGAAAGCAGACAGAGGCTCCAGCACAACAGTGGAGAGGGGATGCTGGTGACACTTGGGGAACTGTCCTCACAGCCACAAGAGGAGTGGCCCGGGCACCAGAACCATTGGCCAGGGTGTTCAGGGGCACTGATTCTGACTCAGACAAATCCCAGTGCTGCCATTTGCTATCTGGGTGGCTTTGGGCAACTCTGCCACCTCTTGAAACCTCAGTTTCCCCATTTGTAAAATGGAGTTGATGACCCTGCTTTTCTCAAGGGGTTAATGTGAGGAGTCAAACAGTCCCCAGACAGCTGCTTATCCATGTTAAGTTAACTGCTTATCTGTGTTAAAACCATTAGGTAATAAGCAACAACTTGGAAGAATCTCTAGAGACTATTTTGAGTTTAAAAAAAAAGAAAGCATCTCAAAGATTACATATTGTATGATTCCATCTACATAACATTCTTTTTATTGTTTTTTAATTTAATTTTAAAAATTTCATTTTACTTACAGTAAAGATATGCAGGAAGATAAAATTGCCTGTTGTACTAATAGGCTTACTAAAAGGATAGGCCTGCCTGTGACTGCTGTAATCTTTGACAGTTTCTTAGAGGCAACCACATTGCTTCCAGGTTTATTTGTTTGCTTAGTTTAGAAACAAAATATGCTCATAGTGATACCTATGTATATTTGAATTTGGTGCATTATTTTTTAATATTTTACATGGAGACATATAGATGGCCAACAGGGACATGAAAAAAATGCTCAACAGCACTAATTACTAGAGAAATGCAAGTCAAAACTACAATGAGGTACCACTTCACACTGGTCAGAATGGCCATAATTAATAAGTCTACAAATAACAAATACTGGAGAGGGTGTGGAAAAAAGGGAACTCACCTACATTGTTAGTGGGAATATAAATTGGTACAACCACTATGGAAAATCCTCAGAAAACTAAATGTGGAACTACCATATGATCCAGCAATTCCACTCCTGGGCATCTATCTGGACAAAACTTTCATTCAAATAGATACAAGCACTTGTATTTTTATAGCAGCATTCTTCACAATAGCCAAGACATGGAAACGACCTAAATGTCCATTGACAGAGGAATGAGTTAAGAAGGTGTGGTACATATATATGATGGAAAACTACTCAGCCACAAAAAAGAATGAAATAATGCCATTTGGAGCAACATGGATGAAACTAGAGGTTCTCATACTAAATGAAGTAAGTCAGAAAGAGTAAGACAAATACCATATGTTATTACTTATATGTGGGATCTAAACTATGGTACAATTGAACCTATCTACAGAACAGAAGCAGACCCATAGACACAGAGAATAGACTTGTGGTTGTCAAGGGGGAGGAGGAGAAAGTAGGAGGGACTGGGAGTTTGGGGTTAGTAGATGCAAACTATTACATTTAGAATGGATAAGCAGAGTTCCTTCTGTGGCTGAGTGGGTTAAGAACACCACTGCAGGGAGTTCCTGTCATAGCTCAGTGATTAACGAATCCGATTAGGAACCGAGAGGTTGCAGGTTTGATCCCTGGCCTTGCTCAGTGGGTTAAGGATCCGGCGTTGCTATTGCTGTGGTGTAGGCCGGTGGCTACAGCTCCAATTAGACCCCTAGACTGGGAACCTCCATATGCTGCAGGAGCAGCCCTAGAAATGGCAAAAAGACAAAAAAAAAAAAAAAGAAAGAAAAAAAAGAAAGAAAGAAAGAAAGAAAGAAAGAAAAAAGAAATTAATGAAAGAGATGGAGTTCCTGTTGTGGCGCATAGGAAACGAATCCAACTAGTAACCATGAGGTTGCTGGTTCAATCCTTGGCCTTGCTCAGTGGGTTAAGGATCTGGTGTTGCCGTGAGCTATGGTGTAGGCTGGCAGCTGTAGCTCCGATTCTACCCCTAGCCTGGGAATTTCTCTATGCCACAGGTGCGCCCCTAAAAAGCAAAAAAAAAAAAAAAAAAAAAAGAAAGAAAGAAAGAAAGAAAGAAACTAATGAAAGAGAGACTAGAAAGTGTCAACAAAACCTAGAGCTGGTTTTTTTTTTTTGAAAGGATAAACAAAACTTAGCTAGATTTACCAAGCCAAAAAAGGGAAAATACTCTTAATAAAATTATAAATGAAAGACATTACAACAAACACAGAAGTACAAAAATCATAAGATACTATTATGAACAATCATACACCACAAACTGGACAACACTGAAGAAATTGGTATATTCCTAGAAGCATACAACCTACCAAGACTGAATCATAAAGAAACAGAAAATCCGAACACACCAAGTAAGGAGATTCAATCAGTAATCAAAAAACTTCCCAACAAAGAAAATCCTAGGACAAGATGGTTTCACTAGTGAAGTCTACCAAACACTTAAGGAAGAATTAATGCCAGTAATTCTCAAATTTCCAAAAAACTAAAGAGGAGGGAATATTTTGAATTTCATTTTAGGAGGTCAGAATTACCTTTATATCAAAGCCAGATAAGGTTACTACAAGAAAAGAAAACTATAAGCCAATATTCCTGATGAATATAGATGTAAAATTCTCAATAAGATACTAGCAAACTGAATTCAACAGCATATTAAAAGGATCATACACCATGATCAAATGGGATTATCCCCAGGATGCATGGATAGTTCAACACTGGATAGTGCAAAAAGGATGGTGCATTGTAGGTGGGAATGTAAACTGGTACAGCCACTACCATTTCCATTATGGAAAATGTATGACAGTTCCTCAGAATGTTAAGAATACAGCTACTATATTATCCAATAATCCCACTTCTGGATAAACATCCAAAGGAAATGAAAACAGTGTCTTGCAGAGAGTTCAATGCAGCTTTATTCACAACAGCTAAGACATAGAAACAACTTAAGTGTTCATCGATGTATGACTGGAGAAAGAAAATGTGGTATATGTATATACAATGGAATATTATTCAGCCATAAAAAAGAAGGAACTCCTGCCATTTGTGATAACATAGGCAGACCTGAGGGCATTATGCTTGTGGTCAGCAATGGCTTCGTTTATTTATTTTTATGACCATGGACCTTCTTTCTTTCTTCCTTTTTGTCTTTTTAGGTCCACACCCTTGGCATATATATGGAGGTTCCCAGGCTAGGGGTCAAATTGGAGCTATAGCTACAGGCCTACACCAAAGCCACAGCAACACAGGATCTGAGCCTTGTCTGTGACCCTCACCACAGCTCATAGCAATGCCAGATCGTTAACCCACTGAGAGAGGCCAGGGATTGAACCTGCATCCTCATGGATACTAGTCAGTTCATTTCCACTGAGCCACAATGGAAACTCCAGCAATAGCTTTTAGACACAACACCAAAAGCACCATCTATGAAAGAAGTTAATAACTTGGATTTCATTAAAGTGAAAAACTGTTCTTCAAAAGACATTGTTAAGAAAAAGAAAAGCAAGCTACATGCTGGGAGAAAATCTTTGTAAAATCACTGATCTTTTTTTTTCTATTTCATTGATTTTCGCTCTGATTGTTACTGTTTCCTTCCTTCTGTTTACTGAGTTTTATCTCCTTTTTCTAGATTCTTGAGGTGGAAGCTTATGTAATTGATTTGAAACATTTTTCTTCTAATATAAGAATTTAATGCTATAAGCTTTCCTCTAAGCACTAGTTTAGATGTATGCCATAAATTTTGACATACTGCATTTGAATTTTAATTGTTTCAAGGTATTTTCTAATTTTCCCAGTGATTTCTTCTTTGATCCATGGGTTAATTAAAAGGGTGTTATTCAATTTCCAAACATTTGGAGGTTTCCAAGATTTCTTTTCTTTGGTTTCTGCTCTGTTATGGTTTGGGCAAGTCCTTTACTGTGATAACTAACTAATACAGAATGATGGGAGTTCCTGTTGTGGCTCAGCTGTAACGAACCCGACTAGTATCCATGAGGACTCAAGGCTCAATCCCTGGCCCCACTCAGCGGGATAAGGATCTGGCATCGCCATTAGCTGAGCTGTAGGTTGCAGATGTGGCTCAGATCTGGCATTGCTGTGGCTGTGGCTGTGTCTGTGGCAGGAAGCGGCAGCTCCAATTCGACCCCTAGCCAGGGAACCTCCATATACTGCACATGTGGCCCTGAAAAGACAAAAAAAAAAAAAAAAAAAGATGAAAGTAAACCAGATCAGTGCTTCCCAAACTTTAATGTGCATGTGAATCACCTAGATATCTGGTTAAAGTGCGGTGTTTTTTTTTTCCCCAGCCACAACTACAGCATTCAAAACTTCTTGGGCCAGGGGTCAAATGCACACCACAGCAATGACAATGCCAGATCCTTAACCTGGGGAGACACCGGGGAACTCCAAAGTGCAGGTTTTTATTCAGTAAGGCTGGGGTGAAGCTGAGAGTCTGCATTCCTAACACATTCCCAGCAGCTGCTGGTCTTTAGACCACACTTTAAGGGGTAAGTTTTAAAAGATGATAATAATTTTCAAGATAATTAGTATTTAATTTCTTAACTCCATTTATAATATGGTATTTTCTGACTTTATTATTTGTTACTGGAAATAAGAATGTCTATGATCATTTTTGAAAGACCATTTTTACACCCTGTCCCACTCATTTTACACAACAGTAATGTCACATAAGTGGGGCATGCAGTAGAGTCATCTGAATTTAAGATATCAACCTAAGGATCCGGGCTTTCAGGTTCAGCATCTAATGTGTTCAATTATTGGGTGGTTCTTCAAACCTGGCTAACACACTGGATAACAACTAATCCTCCAAAGTGCTTGGTAATGTGCTTAAGTTTGAATCAATAAGTTGGAATCTTCTTGAATGCTTTTTTCCCCCCAACTTGGAGATTTCACTTAAATGCTTACTCTAAGAACCATTTCATGAGCAAGGATTTTGAAAGTGACTCAGTGTCATATGTGAGGAAAAGGAGGTAGTAAAGGCTAGTGATTGTGCAAGCCCTTTAACATGAAGCATTTCTTGCTGGTCTCATAACATTCATTTTCTCTTCCACCAGTGCCTGGGCTGTTCTGGGGGTGATAACATAAAAACGGATGCAGGGGCCCTGCCCCTCTAGCTGTATCACAACCTCCAGATGTGGAGTTGGGTTTAAGTATTTTTAAAAACTCCACTCAAAAAAGATACATGCATCCCAATGCTCACTGCAGCACTATTCACAATAGCAAAGACATGGAAGCAACCTAAATGTCCATCAACAGAGGAGTGAATAAAGAAGATGTGGTACATATATACAATAGAATATTACTCAGCCATTAGAAAGAATGAAATAATGGCATTTGCAGCAACATGGATGGACCTAGAAATCATCACACTAAGTGAAGTTACACAGTGAGAGACAAACATCATGTGCTATCACTTATATGCAGAATCAAAAAAAAAAGATATAAATGAACTTATTTGCAGAACAGAAACAGACTCACAGACTTTGAAAAACAGGTGGAGGGGAGGGAGGGGTGAACTGGGGGTTTGGGATGGAAATGTTCTAAAATTAGGTTGATGATGGTTGTATAAATATAATAAAAATTTACTGAATTAAAAAAAAAAAAACAAAACCTTGGAGTTCCCGTCCTGGCTCAGTGGTTAACGAATCCGACTAGAAACCATGAGGTTTCGGGTTCAGTCCCTGGTCTTGCTCAGTGGGTTAAGGATCTGGCGTTGCTGTGGCTCTGGCATAGACCGGTGGCTACAGCTCCGATTAGACCCCTAGCCTGGGAAACTCCATATGCTGTGGGAGCAGCCGCAGAAAAGGCAAAAAGACAAAATAAAATAAAATAAAATACAAAACCCCAGATATTTCTACCATGCAGCCAGGGTTGAGAACCACTGGCAGAAAGTTCTTCAGTGTTTCATTCACTGAGTTTCTCATCTTCCTAAATTTTCTCCTGAAATTGTAGTCCAAAGGACCCTGGTAGCACTCCCCAGCCTTGAAAAAATCAAACCCTAAATTCGGATCCATTGCTTAATTCATACTTGAGTGAACATGTTGAAGGTTAATCCTACCCAGAGGAAGGAAATGAAAGTGTTTTCGTTTTTTTTTTTTTCTTTTTCAAGAAGTCCGATTCTTATCTTACATGCGAAAATGGAGAGAGATGCTGTTTGCCTTTTCAGAATTCTGCAGGCACAGCCTGAGTCTGCACTTGAGCATGCGGTCACATCATCTTTGGGGTGTATAAATCAAAGCCATCACCTGGGGGGGCCTTATCTCAGATCTCCCGGTGACCTACTACGCGTAGTGGGTGGGGCACAGGGTGGGTCCCCACAGCCCTCACGTCTTCAGGCTGGCTGCCCCCTCACCCTGCACAGCCCTACCCTACGGTCCTGCTGAGCTTCGCAAGCGCTCCGTTAATACTCATTCACTCACTATCAGATCCAACACATCCCTGCTGCCTTTTGATTGGGTGCGGAGCGCGGGAGGTGGGGTGGGGGGCGGTGCGCAACTGATTAGTTTCCCACTTTATAAACCCTCCCTGAGGCTCTCCCTCTGCGCCCCGACTTCACCCGCCCATTCTGGTTGAGGTCCTCATCTTCTCTTACCTGGATGTCAGCAGCAGCTCCCTCATCAGACTTTCTACCTCTAACCCCATCCGCTCGAACCCAGCTCACACACTGCCCAGAGTCATCTGTTCACTACTCAGTTGCAGCCAGTTTTCCTGCCACTAAGATCCACACTACCTGGTTAAAGGCGCTAGAACTGTCATGAGCTGGTCTCTGCCCACTTCCTGGGCAGCCAGCTCAGATCTCCCGCCTCACCAAAGCCTCCAGCGATGCCGCTTAGGGGCTCTGCATGCACATCCCTATGCCCACTGTGTAACCACCTCCTATTCATCCTGCTGGTGAGGTAGGGATTCCAGTCCTGGGGTCAGGGGGATGGCCAAGTGTACACACACACACACACACACACACACACACCTCCAAGGAAGACATACAGACGGCCAACAAGCACATGAAAAAATGCTCAACATCAC
This sequence comes from Phacochoerus africanus, assembly GCF_016906955.1. Classification (NCBI taxonomy): domain Eukaryota; kingdom Metazoa; phylum Chordata; class Mammalia; order Artiodactyla; family Suidae; genus Phacochoerus; species Phacochoerus africanus. The sequence continues at coordinate 36,697,076 of NC_062546.1, forward strand.
TAATTATTAGAGAAATACAAATCAAAACTACTGTGAGGTACCACCTCACACCAGTCAGGATGGCCATCAAGTAACAAAGTCACCAAATAACAAATGCTGCAGAGGGTGTGGAGAAAATGGTACCCTCCTGTACTGGTGGGAATGTAAATTGGTACAACCACTATGGAAAACAGTATGGAGGTACCTCAGAAAACTATAGAACTACCATATGACCCAGCAATCCCACTCTTGGGCATATATCCAGACAAAACTTTCCTTGAAAAAGATACATGCACACATATGTTCATTACAGCACTATTCACTTTTAATGTATTTTTTAATAATTTTTATTTTTTCCATTATAGTTGGTTTACGGTGTTCTGTCAATTTTCTACTGTACAGCAAAGTGACCCAGTCTCTCTCTCTTTCTCTCTCTCTCTCTCTCTCTCTCTCACACACACACACACACACTTTCTTTTTCTCACATTATCCTCCATCATGCTCCATAACAAGTGACTAGATATAGTTTCCAGTGCTGTACCGCAGGATCTCATTGCTTATCCATTCCAAATGCAATAGTTTTCATCTATTAACCCCAGGCTCCCAGTCCATCCCACTCCCTCTCCCTCCCCCCAGCAACCACAAGTCTGTTCTCCAAGTCCATGAGTTTCTTTTGTGTGGTATAGCACTATTCACAATAGCCAAGACATGGAAACAACCTAAATGTCCATTGACAGATGAATGGATTAAGAAGATGTGGTACCTATACACCATGGAATACTAAGCCATAAAAAAGAAAAAAATAAGGCCATTTCAACAACATGGGTGGAAACAGAGACTCATACTAAGTGAAGTCAGTCAGAAAGAGAAAGACAAATACCATATGATATCACTTATATCTGGGATCTAATACATGGCACGAATGATCCTATCTACAGAAAAGAAATAAACTCATGGACATGGAGAACAGACTTCTGGTTGCCAGGGGGAGGGGGAGGGAGTGGGATGGACTGGCAGTTTGGGGTTAGTAGATGCAAACTATTGCATTTGGAGTGGATAAGCAATGAGGTCCTGCTGCATACCATGGGAAACTATATCTAATCACTTGCAATGGAACACGATGGAGGAAATGTGAAAAAAAGAATGTATATGTATGTATAACTGGGTCACTTTGCTGTACAGCAGAAATGGACAGAACATTATAAATCAACTATAATAAAAAAAAAATTTTAAGTCTGGACAGACGAGACCACCAGCAGTTTAGTCACACGTGCTCACAGCCAGAGAGGAGGAGCTGGTGCCACACAGGGCCACATGGAAGCTGTGCTTGGAGACAGAAGGAGCAGCCTATTTTTGTGGGGTCAGCTTGGTAATATTAAGCGGCAGGGGTGACCTCAGGCCCACATGGAAGGATGTGGTTGACTTATTTGAACCGTTCCATAGGCTGCTGCCCAGAGATAAGCAGGAACTCCTTGACACGGAGGTTTGTTTGCGGGGGTGGGGGGGTGGGGGGGGGTTGCGCATCCTCAGGAGCGGGTGGGGAGGGAGCCTGTGTTAGGACCTTTGAGGCTCTGTAGGTTTCACCATATGTCAAGGAAGCCTTTACACCAGACCCTAAGTTTAGACTTTACATCATTCAGGCACAAGAACTTCATCTCTGTGTTTCTCCGTTTTCCTTCCCATTGACTTTCTGGCTCAGTCCTGGTCCCCCTGTGCTCTCAGCTCAGGTTTTCTGTCCAGCAGGACACTTCCCTTGACCGCTCCCCTCCAGCTGGTCACTTACCTACCCCTCATGGTAGGTAATCCTCATGGTCTCCCTCTGCCCAGAATCTAAAAAAGTAGATTTATCCCCCGCAGTTAGAGTGTCCAACTCTAGAGGGGGGATTGAGGCAGAGCAATAACTCAGGGAGTCAGTGTAGGAGCATGGGCTTCGATGCATTCTTTGATATGGCCATTAATTAACATTTGTGGCTTAAAGGCTCCAGGGCGTAACATCCCCACAGGCCTTGTTTACTATGGGGAGTGTACCTATGCCCAGATGGACATGAATCCCTAACCCCCTGTGACTCAGTCTACGGGAAGAGAAGGACAAAGAAACCATGAAACTTACAGGACATTTCCACCCCTAGGACCCCTATTGGACAAGGACTGATATAGGTAACTGGGCAAGGCCAATGGGGGAAAATCACATCTTTCTAGACCTCACGGTGGTACCCCCCCCCATCTTTAAGGGATAAACCCCCCTTAAGGACAAAAGAGAGAGGGGACTCTTCTTCCCCCTCCCAGCTGTCCTGGGAGATGTTTGCTTTCCTGTAATAAAGACTTCGCTTGCTTGGGAAAAAAAAAAAAGGACATTTACTTTTCTGTATTCTACAATGTAAGCTTCCTGAGGACAAGGAACCTACACAACTTATTCATTCATTTCACATCCTCAGTAAAGCCCCAAGAAAAGATGGTACAGGTTAAGACTATAACTCACAAACTTACTTTTACCAAAAAAAGTCTAATTGACTTTTACTAAATTTTACACTGTCAGAAAAAGCAAGTCTGTTGGAACCCCTCAAAGAAAACAGGCAACCACAAAAACTTTTAAACTTGACAAGGAAACTGTGAGGGAAGTTATTTAAAAATTGTTTGGCTGAGGAAGTTCCTGTTGTGGCCCAGTGGTAACAAGTCCGACCAGGATCCATGAGGGTGCAGGTTCGATCCCTGGCCTTGTTCAGCGGGTTAAGGATCCGGCGCTGCCATGTGAGCTCTGGTGTAGGTTGCAGAGGAGGCTTGAATCCCATGTTGCTGTGGCTGTGGTATATGTAGGCCAACAGGTGTAGCTCTGATTTAACCCCTAGCCTGGGAACCTCCATATGCTGCAGATGTGGCCCTAAGAAGCAAAAAATAAAATAAAATAAAATAAATAAATAAAAATGTGTTTTTGCTGATACAGCCACTCTCTTTCCTGCACAATGTTTAGTTTGGCTCACGTAGCACTCCTGCCCTCAGCATGCCTTGGGGATTTTGCTGCCCTCTTCCAAAACTGCTAAGCCTAGGTTCAAAGAACGATTGTAATTCTCAAGCACTACATCAAACCAGTGTGCTGGTAACCTGGCCAGGAGCTGAGCTCAACTTTGCATCACCCAGGTCACTTGGGCTAAGGCATTTCAGGTCAGAATTTCCAGAGATCTTCAGGTAGGAAACAAACAGAGTAACAAAACTTTTATAATCCCTGATCTAGTCACAGAGGAGTAACCATCCCATGACTGATAAGAAGCAGAACAAGGATTCAAACCCAGGTGTGCCCAGCTCCAGAGACTGAGCAGGGCTGGACCAGGCAGCAAAGTGGATGCAGTGAATGGACTGACGTGGAGGGTCATGTACAGCAAAGGGGACAAGCCAGCAGCCTCAGGCCCCACTGGCCCAAAGAGAAGATTTCTTTAGCTTGTGCTGTACTTACAATGTTTTTCCAAAAAAAATTTTTTTTTGGTAGGAAAAAAACATAAAATTTTCCATCTTGGGGAGTTCCCGTTGTGGCTCGGTGGTTAATGAATCCGACTAGGAACCACGAGGTTGCGGGTTCGATCCCTGGCCTTGCTCAGTGGGTTAAGGATCTGTCATTGCTGTGAGCTGTGGTGTAGGTTGCAGACGCAGCTTGGATCCTGCGTTGCTGTGGCTCTGGTGAAGGCTGGCAGCTACAGTTCCGATTAGACCCCTAGCCTGGGAACCCCCATATGCCGCAGGAGCAGCCCTAGAAAAGGCAAAAAGACAAAAAAAAAAGAAAGAAAAAGAAAAATTTCCATCTTGGAGTTCCTGTCGTGGCTCAGCTGACTAGCATCCATGAGGATGCAGGTTCGATCCCTGGCCTTGCTCATTGGCTTAAGGATCTGGCATTGCTGTGAGCTGTGGTGTAGGTCGCAGAGGCAGCTCAGATCCTGTGTGGCTGTGGCTGGAAGCCACAGGTCCAATTCAACCCCTAGCCTCAAGTGAAGCCCTAAAAAGCCACACACACAAAAAAATCCATCTTAATCACTTTTATTTTTTTTCTTTTTATGGCTGCTCCTGCAGCATATGGAAGTTCTCAGGCCAGGGGTCGAATCAGAGCTGCAGCTGCCAGCCTATGTCATGGCCAAGGCAATGCTGGATCTGAGCTGCATCTGCCACCTATGACGACACTAGATTCTTAACCTACTAAGCGAGGCCAGGGGTCAAATCTGCATCTTCATGCACACTATATCGGATTCTTAACCTGCTGAGCCACAACAGGAACTCCTTAACCACTTTTAAGTGTGTAGTTCAATAGCATTAAATACCTTCACATTGTTGAGCAACCATCTCCACCATCTGTCTCCAGAACTCTTTTCATCTTGTAAAACTGAAAATCTGTCCCCATTAAATACTCACTCCCCAGGCTTCCTTCCCCCAGACCCTGACGGCCACAATTCTACTTTCTGTAGAATTTCTATGAATTGATGACTCTAAATGCCTCCTATAAATGGAATGGTATAGTATTTGTCTTTTCGGGACTGGCTTATTTCACATGGCATAATGTCAAGTTTGTCCACGTTGTGGCAGGTGTGAGAATATCTTTTTTTTTTTTTTTTTTGGTCTTTTTGTCTTTTCTAGGGCCGCACCCGAGGCATATGGAGGTTCCGAGGCTAATTGGAGCTGTAAGCCGCCGGCCTAGGCCCAAGCCACAGCAACACAGATCTGAGCCACGTCTGCGACCTACACCACAGCTCATGGTAACACCAGGTCCTTAACCCACTGAGCAAGGCCAGGGATCAAACCCGCAACCTAATGGTTCCTAGTTGGATTTGTTAACCACTGAGCCACGAGGGGAACTCCAGAATATCCTATTTTTTTAAGGCTGAATAATATTCCATCATATGAATATATCGTATTTCACTTTCCCATCAATTGACACTTGGGGTACTTCCACATTTCAGCTATGGTGAATGAGTCTGCTATGAACATGACTGTACAAACATCTCTTTGAGACTCTGCTTTCAATTCTTTTGAGCATATACCCAGAAGTGGAATTGCTGGATCATAAGAATTCTATTTTAAATTTTTTGATGAATAGCCACACTGCTTTCTACAGCAGCTGTACCATTTGGCATTCCCATCAGCAGTGTGCAAGGGTTCCAGTTTGTCCACATTCTCACCAAGATCTGTTATTTTTTCCTCCTTTTTAAAAAAATAATAATAGCCACCCTATGGGTATATAAGATGATATCTCACTGTGTCTGATTTTCATTTCCCTAATGATGACTGATGTTGAGCATCTTTTCATGTGTTTATACTATTTTTTAAAAAGTAATTCCCAACCTGAACAATGTGGAAATTTCATAACTCCAAATTTCTGGCCTCTTTTCACAAATCAAAATGTCGGGCAAAGCTGGGCCCTCATTCCCACAAGGCAAGTCAGCCAGAGGGGGAGGGGGCTGCTCTCTGGAAGGGGTAACCACTCTCGAGTTTACCACAGTCCCCACCACTCCCTATTGCATGACCCAGGGGACCTGGGTCTTTGTGACTGCCTGGGGGATGATCAGCATTGCTCTCCACTCATTAGTGTGCCCAGATCTTGAGGTGAATGATTCTCCCCATCCAGCCACACATGCCCCATCCCCAGCCACAGACCCTTGGGTCTCTGGAAAACTGTCGGTCAGATCTGGGGACTACGTGGGACTGGAGCCTCCACCTCTTTTCCACGCATGTCTTGTAATCATTTCCCAACAGCAGCCAAAAAGTCTTTCCCAAGCAAATAACAGAGAAGGACCTTTCCCCATGAAACTTAATAAATCAGTTAAGAATCTGGGCGTGACCAGGGAGTGACATTCTGAGCCCAAGTGATTCTGGGAGGGACTGCCAGAGGGCTTTTGACATAAAGGGCGGTTTGAGTGAGTGTGGAGCCAGGCACACAGCCCACAGTCCTGGCATTATGCTTTCACGGGCGCTGTGCTTTGCAGTAAATGGCTCTGGCTTGATGAGGCTTTCTTAGATGACAAAGTCGGAATACCAAAGAAGTTACTGATGTGGAACATTTCTATTGCTACAGTGACTAAACAAATGCACAGAGGGCTTACTCAGTGACTAATGCCTTCAATATGCCCCACCAGGAGAAGCTGGAGGGCGCTCCTCTCTCCCACGCTTTGCAGCCAGTACCCTGAATGGTTGGCAAAGGCAGCAAGACTGGGAGAAGGAAACCTGGGGCCTTGCATATCTGGGAAGATGGGCAAGACCCTCAGCACCTGCTTCCAGACTGATCCTGGTGAATCACCAGCATCTCACAGTGAGGAAGGCAAGATACAGGAGAGTCTGGGGTAAACCCAAAGAGAAGAGGAATTACCCAGGCCCCCTTCCGGGGACCTCTTAGTCTTACCCTTATACAAGGATCTAGTCATACTAATAATGCAGCCTCTCTTTCCTTGAACCTTGAGGGTTTGCATCCATTTCCCAGGAGAGGAAAACCGAAGATTGTGTCACAGTGGCTCGTGACCTTGTACGTGACCTATAAATGCGCTATTCAAGGTCTCTTTGGCCATTTTGAAATTCTAAGTTAATTAGGTGCAGCCTGAATTGATTATGGCTTTAGCAAAAGGATGCTCAATATACCTATGGACGGGTCTTGTCATTTTGCAAATGTAGGCAGGTTCCAGAAATGCTTAAGTGTCCCATGGGGCATCAGAATAAACAGTCAGTGTCATTATTGTAACAACAATAAGTAGGCTTGTTGAGCACCTGCATTAAGCACTACCTGCAGGTCAAGTGTTCTCAACCTTCCCAAATACTAACTCTCTGTCACCACAGGTCTCTGAGGTCTTACTGACTTCAGGGATGACATAGCTGTACCCCAGATAGGTCTCAGGGCTCTGGCTCTGGGGGTCCCACAGCCACTCTTTGAGCCTGTTCCTTCAACTACTATAACCTTAGGGTTCTGTGTGCTTCTCTAAAAGAATTGCTATCTGCTCACCCTGCCTGCTCAGAGCATCATTCCAAAAGCAAATATGCCTCCCATACCCCTTGTCGCTTCCTATAAGAAGTGAGAGCATCTACATCCGTGATTCTCTCTAATCCCCACGACACAGTGAAGTGGGTACTGATCTAGAACCAGGAAGGGTTTGGCCATATGGGCACAGGTGACTGGCAGACACAGGGCACACAGTCTCCCTGCCCCAGAGCCCAGGTCCCTGTGGTCCACCCATGGTGGGTGACCAGCAAACCTCTGGTCACCAGGTTGGTCCAGGACTGCCCAATTCAGATCACTGATGACATCACCCTACTGCTCCATATGGCAATTTTTTTTTTTTTTTTTTTGGCCACACCTGCGGCATGTAGAAGTTCCCAGGCCAGGGATTGAACCGAAACCACATCAGCAACCCAAACCACAGCAGTGATAATGCTGGATCCTTAACCCGCAACACTACTAGGGAACTCCTAAAAACTTCTTAAATGATATTTTGGGGGGAGGTTGTTTGTTTTTTCATTTTAGGGCTGCACCTGTGGGATATGGAAGTTCCCAGGCTAGGGGTCAAATCAGAGCTGCAGCTGCCGGCCTATAGCAGCACCAGATCCGAGCTTCATCTGTGACCTATACCACAGCTCATGGTAATGCCAGATCCTTAACCCGCTGAGTGAGGCCAGGGATCAAACTTGCATCCTCATGGATACCAGTCAGGTTCTTAACCCATTGAGCGACAAAGGGAACTCCTTAAATGATATTTTAGGTTAACATTTTTGTAAAATACATTACGTTTTTCCTTCCACAGCATATGGAGGTTCCCAGGCTAGGGGTCTAATTGGAGCTGTAGCCACTGGCCTACACCACAGCCACAGCAACGCGGGATCCAAGCCATGTCTGCGACCCACACCGCAGCTCACAGCAACGCCGGATCCTTAACCCACTGAACAAGGCGAGGGATCAAACCCACAACCCCATGGTCCCTAGTTGGATTCGCTAACCACTGCGCCATGACGGGAACTCCCTGCCAGGCTTTATTTTAGCAATTTTGATGGAAATTTTTCTAAAATGCTTTAGACATTCTCTTTATGTTTCTTTTCAGAGCTTGAAAAAAAACACCTTTATTATGGAGAATTTTGAAGATACACAAAAGTAGTTCAGAGCTGAATCCCTCAGCGTGCACTCTGCTGGGTCTGGCCTCTGGGCTCACATCATTTTTGAAAGAACTATTTATGCTGTGAGTGTAGCAAGAATATGTTCATTTTCACTGCTACAAAAGATTATGTTCAGTGAATAAACTACAATTTATCCCCCCTTCTGTTGACGGGCATTTGAGTTGGTTTTGGTTAGAAGGTGCTACCAACAGAAATACTGAGAATGTTCCTGCCTATGACTTTGGATGGCTCTATGCACTCACTTCTCTTGAGTATAAAATTTAGGAGTGGTGGAATTCCTGTGGTAGCACAGGGGTAACAAACCCAACTAGTATCCATGAAGACACTAATTCAATCCCTGGCGTTGCTTAAGGATCCGTGATCTGTAGTGTAAGTCGAAGACGAGGCTCAGATCCTGCATTGCTGTGGCTGCAGCATAGGCTGGCATAGCTCCGATTCAACCCCTAGCTTGGGAACTTCCATAGGCCAAGGGTGTGACCTTAAAAAAATAAATAAATAAATAAAAATAAAACTTAGGAGTGGAATTGCTGGATCAGAGGCCATAGGTGTGTTAATCTTTAGGAAATTATGCCAAGCAGGTTTCTAGGGTGGATGTACTAAATTTCTCCTGCCTGGAATTAGCTTTAAGACCTAGGAACACACACCTTTAATCCTGAAGTAATTTGAGTATTTGAACAGCCCAGACAAGGCCTGGTAATGATTTGAATGAGTTGGACCATCTTCATTTTTTTTTCTTTGTTTTTTTTTTGGGGGGGGGGGGTTCATCGTGCCCACCACATATGAAAGTTCCCTGGCCAGGGATCAAACCTGTGCCACAGCTGTGACCTGAGCCACAGCAGTGACCATGCCAGATCCTTAACCTGTTAGGCTACCAGGGAACTCCTGGATCATCTTTGTTTTCGACAGAGGTTGGAAGATGCAGCTCACAGCTTCAGAGAGGAACATCATTATGGCAGGTGCTGGGTGGTTTCTTATCTCCAGATATGACCTTGTCTCACCTCTGCTTAAAGCTCTTCTCTGTTCAGTTTTATGCTGGTGGGAAATCAACCACTAGGACCCGGGCTGGAGAGCAGAGCATTGGAGAGCAGAGCCCAGCCTTTGCAGAGAGCAGAACTAGAAGACTTTTGAATGGCCCTGTAATGAAATCCTGCATAAATGTGTACTTATAGGAGAAAGTATCATTACTTATTTAGGTAATATGATTGCATACCTGGGAAACCCAGGAGAACTGACTAGAAGATGTATAGAAATAAGAAAATTCAGTATCGTGGCTAATTACAAATTTAATACACAGAAAGCAATTGCCTTTTGATGTGCAAAGAACCTGTTAGATAAAACAACAGGCAGCGTTCCCGTTGTGGCTCAGAGGGTTAAGAACCCAACTAGTATCCATGAGGATGCAGGTTCAATCCCTGGTCTCGTTCAGTGGGTTAAGGATCCAGCATTGCCACAAGCTGTGGTGTAGGTCACTGATGTGGCTTGGATCTGGTGTTGCTGTGGCTGTGCTGTAGGCTGACAGATGCAGCTCCAATTCAACCCCTAGCCTGAGAACTTCCATATACCACAGGTGCAGACCTAAAAAGAAAAAAAGAAGAAGAAGAATAAAATACAGTGGGAGAAAAATTCCACTTACAATACCCACAAAAGACAGAATATCTAGGAATAAACTCATTGAAATGAATTTAAATGAACCTAAACTTTAAAGCTCGAGCAAAACAAAAAACAAACAATTTGAATGAATAGCAAGACACTCCACTTTTGAAGAGAAAGAACTGATATTATGTTTTTTTCTCATGTTTATCTAAAAATTTAAGGGAGTTCCAATGAAAATATCTGCTTTTTAATTAGACAAGCTGATTCTAAAGCTCACATGAAAAGTAAAACATGCAAAAACAGCCAAGAAAATGCTATAAAGAAGGCTAATGGGGGAACGCTACTCCTTCTAAATAATAAAAGACATATAAAACTATACTTAATTAAATGACGAGGAAATGACATGTGAATGTATAGCCAGATCAATGGGACAAATAAGAAAGTCCAGAAATAGACCCAAATACATATGGAAAGATGGCATTTCAAAGCAGTGAAAAAAAGATGGATTATTCAATAAATGACTTTGGGACAGCTGAGTGCCAGCTGGAGCCATACCATATTCCTTACACCAAAGTCAATTCCAGATGGATAAAAGTACTTTCAAAAACTCTTAAAAGAAAGTAAGTACTTTTCTTTTAGTAGAAACTTGGGAGTTGATTTTTTTTTTTAAATCATCTCCAAATAGGTAAGATCTTTCTACATGACACATAAAACCCAGAAGCCATAAAGGAAAGGACTGTTACATTTATGTGCTTATAAAGTTTATTTATAGGGGATTAAGAGGTATAAACTATTATATATAAAATAAGCCATAAGGATATATTATATAATATGAGGAATATAGCCAATATTTTATAATAACTATAAATGGAGTATAACCTTTAAAAATTGTGAGTCACTATATTGTACACCTATAATTTACATAATACTGTACATCAACTATACGTTTTTAAAAAGCGGATTAATATTCTAAGGAAAAAGAGTTTATTTAGGGAAAATATTTATTTAAAAGTTTTTTAAAATGGCAAACTTAGAAAAAAAATTTGCTACTCATACTGCAAAGACCTACTTACTGTAATACTGAAGGAAATGTTATTTAAAAACAAAGAGTGCTAGATCCCACTCCTGGGCACATATCTGGACAAAACTTTCATTCAGAAGATACATGCCCCCTTATGTTCACTGCAGCACTATTCGCAATAGCCAAGACATGGAAACAACCTAAATGTCCATTGACAGATGAACGGATTAAGATATGGTACATAAGCACAATGGAATACTACTCAGCCATAAAGAACAAAATAATGCCATTTGCAGCAACATGGATGGAACTAGAGATTCTCATACTAAGTGAAGTAAGTCAGAAAGAGAAAGACAAATACAATATGATATCACTTATACTTAGGATCTAAAATATGGCACAGGGAGTTCCCGCTGTGGCGCAGCAGAAACGAATCCAACTAGGAACCATGAAGTTGCGGGTTTGATCCCTGGCCTTGCTCAGTGGGCTGAGAATCCGGCATTGCCATGAGATGTGGTGTAGTTGCAGACATGGCTCAGATCCCGGGTTGCTGTGGCTCTGGTGTAGGCCGGCAGCTACAGCTCTGATTTGGCCCCTAGCCTGGGAACCTCCACATGCTGTGGGTGCAGCCCTAGAAAAGACAAAAAAATAAAAAATAAATAAATAAAATAAAATATGGCACAAATGAACCTATCTACAAAACAGAAACAAACTCACGGACATAGATAATAGACTTGTGGTTGCCAAGGAGGAGGGGGAGGGAGTGGGATGGACAGGGATTTGGGGGAAAGTAGATGCAAACTATTATATTTAGAATGGATAAGCAATGAGATCCTGCTGTATAGCACAGGGAACTATATCTAATCACTTGTGACAGAACATGATAGAAGATAACATGAGAAAGAATGTATATAAATATACACATATATATATACACATATTGTATAACTCAGTCACTTTGCTGTACAGCAGAAATTGACAGAACATTGTAAATCAACCATAATAAAAAATTAAAATAAAAAAAACAGTTACAAGGAGTTCCCACTGTGGCTCAGCAGTAATGGACCTGACTAGTATCCGTGAGGATGTGGGTTCGATCCCTAGCCTTGCTCAGGGATAAGAATCTGGCATTGCTGTAGCTGTGGTGTAGGCTGGCAGCTACAGTTCCAATTCGACCTGTAGCCTGGGAACTTTCATATGCTCTTGCTGCAGCCCTGAAAAAAAAAAAAAAAAGCGGTTAAAAAATAAAAACAAAAAGTGCTGGTAAACATCAATAATCCAACATCCAAGAGAAAAGTGAACAAAAGACAAGAACAGATAGTTTATAAACAAACAGGTGTTCAACCTAACTTACAATGAAAGAAATGAAAATTCCAACGAGACAATAAATATTAAAGTGGATAATTCACATAGTAAACATGCAGAGAAAGGGGCACTGCCGAAAGAGGTAAATGGCACTGGTTTCTTTCTAGGGCCCTTTGGTGTTAATTATCAAAAACTAACATTCATGTACTTCTTCATCTAGCATTTCTTTACTAGGATTATACCTCCAGATAGTTATACCTGAGGGCGAAACTCAGTAAATGAGAATTGTCTATAAAAGCACTGAATTAGAAGCCATTCAAATGACCTTTCCAGAAGAGACTGGCCAAGTGTGTTTGAGAACGGGGACTGACAAGTTTTTTCTTAAAGGGCCAGACAATATTTTGGGCTTCTGCGGCCAAGAAGCAATATAAGAGTTTATTATGTAGATACTACGTTAACACTATTCTCAGTTCAAGCATGAAAACTTGGTCTCAGATCTAGAATATCCACAGAATGAAATGCTCTCCAGAGTATGATGATGTGTGTCTATTAATATTTAAATAAATATTAATTATGTGAAAGCCCGCAGTGCATTTCAAAACGCAAGAAATAGAGGAGGATGCAAAATCAACACACAAATATCAGCTGTGTTTCTATACCCTAATAATGAACAATGTGAAAAGGAAATTAAGAGGAGTTCCCGTCGTGGCTCAGTGGTTTACGAATCCGACTAGGAACCCTGAGGTTGTGGGTTCGATCCCTGGCCTTACTCAGTGGATTAAGGATCCAGTGTTGCCATGAGCTGTGGTTTAGGTCGCAGACACGGCTCGGATCCCCCGTTGCTGTGGCTCTGGCCTAGGCTGATGGCTACAGCTCTGATGAGACTCCTAGCCTGGGAACCTCCATATGCCGTGGGAGCAGCCCTAGAAAAGGCAAAAAGACAAAAAAATAAAAAATAAAAAAAAATGAAAAGGAAATTAAGAGAGTAATTCTATTTACAGTAATTAAGAGAGTAGCATTAAAAAGAATGAAATACTTAAGGATTAACTTAACCAAGGGAGTGAAAAACTTAGACATACTGAAAAGTATAAAACATTGATAAAATGAAGAAGACACAGAAATCCTGCTATATAATGGCACTGTGAACTCTATCTAGTTACTTATGACAGAGCATGATAATGTGAGAAAAAAGAATGTATACATGTATGTGTGACTGGGTCACCTTGCTGTACAGTAGAAATTGCCAGAACACTGCAAACCAGCTATAATGGCAAAAATAAAAATCATTAATAAAAAAATAAAGAAGACACAGATAAATGGAAAGATGTTTCATGTTCATGGATTGGAAGACTTAACATTGTTAAATGTTAATATTCCCCAGCATGATCTATAGCATTAATGCAATCCCTAGCAAAATCCCCATGACATGGGAATTCCCTTCATGGCTCAGAGGTTAATGAGCTCGACTAGGATCCATAAGGATACCCTGCTCAGTGGGTTAAGGATCCAGCGTTACTGTGAGCTGTGGTGTAGGTCACAGATGTGGCTAGGATCCTCTGTTGCTGTGGCTGTGGCGTAGGCCAGCAGCTGCAGCTCTAATTTGACTCCTAGCCTGGGAACTTCCATATTCCACAGGAGCAGCTCTAAAAAAAAAAAAAAAAAAAAAAAAAAAAAAAAACCCAATGACTTTTTTTGCAGAAATAGAAAAATCCATCCTTACATTCATATAGAATCTCAAGGGACCCCAAATAGCTAAAGCAATCTTGAAAAAAAACAAAACCAATGTTGGAGGACTCATTGGTTTCCAATGAGTTTCCAAACTTACTACAAAAACTATAGTAATCCAGGAGTTCCTGCTGTGGTGCCATGGGTTAAGAACCTGACTGCAGAAGCTCAGATTGCTGCAGAGGTGAAGGTTTAATACCTGGCCAGTGCAGCTGGATTAAATGATCCAGCATTGCCACAGTTGAAGCTTAGATTCAATCCCTGGCCCAGAAACTTCCCGTGGGTATGGCCATTCAAAACAAAACAAAACAAAACAAAAAACTACAGTAATCCAACCTGTGTGGTACTGACACAAAGATAGACATACAGACCACTGGAATAGCAAAGAGAGCTCAGAAATAAACCTTATATATAGAGTCAAATGATGTCTGACAAGGGAGCCAACATCATATAATGGGGAAAGGACAGTCTTTTCAACAAATGGTGTTGGAAAAACATTTCAACAAAGAAGATATGCAAGTGGCAAATAAGCACAGAAACAATTCTCAACATCACTAATCATTAGGGAAATGCAAACCAAAACTACAATGAAATACAACCTCACACTTATAAGGATGACTACTATCAAAAAACAGGAAAATAACAAATGTTGATGAGGATGTAGAGAAATTGGAATACTTTCTTTTTCTTTTTCTTTTTTTTGGGGGGGGGGCTTTTCAGGGCTGAACCCACAGCAAATGGAAGTTCCCAGGCTAGGGGTCAAACTGGAGCTGCAGCTGCTGGCCACAGCCACAGCCACAGCAACAGTGGATCCAAGCTGCATCTTCAACCTACACCACAGCTTGTGGCAACACCAGATTTTTAACCCACCGAGTGAGGCCAGGGATTGAACCTGTGTCCTCATGGATCCCAGTCATGTTCATTACCACTGAGCCATGACGGGAACTCCAAAGAATATTATTTTAAAGTTTTTAAAAAGTTAAAGGTATAATAATAAGCTGCCATTCGTGTAAATGTATATGTGTGCTGTGTATGTGTAGGAAATTTCTAAAGGATAAAAGCAGAATATGCTGGGTTTCTGGGATGGCAGAGAGCCTTACTTTTTCAACAAAAACACTGGATTTGGGGAAAATACTTGCCATAAAATAGTAAAGAGTTTCCAACAGTCACAGATCATCAACATCCCTTTTGCCACACCAAACTTAAATTTTCTGTAACAGTTACAGCACAGCTACTGTTAGGGCCAACACTAACCTGCTCAGCAACTTTGTGTAATTAGAATAAAGCAACCATTTCTCTGGGTGGTTATGACCCTATAGACATGCAGCTTGAAGAGCAGAGAGAAGTCTGGACTTCAGTCACATTAGCCCTCCAGCTGGGCTTTTTTGCAGTGCACAACATCCACAACTGTTCATGGGGGCCCTGTCTGGAGCCATTTTTTCCTATTTGACCAGTCTTACTGTTCATACACCAAGAAAGAACACATAGCACCCTTGCTAAAAATACAATTTCCTTAAAAATAAATATTTCTTTTGGAAATCATACAAAAGGTAGAAAAGGGGACTGTTTCATTATTTTCAGTTGTTTCAGTGATGCAGAACAGGGCACCATCCAAATTTTCTGCTAATTGTTGATGTCTATGCTTTTCATAATCACAAAAACCTGTGAAACTTTCTGCTTACTTGAAATTTGATTTTTTTCCTCTCTCAGAAGGTCCTAATTGTTTGGGTAGTAGGGAAAAATCCCTTGTTCTTTATTTTGCATCCTATCAATTGGGTCCCTGTAACCGAAGAAGCACTGTGTTAAAAGAGATGTGGTCTTTCTGGATACGGTCTGAAGACTTTACCATACCCATGTGGGGCCAGGAGAAGTTACAGGGTCAACATGACATCTGATTTCAGGTAAACAAAATTCACACCAAGTGGTCTTTGTGTTACCTTTTTTTTTTTAAGAACAAAGTATCGTAGAAGCCATTACCCCATGCAAAGATTTGTAATCATTTGTAATACTTAGGAGCCAGGGATTCATTTGTACAAATCTGGGAAAACCAAAATGACCTGGAAAGACTGAGTGAGCAAGAGGAGAACCTTGGCTACCCTGATCATTGGTTTCTGGCTCCTTCTTCCCAGACATGCTTATTTGTCTCTCGAAATGACCTTAAGTCCATGATGAACAGGTGCTTTGTATAACCAGACCATTCTGAATCAAAAGGTAAATCTTTTTTCTATGAAACATAAAATACACCTACTTTCAAATGTATTCTGTCCTTGAGAAATTTTTTTAGACTTGGAGAAGTTTATCACCTACCCTTTACCCAGGTTCTCCTGATGTTACTATCTAGCACAACCATATAAAGTTAAGAAACTGTCATGGGTACAGTACCACTAACCCATCTGCAGACCTTATTTGGACCTCAGCAGTTTTCCCATGACTGCGTTTGGACATGACATATCCTTAATCTCCTCGAATCTGGGACCATTCCTGTCTTCCTTTGTCTCTCGTGACTCACGTTATTGAAAAGTCTTTCTTTTTTTTTTTTTTGTCTTTTTGCCTTTTCTAGGGGCCGCTCCCATGGCATATGGAAGTTCCCAGGCTAAGGGTCTAATCAGAGCTATAGCCGCCAGCCTACACCACAGCTCACGGCAACGCCAGATCCTTAACCCACTGAGCGAGGCCAGGGATTGAACCCGCAACCTCATGGTTCCTCGTCGGATTTGTTAACCACTGAGCCACGATGGGAACTCCTGAAAAGTCTTGATTGGTTGTTTAGTAACTGGTTAGTCAGTGGAAAATCCCTCAGTTTGGGTTTGTCTCAGTATCAGATGCAGGAGAAGCATATTGCAGGAGCCCTGGCGTTACTGTGCCCTCCTCAGTGCTACCAAGAGGAAGCAATGAGTTGACATATCTTTTCATAGTGATGCTGCCTTTGGTTACTTGGTTATGGTGCTGTCTCCTGGAGTTATGCACCAGAAGATGACTATTTGGAGTTCCCCTCGTGAGTCAGTGGTTGATGAACCTGACTAGCAACCATGAGGACATGGGTTTGATCCCTGGCCTTGCTCAGTGGGTTAAAGATCTGGCATTGCTGTGGGCTGTGGTGTAGGCCAGTGGCTACAACTCTGATTTGACCCCAAGTCCGGGAACATCCATATGCTGTGGGTTCAGCCCTGAAAAGACAAAAAAAAAAAAAAAAAGACGACTATTTTCCTCTTATAAATTAATATATATCTTCAGGGAGATATTTGAGACTGCAAACATCCTGTTTTTCCTCAAACTTTTGCCAACTACATTAGCATTCTTCAGTGGATCCGATGTTCAATAGACTGGTTTTCTCAAGGTGATTTTCAATTTTCCTCTGCCTTTCTGCATTTATTAATTAGAATTCTTCTATAAGGAAGAGTTGTCTTTTCTCCCTTTTTCTACTGATTTTTAAAATTTACTTATTTATATCAGTATATGTCCAAGGATATTTACTTTATCCTATAGGTTATAACCCAACATTACTGTAATTTATTTCATCACTCCAATTGCTCCAGCTTTGGCCATTAGGAGCTCTGTCAAGTTGATTCCTGTGTCTTTGGTTGGACACGTCCCCATCCTTTTCAAGTCCTGCCTTACTTACTTACTGGCACCACAAGATGCCTCAAATTTTTCCTAGCAGCACTATTTCCAATAGCCAATATATGGAAGCAACCTGTGTCCATCAACAGATGAATGGATAAAAAATATATATATATATGATGGAATACTACTCAGCCATAAAAAATAAAATTCTGCTATTTGCAACAATATGGATAGACTTGGAGGGCATTATGCTAGGTGAAATGTCAAACAGAGAAAGATAAAAACTGTATGATATCACTTATATGTGGAATCTAATAAATAAAACAAATGTGAACATAACAAGAAAAGAAGCAGACTCACAGATATAGAGAACAAATTAGTGGTTACAGGTGGGGGAGAAGGAAGGGGGAAGGGGAAAGATAGGGGTAGGGGAGTAAGAGGTAAAACTACTATGTATAAAATAAAAATAAACAAGCCACCAAGATATATTGTACAGCACAGGGAATATAGTCAAAATTTTATAATAACTATAGATGGAATATAACAGCTTTTTTTTTTCTTTTTTTCAGGGCTGTATCCAAGGCATATGGAGGTTCCTGGGCTAGGGGTTGAATTGGAGCTGTAGCTGCTGGCCTACACCACAGCCACAGCAACACAGGATGGGAGCCAAGTCTGCAGCCGACACCACAGTTCACAGCAACACTGAAGTCTTACCCCACTGAGCGAGGCCAAGGATCGAACCTGCAACCTCATAGTTACACGTCAGATTTGTTTCCACTGCACCACAATGGGAACTCTTGGAGTATAACCTTTAAAAATTGTGAACAGGAGTTCCCGTTGTGGCGCAGTGGTTAACGAATCCGACTAGGAACCATGAGGTTGCGGGTTCGGTCCCTGCCCTTGCTCAGTGGGTTAAGGATTGGCGTTGCCATGAGCTGTGGTGTAGGTTGCAGACGCGGCTCGGATCCCGCGTTGCTGTGGCTCTGGCGTAGGCCGGTGGCTACAGCTCCGATTCGACCCCTGACCTGGGAACCTCCATATGCCGCGGGTGCGGCCCAAGAAATAGCAACAACAACAACGACAAAAAAAAAAAAATTGTGAACAACCATGTTGTACACCTAAGAGCTCACATAATATTGCAAATCAACTACACCTCAATTTTTTGAAAACAAAGGATGTTTCAGGCTCATTTTGTATTTTTCCTGTCCCAGTCCTAGAAAAGAAGCACAAATTATACTGCTATCTAATTAATCATGAATAAAACAAAATATACTTATTGATATTTGCATGATGGGGCTAAAATAATATCCCAGATCACTCTATCATTACCATTCAGAAACTCTGAAATTAGTTTAGATACTATGGTTTTGTTTTACATTTTTGTTCACTTAAGTCATATCTAGAACAGTACATGACACATAGTGGGTCATAACATCTCTGAGAATTCATATTCCACACTTGGATTTTTCTCTCTTAGCTTCAGAAGAATTGTCCACTTGGCTGAATTTGGGTTTCTCTTCCTACAACACTGATATCTCTGCTTATCCCAGGTCTCATGTTCCTATCAGCCCTCAATTCTGGACCTTAATTGCATAACCCAGGTTTGGAAAGGTAAGGGAAAAGATGGCGCGACGACACAGTAGAAATTCGAGTGACAGTCAAAAAGTCACCACCTCCAGAGGGCCTCCGAGACTGCCAGCCCAGCCAATGGAACTCGACAACTCATTTTCCAGGTTGTTATAGTTTTTGTTGCTGTTTTTCCCTGAAACTGCTTGTTCTCAGCCCCAGCATTGCTTAAGTCTTGATGAGAAATAGCAAGAAAGCAAAGTAAGCAAACATAAGGGTTTTTCTCTACAAATGTTGCCTGGATGTGTTGGCTCTGGCATCCAGCCAAGAAAAACGTAGATCATCCAAGAATCATCACTCACCCAGGATGATGGGTGGGACCTGCCACCCTTCAGCTCAGAGCCTTTCTTATTTGGCAGGCAGGGGTGAAGAAGTTGGAGGCTGTTTTAATCTTAGTCCCTAGGTTCCTCAGCCAGCAGCTCTGTCAACTGGCCTTGAGCGTGAGATGGGGCACTGCTGGGCACGCTGCCCATGGAAGCCAGTAGGAAAGCCAGGTGGCATGCAAGAAAAAGCAAAGAAAATTAAAAAAAAAAAAAAAAGACTGAGTTTCAAGAACCTTCTCCATGAATCAGCCTTGGGTTCAGAGAGGGCCTAAAACCAGGGTGATGCAAAGAGACCACCTGTGGTTTTTTTTTTTCTTTTTTAGAGTTTCCAGGTGAGGGATCAGATCTGAGCCACAGTAGCCACGTAAGCCACAGCAGTGGCAACACCAGATCCTTAATCCACTTTGCAGGGCCAGGGATCAAAACTGCGTCCCAGCCTCCCAAAACACCGCTAATCCTGTCGTGCCACAGCAGACACTCCGAGACCACATATTTTTAGGTCCCTGGAAGTGACTTTTTTTTTTTTCTTGGTTCTCTTGGCTGATAGAAAGTCCCATAGCAACAACAGAAATTCCTAGAATCAGGCCAGGTTTAGAACAGACTTAAACCTGGGACTTCTGATACAGATACTGTTTTCTCAGCATTGACAGAGCTTGTTGCAAAGGAAGTATTATTTTATGTGCTTTAATTTTTAAATTTGTGGCCACACCCATGCTATGTGAAAGTTCCTGGACCAGAGATCCAACCTGAGCCACAGCCGTGACAATGCTAGATCCTTAACCTGCTAGGCCACCAGGGAACTCCCAGAAGTATTATTTTAAAATAATTTTTTAAGGAATAGAAGAAAACTCTTGTGTTTCTTTACATCTCTAAAGTTTTTTTTTTCCGTTGTTGTTTTTTGTTTTTTTGTTTTTGTTTTTTGTCTTTTTGCCTTTTCTAGGGCCGCTCCTGCAGCATATGGAGGTTCCCAGGCTAGGAGTCGAATGGGAGCCGTAGCTGCCAGCCTACGCCAGAGCCACAGCAATGCCAGATCCGAGCCTTGTCTGTGACCTACACCACAGCTCATGGCAACGCAGGATCCTTAACCCACTGAACAAGGCCAGGGACCAAACCCACAACCTCATGGTTCCTAGTCGGATTTGTTAACCACTGAGCCACAATGGGAACTCCATCTAAAGGTGTTTTTTTTTTGCTTTTTTTTTGGTCTTTTTAGGGCCACAGCCACAGCACATAGAAGTTCCCAGGCTAGGTGTCAAATCAAAACTGTAGCTGCTGGCCTACATCACAGCCACAGCAACACGGGAACTGAGACGCATCTGCAACCTACACCACAGCTCACAGCAACACCGTGCCCTTTAACCCACTGAGCAAGGCCAGGGATCAAACCCGAGTCCTCATGGATACTAGTTGGGTTTGTTAACACTGAGCCACAATGGGAACTCCAAAAGTCTTTTTTTTTTTTTTTCTTGAACCAGAACATTTATTGTAAAATACAGAACACTTCACGAATTCATGTGTCCTTGCCCAGGGTACAGGCTAATCTCTGTATTGTTTGAATGTTAGTAAAATGCTGCCAAAGTAAGAACTCTATAATCTTTTATGTCTTTGCTTCTGGGAAACTGGAAATCAATGAAAAAAATGTACTGAAACCATGGGAAGTGTGAACAGTTGATATGGATTAAGTTGTGCCCCAGCCCCATCCCCCTGACCCTGCACGCACCAAAAGAGATGTGTTGGAGTCATAATCCTGGGTACCTCAGAACGTGACCTTAAGCGGACATAGAGTCTTTGAAGATTTAACCCAAGTTAAGAAGAGGTCACTAGGAGTTCCTGTCCTGGCTCAGTGGAAACAAATCTGACTAGGATCCATGAGGATGCAGCCTTAATCCCTGGCCTCCCTCATAAGTTAAGGATCCAGCATTGCTGTGAGCTGTGGTGGAGGCCACAGATGTGGCTCAGATCCTGCATTGCTGTGGCTGTGGCATGGGCTGGCAGCTACAGTTTCGATTCAGATTTGACCCCTAGCCTGGGTACCTCTATATGCCATGAGTGTGGCCCTAAAAAGACAAAAAAAAAAAAAGTCACTAGTGTCCTTATAAAAAGGAGAAATTTGGACCTGACACACCAAGAGGGAAGGTGATGGGGACACAAGGAGAAGTCTAGCAGAGGCAGGAGGGCTGGATGGATAAACCAAGGAACATCTGAAGCCACCAGAAGCCAGGAGACTGGCATTGAATGGTACCTTCTCTAGAGCTTCAGAAGGAGTGTCCCACCAACAACACCTTGATCTTGGACTTGTGGCCTCCGCACCTGTGAGATAACCAATTTCTGCTGTTTCAAGCCGCCAAACTTATGGTGTTTCATTTCTGCAGCCTAGGGAAACTAACACAGCTGCGGTGTTAGAAGGTCGCATGTTCACTGCTGTGACATTATATTGATAAGAGTATCCAGACTCTTGATAAGAGTTTGGGACTTCATGACAGTCAGTGATTTCCCCAGCAAGATCTCAGGACACAACCTGAGACAGACACAGGTATGTGTACACATTCTAGCTGCACAGGTCACTAGCTGTGTGACCTTGGACAAGCTCCTAAATCTCTCTGAAACTCTTTCCTCATCCTTTTTAAAAATTTATTTTGTTTTGTTTTGTTTTTTTGCTTTTTAGGGCAGCACCCACGACACATGGAGGTTCCTAGGCTAGGGGTCTAATCGGAGCTACAGCTGCCGACCTACACCAGAGCCACAGCAACGCAGGATCCGAGATTTGTCTGCAACCTACACCACAGCTCACAGCAACGCCGGATCCTTAACACACTGAGCGAGACCGGGGATGGAATCCAGAACCTCATGGTTCTTACTTGGATTCGTTTCCGCTGCTCCACGATAGGAACTCTAAACATTTGTTTTTATTTATTTTTCTTTTTACGGCCGCACCTGCAGCATATGGCACTGGCATGGCTGATCAGGGGGCAGTGGGGCACTCTTGAGATCAGTAAGGGTAAGCTTGGGGCAGGGAGAGGAATGGCCACGGCTGGCTTTGATTAGCCTGATGCTCTGGGAAATGCAGCCTTTAATGGTGCCAGCAGCCTTAAGGGACCTGGAAGCTAAAGCTGGCTTCCAGATGCCAGGCGAACCAGCCCTACTGATCCTGGTCACTGATCTGGCACCAAAGCTTTAGCCACAAGTTTTCAGAAATTTTAGCGTTATAGTAAAACTCAGCAAATGTGAAGTTCCCAGGCTAGAGGTTGAATCGGAACTGCAGCCGCAAGCATACACCACAGCAACACCGGATGCTTAACCCACTTACCAAGGCCAGGGATCAGAACATGTGTCCTCATGGACCTCATGGATACTGTGTCGGGTCCTTAACTCGCTGAGCCACAATGGGAACTCCCAAATATACTTTTTTTTTTTGACAGGCAAGGAGGCTCTGCCCCCAAATTATACTCGTAATGAAGTCTAATCCATTTTTCATTGGCGGTTCATGTCTTTGTTTTTTTCATTGCTGTTAGCCTTGGCCATAGTTGACTCTTAATAAACTTGGGATGAATGACTGGATGAAAGAAGGTACAGACCCAGGGGCCCTGGGCGGCTCTGCTGCTCAGCGAGGTGGTCTTGCCTTGGTCCGACCTCTCAAGCAGCTGCCTGGACTGGAAATCGAGGCCAAATCGTTAATTTCTTTGTCTCAAGTTGCTCTCCTGGAAGCTTTACTATTTTGCCTTTTGCATTTATGTCCACGATCCACCTTGAATGGACTGTGGTGCATTTTTGTGTAACCTGCTGTGTGTGCAGGTACCCCCCTGCCCCAACTGTGTTGCTGGGTGAGAATCAGAACGTTAAGAACTGGGGCAAATGCTGGTGTTCTGACAACTGCCAATGCTGAGATTAATAAACCACCCTTCCTCTTGGATCCAGGAGATAGATGCATGTCTCCTCCCCGCCCCCATGAAACCAGCTGGCTCACTCAGTAACTTGGAAATAGGATAATACCTTAGATTCTTCACAGTTCTTGACACTTGTGTGCAAAAAAACTGTTTATTATTGTAAATCTGAGTTTGGAGTTCCCACTGGGGCGCAATGGGATCGGCAGCATCTCTGGAACCCGGGGGCATGGGTTCAATTCCCTTCCTGGCACAATGGGTTAAGAATCTGGCATTGCTTGCAGCTGCAGTGTAGGTTGAAACTGCAGCTCAGATCTGATTGCTGGCTCGGGAGCTCCATATGCCTCAGGGCAGCCAAAAAAGAACAAATATTTTTTAAAATATTAAATAAATAAGATAAATCTGAGTTTGGGGGTGGTTAGCTATAGATGACAGTGAACTCCCAGATGGGTTGCTTCATTACTGTAACTGGGTCAACCTGGTCAAAGGCTGGGGCTATTTTCTTTTCTTTTTAGGGCCGCACCCTCAGTATATGGAGGTTCCCAGCCTAGGGGTCGAAATGGAGCTACAGCTGCCAGCCTACACCACTGCCATAGCAACACAGGATCTGAGCCACGTCCGTGATCTACACCACAGCTCATGGCAATGCTGGATCCTTAACCCACTGAGCGAGGCCAGGGATTGAACTTGTGCCCTCATGGATACTAGTCAGGTTTGTTTCTGCTGAGCCATGACTAGAAGTGCTGGGGCCATTTTCAAGATCCTGACACATATTGCTAATTTACTTTCCAAAAAGGTGGTTCCAATGTATACTCCCACCCCACCCCCAGTGATATGTGAGCAGATTTTTCCTACTGAAGTGCTAAGGTCCTCTGTCCTTTTCCCCCTGAATGTCTCCTCTTGAGTAACTTATGCCTTTGTGCTGGTTTTCTTGGTTTTGCTTTGCTCTCCTGTTGGCAAGAGACCCAGGAAATGGGGCAGAGCCAGGTGAGTCTGCGAAGGCAGCCTGCTCAGTGAGACCATGAACTGTGGGAGAGTCTGTTGCCAGGAGTAACAGAAGCCCCTGCCAGGTCCTGAGGGGACCCCAGTGAACCCATGGCCTGGGAAGACCAGCCCCAGCTCTCCACAGTAAACTGCATCTCATGACCTGTTCTCTGAGTGCTCTGCAGTGCAGACTTGGTGGAAAGTGCTAGAGGAAATGGCAGGCTTGCCAGAGCTGGCCCCAAGGCCACCACTTAATCAGTTACTTCAAACAGGACTGTGCTGTGACTGTGCCCCTGTGGCAGGAGGGAGCCGGCCACTGCTCTGGGCGGAACTTCAATCCCCGGAGGACATGTCTGCGCCTCTCTCCTCACCTCTCCCCACACATTCAAACCTACCTGCCCCCCCCCCCCCCAGACAAAGAAGCCACCAGAGGCTTGGCCCACATGGGCTCTCGAGGACCAGGACAGAAGCCAAGGAAACCCTTGGGAGCCAAGGGGGTTTGTGCAGAGGCTGGTGTTGATGCACATGAACCTGCAACATCCACAAAACCACTCTTTCCAGGTTGGAGTGGTTGCACTGAAGCTGCAGCAGCACCTGTCATCTTGGGTTTAGAAAACTCAGGGAAGAGATCAGTAAGCTTACTCTGGAAAAGGCCAGACAGTAAATGTTTCGGGCTTGTGGGCCATGTTGTCTCTGTTGTAACCATGGAACTTTGCCCTTGCGGTGTGAAAGGAGCCTTAGACAACACACAGACCAATAAAATGCCACTTAAGGGGTTCCCATTGTGGCTCAGTGATAACGACTCAACTGGTATCCATAAGGACTGGGGATCGATCCCTGGCCTCGCTCAGTGGGTTAAGGATCTGGCATTGCCATGAGCTGTGGTGTAGGTCACAGATGTTGCTTGGATCCCATGGTACAGTGGCTGTGGTATGGGCTAGCAGCTACAGCTCTGATTCAAACCCTAGTCTGGGAACTTCCATATGCTGTAGGTGTGGCCCTTAAAAAAGACACACGCACAAAATGCCACTTACAAAATCTGCTGACTCCTGACTCAGGAGATGGTGGTCCAAAAAACAGGACTAAACCTTGCCCTCAGCTGCTCAGGTGGAAAATATTTTGTTATGTCTTCATTTATCAGACACTTAAATATTCTCACAATGTCCCGGACATCTGGAAGAGTTTTATAAATATTGGTGCACTTAATTATTGCAATGTCCCTACAAGGCATGTGCTATTATTCTCCCTGGTTTGGTACAGAGAGGTCAGGTAACTTGCCCAAGGTCATACAGTGGTACATGAGAGCATTGGGACTTGGGTGCAGGCAGCTTGTACTCTTCGCCATCACCCTGTGCTGTGGAAAGGCAGGATGGCCTTCATGGAAGGAACATCCATTGGGCAGCTTGCTCTGTGCTAGCCTGGGGCAGGGAGGGGAACAGGGACAGAGATGACAAAGACCCAGTCCTGAAATGAAACAGAACCCTATGGGGCCTTCCCAGGACAGACCCCCCCCCCCACCCCCGTGCCCTCCACCTGCCTCTTGTCTGTAGAGAAACATTAGCCAAAGAATAAAATTAATCAGAGAAATGAGAAAACACAGAAACAAAGGAAAGGAGTCAAACGGGACAAACTAATAACAGCTTAGTCATTGAACAAAGTCAAGGACTTTTCATTCCTCCTCAAGGGCTATAGGTAATATTCTAAGCCACAGCCTGTGAGCTGTTTTGCAGACACTGAAACCCCCACCAGGTGGAAGAAGTTAATACATGATGACCAGACTGTAACCATGACATCAGCTGTCACGGTTCTGAGAATTGGCCTCAAAGAAATGGGAACAAACTGACCTGGGAACTGAGGACTAACTGTACTTAAAACAATCAAGATGATGCTGATCAGACCGCTGAATGCCCAATTTTGAGATAACTGTCAGAGCTGATGATGCTGTTTCTGCACGTGGCCCCCTCCCTCCACTTATCCACCCCTGAAGCTCTCCTTTAAAAGCTCTTCCCCCCTGATTGTCAGTGAGGGAGTTGGCCTTTGGACATGAGTCCATCTTCTCCCCGAGTTGCTGGACTTTGACGTAAAGCCAACTTTCCCTTCCTATGAACACTTGCCCTTGTCTTGAGTGGTGAGCAGCGGACCTGAGTTCAGTAACAGTCTCACCCTCACGGAGCTCCAGCCCTTCAGGGACAGACTAGTGTAGACTCACAGTGGGTGTCACCCCAGAAAAACATGGGATGCAGGATGAACTAACAAAACTCCCCTATGGGGATAAAGGTCAGAAAAGCAGTGACCAAGGAGGGCACGAGGGACCTGCAGTACTGGAAATGCTGGTGTCTTCAGGTAGGTACCTCGTGTACCTAGGTAAAAAGTCAAGCTGACCCAATAAAATACACACAAAGAAAAAAGAGCCTGGGAGTTCCCATCGTGGCACAGTGGTTAACGAATCCGACTAGGAACCATGAGGTTGCGGGTTCGGTCCCTGCCCTTGCTCAGTGGGTCAAGGTTCTGGCGTTGCCGTGAGCTGTGGTGTAGGTCGCAGACGCGGCTCGGATCCTGCGTTGCTGTGGCTCTGGTGTAGGCTGGCAGCTACAGTTCCGATTCGACCCCTAGCCCGGGAACCACCATATGCCGCAGGAGCGGCCCAAGAAATGGCAAAAAGACAAAAAAAAAGAAAGAAAAACCTGTGTGTGTGTGTGTGGCAGAGAGAGAGAGACTGGGTCACTTTGCTTACAGCAGAAATGGACAGAACACTGGAAATCAACTACAATGGAAAAAATAAAAAATAAAAAAAAAGAAAAAAGAGCCTGGTGGAATTCGATGGAAGCTGGCAGATGGTGAAGCAGCTGCTCTCTGAGGCCACACTGAGAGGCCATCACAGCAGCCCATCCCAGTACTGAAGGGCTCTCAGCCCCAGTCTCACTCCTCGGGGTTCTATGGGGAAGAAGTGGTGTCATGGCTGATGGTATGATGGACTATAAACCAGTGCAATTGGGAACAACACTGATGGCATCATCTGGCAGGAGGATGCCTGGGGGTGGCATCAGACCAGACTCAAGACCTTTCTCAAGACCAAATCCCTTGGGGATGGGCTGGGATACTTAATATGACCCCTGGTCAGAGATATGGGATCCACAACTTGGTCTTGCTGGTGACCCTGGTTTTTTTGTTTGTTTGTTTGTTTTTTAGGGCTGCACTTGCAGCATATGTTAAGTTCCCAGGCTAGGGGTTGAATGGGAGCTGCAGCTACCAGCCACAGCCACAGCCTAACAACATAGGATATGAACTGCATCTGCAACCTACACCACAACTCATGGCAATGCTGGATCCTTAACCCACTGAGTGAGTGATCAAACCTGCATCCTCATGGATGCTAGTTGGGTTAGTTACCACTGAGCCACAACAGGACTGACCCATCAGCCAGGACTTGAGCCTGGAGACTGTGTCCCTGACCTTGCCGATGGCCCTGTGAGGAGGCTCAAACTGTAAACTCCTCGAAGACAAGGGTCCTCTTGGGAATCCTGGTGCCTTGCACAGGGCTAGAGACTTGGGACGCGATCAGCCCAAACCCTGGCACTGAAGACTACCTTCTAAACTTCGCTCTGGGCAACCCACGCTCTGAAGGAAGACTCTGCACTCACCGTTCCCAGCTCAGAGGCTGCAGTTGCTCACATCTCCCTGACTGGACAGGCTGTCTCACCTCACACCTCAGGTTCTCAGCCTGAAGACCCCAAGAAAGGCCACCTGGAGGTGCAGATTTCTTTATTTCCTGTCCCTCCACTTCAGTAATGGGTCAGAGATGAGGTTAGAGCCATCCTCAGCCCTCTCACATCCTTACCTAATTGGCGAAGATTCATCCACTCACCAGTCCACTCAACCATCTGGCACGCCATCCATCCACATACTACCTGTGACTTCCACCACACACCTGTCCTTCCAGGAGCTAAGGGTCTTTGGGAGTGATATTCTCCTGGAGGTTGACTGTGCACTGGGGGTTTTCATAGATGGCGAGATCACTGAGGGTGGCTTCCATGGCAGGAAGACTTCACAGACCCGGACAGATGGGAGAGGGACTGATGCTGGGGCACTGGCATCTGCCTGCCCAAGTTCAGACCCACCACCAGCTGGTTCTGTGAGCTTGGGCAATATTAAATAACCTCTCTGTATGTCACCCACCTGACCTGGAAAAGCCATTGAGGTAAACTACCAAAATGGCCCCAGACCTTCACCCCTCCTTGAATCCCGCCCCAGGCAATGTGACTGTGGCTCCCTTCATCCAGAGGTGGAGCTATTTTCCTACCTCTTGATCTGGGCTGACTGGGTGCTTTGCTTTAGCCAACAGAATGTGACAAAAGTGATGCTGTATCCGATTCTGGGTTAGATCTCAACAAGCCTGGGCACCCTTTGTCTTTCTCCCTCATCTTCACCTGTTTCCCATGCCCATCCCTTCCCCCACCACAAAAACAAGCCCAGACTACCCTGCTGGAGGAAGAAATGCCATATGGACCAAAATCCTTATTGCTCCAGCCAACAGCCAGCCCACTCCCAGAAGCCAAGCTGATCTGCGGGTGACCACAGACCCATGAGGGAGACCAGCTGAAACCAGAGGGATCGCCTATGAGAGCCCAGCCTAAATCATCCACTCACAGAATCACGAGTAAATAACTGGTGATTGTTTTCAGGCCCCTAAATTTTGGGAGTGGTTTTATGCAGAACTACCATGGCTGCAGGTGAGTCAGGCAATAGGATTACATAACTCTTGTACCTCAAATCATGGAGGGAGTTAAATGAGATGCTGTATGTAATGTGCTTAATTCAGTGCCAAGGCACAAAATAACATGCCATGAATGTTCACTCTTACTCTTGGTGTGGGTCACTGTCCCATGTGAAGATCAAAAACGAGATCTGAGCCACATTAATTGTGCTAGAAGTTGGAGTTCCAGTTGTGGCTCATTAGGTTAAGAATCTGACTAGTGTCCATGAGGATACAGATTCGATACCTGGCCTCGCTGAGTGTGTTAAGGATCTGGCGTTACCATGAGCTGTGGTGTAGGTCACAGATATGGCTTGGATCCCGTGTGGCTGTGGCTGTGGTGTAGGCCAGCAGCTGCAGCTCCAATTCGACCCCTAGCCTGGGAACCCTCATATGGCTCAGGTGTGGCCCTAAAAAGACATATATATATATATATATATTATATAGTGCTATAAGTTGTCTCCACCTGAGCATCCAACGAGCTATTTTTGAGCCACCTGTGGCCCTACCTACAGAGGCCTGGGATCTGCCTAAAATTTCTAGCAGAAGCTTTGTAAAGTTACATGATGAGCAGGTGCATGAACCAGCTAAGGAGTGACCTGTGAAGACAGGGTGACATGTATGATACTGAGCTCACCTGTCACATCAACATAAGGCACCTGCCACAGGACAACAGACAGATTCCAGCAGTCCCCCATGTCCAGAGAGAAATGCAGTGTAGCCAGCTCCCTGGAGGACAGTCCAGCCTTCCTCTGGAAATGCCAGGAGTGTGTGCAACTGGACACAAGGTGTGAGCAGATGGCATCTGGAGACCAGCCTTACTCCCACTGCGACACTTTGAACATAGTGGATCATGAAGCATTTGTGGTGCCACCTGACTCTGAAATTCTAACTCTAGCAGTGATCACAACTCCCCACCAAGACCATGGAGGACGTGTACAAGGATGGTTTTTGCCGCCGTGCTTGTAGTGACAAAAAACTGGAACCTGCCAGAATGTCCAACAATAGGGAGATGGCTGAAGAAACTGTGACACTTATACACCTATGGATACACTGCAGCTTTGTTTAAAATTAAGGGAACTATTGGAGTTCCCTTTGTGGCTCAGCAGTTTAACGAACCTGACTAGGATCCATGAGGATGTGGGTTCAATCCCTGGCCTCACTCAGTGGGTTAAGGATCCGGCATTGCCGTGAGCTGCAGTGTAGCTTGCAGATGTGGCTCAGATCCTGCGTTGCTGTGGCTGTGGCCTAGGCCGGCAGCTACGGCTCCAGTTTGATCCTTAGCCTGGAAACCTCCATATGCCCCAAGTGTGGCCCTAAAATAGCAAAAAAAAAAAAAGGGAACTATGCTCAAAATCTTGTAATAACCTATAAAAGACTCTGAAAAAGAATATATGCATAGCCTCTCTCTCTCTCTATATATATATATATATGAATCACTTTGCTGTACACCTGAAAGTAACACAACATTGTGAGTCTATATTTCAATTAAAAAAAAAAAAGTTGCTGTGCATCAGAGGGAACTGTATCTACTCATGTGTGATGGAACACGATTGATGGAGGATAATGTGAGAAAGAGAATGTATATATGTATGTATCACTGGGTCACCGTGCTGTATAGCAGAAATGAACAGAACATTGTAATCAACTATAATAGAAAAAATAAAAATATTATTTTAAAAAAGTGATTAAACCTATGCCTTTGGACCTAGAAGGACTTTTATGATGTACTGTTAAGAAAGACAATCAGGGAGTTCCCATCATGGCTCAGTGATAACAAACTCGACTATCCATGAAGACGTGGGTTCAATCCCTGGCCCTGCTCAGTGGGTTAAGGATCCGGCATTGCCATGAGCTTTGGTGTAGGTCACAGACACACCTGGGATCTGGCATTGCCGTGGCTGTGGTGGAGGCCAACAGCTGCAGCTCTGATTTGACCCCTAGTCTGGGAAGCTCCATATGCCATGGCACAGCCCTTAAAAAAAAAAAAGACAAAAAGAAATTTAACACTGATACAAAGTAGGTTCTCTGATCATAAGAAAATTAAGCTAGAAATCAATCACAGAAAGATACAGGAAAATAATCCCCCAAGACATGGAAATTAGGTAACTTACTTCCAAATAACCCATGAATCAAAGGAGAAATCAGAAAACATTCCAAATTTAACAATGTTAAATATTACAATACTTTGAGCTCACCTACCAATTACACAGTTTATAATTCTTCATGTTCTTTGCCACGTGACTTGATACTACCACTCACTGGCATAAGTAGAATTTCTCTCCCCCTCCCTGCTGAAACTGGGCTGGGACATGTGACTTGCTAGAGTCAAAGGAAAGGGGGTGGAGACAAAATGTGCCAGTTCCTGACCACGGCTTGTGCTTCTCTTCTATCCTGTATCTCAGATGCCATAGAGAACCTCTGAACATCATCATGTGAAGAGCATCCCTCCACCCTGTGCCTGCTGCATTGCGGCCCTGGGACCCAGAGAAAATACGCGTGGGACACCCTGAGCTATCTATATGCACAGGTTGAATTAGAGAGGCCAAACCAACCCCTGCCAACCTGCAGGAGAAAGAAATGGTTATTGCTGTGGATCACTGAGACTTTTACATTTTTTATGCAGCAACAACTTATTGATACAGTAGCCGACATGCACAAAAGATTCTCTTTATGTTAGGGATTGTTGTAAGACCTATACTTATGTTAACTCATTGCACCTGAAATAGTCCTTCTTCATGGATGAGAGGACTGAGGTTTTTGTTTGTTTTTCGTTTTTGTCTTTTTAGGTCCACACTTGCAGAATATGGAAGTTCCCAAGCTAGGGGTTGAATCAGAGCTGCAGCTGCCAGCCTACACCACGGCTACAACATCAAAGGATCCAAGCAGAGTCTGCGACCTACCCCACAGCCCATGGCAATGCTGGATCCTTAACCACCTAAGCAAGGCCAGTGACCAAACCCACATCCTCATGGATACTAGTCAAATTTGCTACCACTGAGCCACAACAGGAACTCCCGAGGAGACTGAGTTGAAGCTGCTTGTCCAAGCTCACATAGTTAATAATGGCTATATGACCACAGGATACAATACCTCTGGACATCTGCTGGGTGAGACAATAATTGGTCTTTGAGGAGTTTGAGCGGGGCCTTACCTTACCTGCTGCTGAAAGCATCCTACCTCGTCCACCTGCATGGCCTTCTCCTGGCCTCACCCGCCCCAGCCATAGAGAAGCTCTGAGGAGCCTGGGACGAAAGGCATGCTTTTCTAAAACATTAGTTGACACTCAGCTCCTCCAAGATGTCCCACGATCACAAAAGCCAGTACATCTGCTTTTCTGCCTACAGACGTGCAGGGAGGACAAACACCAATATGTACAAACACCAATATGTACAAAAGAGAAACCAGTACATACAAAAGAACAAAAGTGGTGTGACAATAAAATGGAGTTAACCCCTGAGTTGGGAGAGGAAGTAGGACCTGACCTTTTGGGGAAGGTCAGTCACCAAATGCTTGGGCACCAAATGCTCGGGCCTGGAGAAGGCACGCATCTTGGAGAATGAGGTGAGGAGCCTCCACCGGGGAGGCAAAGAGCCAAGCCTGGAATCGTGTGAGATAAAGGGCAGGTTTCCACCTGGACCAGGCTCTCCAGCCTTGGCCACCAACAGAATCACCTGAGCTGGGAAACTTTTAAAAGTCCCCATGCCTGGGCCCCAGACCAACTACAGCAGATTCTCTGAGGACAGCACCCAGGTCTGGGCATTTTTGTGGCCAAGGCTGAGAAACACGACCCTCCAGCTTCATCTGAACTAGGATTTTCTCCACTCCCCTAAGGGGAATAACCATCATTATCCCAGGCTGCCGGCCACCAGGCAGCACACTGCGTACTTCACAAGCTCTTGCATGTCCTCCTCACAACACATGACAGGCTTTTAACAAATAGGGAAACCGAGGCATAGTCAGCCAGTGGCAGGTGTAGGGGTCAGGCCCAAACAGTCCAGAGGCCAAGCTTTTGACAGCCATGCCACACACCTCAGGGATTCAAATAACCTGAGAATTAGGGGAGAGGACAGACATTCCCAAGAGGCTCAAAAGAGGTCCTGGGCTGGGCGGGCAGAAAGAGCTGTCTGCTGTTGCCCTGGGGGAGCCAAGAGGGGGGCAGGATTCCTGGGATGGACTTTGTGGACTGATGGGGGCAGATTAACAAGGGAACCAGGCTGAGCAGCTGGAGCAAGGGGCCCCCAAAACAGAGAACATGTGCCTTATTCTTCCATGCAGCACCTTCTCCTGGGACTCAGAAATAAGGAGGGGGCATGGTTGAGGACCAGCTAAGGGCCTGGAAAAGATACTCCAGGACCTGCCTTTATTTTCACCTTGGTCCCTCCCTTCTCTTGCCCTCCCCCACTCCATCCCTCTCCTCAACACCACATAAAGGGGACTTTTAAGGAACCCTCGCCACAAATTCCCAGGTGGGACCAGTTGGTTAGACTTGGTTGAAAATCATTTCAGTTGTGGAAAAAGCTCCTATGACTAAATGATGAGAAGCATCAAGATTGCCCTGTTTCATTGAAATTAAGAAACAAAGGATGCAAACAATAAAAAGAAGGAATGCTGCTAGGAAAACAATGGAAAATGTTCAACCACACTAATAATTTTTAAATGGCAAATTATTGCCTATTTTAAAATTAGCATCAAGCACTTTAAGTGACAATACTTAATCCTGGGAGTTCTGAGGTAAGACTAGAGCCTTAACATATTAATGATAGAGTTGGCAACGAGAAGCTGGCAGTGAAAAAGTTCACATCCTTTGACTTAAAAATTCCACTTCTGGGATCTATCCAGAAGTAAACAAGTCCAATCCACGGCAAAAAAAAAAAAAAGAAAAAAAAAGAAAAAAGAAAAAAAAAACCCTTAACCATAAATATGTTCACTCCAGTGTTTTATATATATATAAAAGCAGAAATCTCACTGAGAAACAATAGAAGTATAACTAAGAAAATAGAACCACTACAGAATGGTCATGAAAACCATTTAGCAAATTGAAAGAAACGACTGTAAAGTGATACAAGTAGATAGTCCCTCATCTACTTTCTGCTTCTATTAACTTGCCTTTTCTGGATATTTCATATGAAAGAAATCCTACAATATGTGTTCTTTTAAGCCTGGCTTTGTTCACTGAGCATGTTTTGAAACTTTCTGATGAGCGACGTTTCTCCCGTTGTAGTATTTATCACTGCTTTGCTCCTTTTTATTAATGAGTATGCACTTATCACATTTGTTTATCCATTCATCAGTTGATGGACACTTGGGTTGTTCCCATTTGGAGGCTATTATGAATAATGCTGCAGTTAAGATTCACGTATAAGTCTTTGTGTGGACATGTTTTCGTTACCCCTGAGAAGAACTGCTGCTGTCATATGGTTCTGTGTTTAACACTGAAAAACTATCAACCTGCTCTCCCAACAGGACTGCACCATTTTACACTCTCACCAGCAATGTGTGGGGGCACCCATCTCTGCATAGCCTTGTCCATCCTGATTACATCTTCTTGATTCTAGCCAGTCTTGTGAAGATAATTTGAATTTCCCCAATGACTTATGATGCTGTGCATCTTTTCATGTGCTTATTGGCCATTGGTACACCTTCTTCAGGGAACTATCTATTCAAATCATTTGCCCATTTTAATTAGATTAGCTTTTTAATTTAGACTTTAATTTTTAGAGCAGCAAAATGGAGCAGAGATTTCCCACATATCCTTGCCCACAGATACACAGCCTTCCCCATTATCAACATCCCCCAGCAAGGTGGTACACTGATTATAGGAGAACTTACATGGGCACATTGTCATCCGAGGCCCATGGCTTACATTAGGGTTCATCCTTGGTGCTGCGCACAGCAGGGGTTTAGACGAATGTATAATGACATATATCCCATCATTACGCTATCTATCATACAGAGTATTTTCACTGCTCTAAAATCCTCTGTGCTCTATTATCTCTCCCTTCCTCACAAACCCCCAGAAACTGACCCTTTCACTGTATTCATAGTTTCATCTTTTCCAGGATGTCATATAATTGGGCTATTTTTATTTTTTAGCTGTGCCTGTGACACATGGAAGTTCAGCCAGGGATCAAACACAAGCCACAGGAGCGACCTGAGCCACTGCGGTGATGCCAGATCTTTAAGGGAACCGCAAGGGAACTCCAAAATGTCATATAGTTGGAATCACACAGTATATAGCCTTTTTAGACTAGTTATTTTGCTTAATAATGTGCATTTAAGGTTCCTTCATGTCTTTTCATGCTTGATAGCTTGTTTCTATTTATTTATTTTTGCTTTTTAGGGCCACACCCACAGCATATGGAAGTTCCCAGGCTAGGGGTCAAATTGGAGCTACAGCTGTCGGCCTACATCACAGCCACACCAGATCTAAGCCACATCTGCAACCTACACCCACAGCTCACTGCAACACCGGATCCTTGACCCACTGAGCAAAGCCAGGGATTGAACCTGCAACCTCATGGTTCCTAGTCGGGTTTGTTAACCACTGAGCCACAAAGGGAACTCCTATTTGTTTTTAGTGCTGAAAAAGATTCCATTGTCTAGACATACCAGTTTATTTATCCATTCACTTACTGAAGAATATCTCGGTTACCTCCAAGTTTTGACAATTATGAAAAAAAAAAAGTTTCATAGGCAGGTTTGTGTGAAGACAGACATTTTAACATCATTTGGGTAACTATGAGTGTGATTGCTGGATCATGTGATAAGACTATATCTATCTTTGTAAGATACCACCAAACTGCCCTCCAAAGTGACTGCACCGTTTCTCAGTCTCACCAGCAATGAATGAGAGTCCTGTTGCTCCGCATCTTCGCCAGCATTTGGTGGTGTCAGTGTTGTGGATTTGAGCCATTCTAATAGGTGTGTGGTTGTATCTCGTTTTTGTTTGCAGATCCCTGATGACATATGATGTGGAGCATCTTTTCATACGTTCTCTGCACATCTTCTCTGGTGAAGTGACTCTTTAGCTCTTTTGCCCATTTTAAAATCATGTTCATTTCCTTATTATTGAGTATTAAGTGATCTCTGTATATTTTGGCTAACAGTCCTTTATCAGATGTGTGCTTTGCAAAGATTTTTCTCTGTTTGTGGTGTGTTTACATTGATTGATTTTCTAATGGTGAACAATTTAAGCACACCTGGGATAAAACCCACTTGATCACAGTGTGTAATTCTTTTCATAAATTGTTGGATTTGATTTGCTAATATTTTGGTGAGGATTTCTGCATCTATGTTCTGGCCCGCAGTTTTCTTTCATTAGTCTGTCTGGTTTTAATGTTAGGCAATGCTGGCCTCATTAAGAGTAAGGAATTACTCCCTCTGCTTCTATCTTCTGGAAGACTGTAGAAAACTGGTATCATTTCTTCCTTAATTGTTACATAGAATGAATCCATGTGAATAGTTTTCTTTTTATTGTTCAGTTGTAAGATTCTTTATATATTCTATATATACTTCCTCAGATACCTGATTTCCAAGTATTTTTTCCCAGTCTGTGGGTTATCTTTTCACTTTTTAGATGGTGTCTTTAGAAGTGTAAGTATTTTTTTACAGTCCAATTTACCCGTTTTTTTCTTTTATAACTTGTGCTTTTGGTGTTGTATCTAAGAAATCCAATTTCTCATTTCAGGCTAGGTTATCACCTAATCCAAGACCATGAAGATTTCTTCCTAAAAAAAAAAAAAAAAAAGATTTCCTCCTGTTTTCTTCCAATGAGTTTTATTGCTTTTTCCTTTTCCTTTTTTTTTTTTTTTGCTTTTTAGGGCCACACTCTCAGCACATGGAAGTTCCCAGGCTAGGAGTCAAATCGGATCTGTAGCTGCTGGCTTACACCACAGCTGACAGCAACGCCAGATCCCCGATCCTCTAGGAGAGGCCAGGGATCAAACCCACACCCTCATGGATACTAGTTGGATTTGTCTCCACTGAGCTGCAATGGGAACTGTGTTTTTTTTTTCTTTTTTGGAAGGAGAAAAGGATAGCTTTATTGCTTTGCCAGGCAAAGGGAGCCACAGCAGGCTAATGCCTTAAATACCATGGCCACCTGGGGAGGTGATTTTACCGTTTGGGAGTGAAAAATAGGGCCATTGATAAAGATCAGGGTAGATGAGACTGTGCGTTGTTTCTCACAGCTGGTCCTTAGGTGGTCCCAGAATTGGTTCTGATGATCCTTCTTTTGGAATGAAGAATGCTTCATCGGAGTTCCCGTCGGGGCGCAGTGGTTGACGAATCCAACTAGGAACCATGAGGTTGGGGGTTCGGTCCCTGCCCTTGCTCAGTGGGTTAACGATCCGGCGCTGCCGTGAACTGTGGTGTAGGTTGCAGACGCGGCTCGGATCCCGCATTGCTGTGGCTCTGGCATAGGCCAGTGGCTACAGCTCCAATTGGACCCCTAGCCTGGGGAACCTCCATATGCCGTGGGAGCAGCCCAAAGAAATAGCAAAAAAAAAGACAAAAAAAAAAAGAATGCTTCATCAACATCTTCCATTTGCTGAGGGTTTTGGTTCCAGTGTCTGGATTCACTGAAGTTCAGGTTCTTCATGCCTCCACGCAGAAGGAATTCAGTGAGAGACAAAGTGATAGGCAAGAAATGGATTTATTAAGATGGGACACTTGTGAGAGATGCAAGAGGACAGGTAAGGAGGCTCTTCCCCGAGGATTGGATTGGCTATAGCTTTATCATCCCAGGGCACTGAAGGTCAGAAAAGCCGCTTTAATTCTTCTACTTAGGTCTGGGATACATTTTGAGTTAATTTTTGTATGGTGTGAGGTAAAGATAAAAATTTGTTTCTTTGCATTTGGACATCAAGTTGTCCCAGCACCAGTTGCTAAATCTCTCATTGATCGGTTAATTACAAATATGAAGCTTTATCTCTGAGCTCTCCATTCTCTTCCACTGTTCGGTAACATCTGTCCCTTATGCTATTACCGTGCTGCCACGATCACCTGCTGCAGCTTTGTAGTAAGGTTTGAAAGTGATGTGTAAAGTTCTCCCACTTTGCTCTGGAATTTCTCCTGGAACAACACAAGCGTCTATTCGACAGAAACAACAACAAAACAGCAACAAAAGTAGGAACTGTAGATGTAATGGAAGGAATTGAAGGGATTGAATCATAAACTAAATCTTTTGTGTGTGGTTAAAGGTAAAGGGTCTGGAGCCAGACTTCCAGGTTCTGCCAGTCACTAGCTGTGAGGTTTGGGGCAAGTTACTAACTCTGAGCCTATTTTTTTCCAGGAAAAAAGACAATCACCATGTACCCACCTCACTAAGCTGCTGTGAAATCTGAATACGTTTGAGTTGTTAAAGGCATTCAGGACAGTCTCCGCATAGCAGAAACACTCAGTAAACAACAAGGATTATGAGGAGCACCACGGCCTGCACTTCAAGACACTGCATCTCCTCCAATCCAGCAATTCCACTTCAAGGAATGTATAGAACAAGATACACAATATGATCAAAGTTCATTTTAAAAATTAGTATATGAAAATAATTATTATATGTGAGGGCGTGTGTATGTGCATAAAAGGCCTTGGAGGGTTTGTACCAAAATACCCAAAGCAATTGGCTCTGCTGGGTTAGAGAAGTCCATCTAGTAGCTGGTAATGGAAGCCAATGTGAAGTAAAGCAATGAAGGGTCATTTGACATGTGGCATCCAGAAAAGGCAAATCTAGAGCGACAGCAAATAGACTGGTGGTTGACTGGGCTGGGGTAGGAGTGGAGACTGACTGCAAATGAGCACCAGGGACCTTTTAGGCCCTATGTTCTAAAACTGATTGACTGATGGGTGCACAACTCTACAAACTGACTTCAAAAAAATCACTGAACTGTACACTTAAAATTGGTGAATTTTGATAGTATGTAAATAACATCTCAATGAAACTTTACAAGGAAAAAGGAATAACTTACTGTAAAATGGGGCAGATGTTAAGGGGAGGCCTTCCAGGTCCTGGGGGAGCTCCAGCCAGCCCTCAAGGAAAGGCCTCACCTGAAGTGTACCTCAGACTGTCTCCCTCTCCTGTTCTCCATAGACTGTCCCATAAACAAGACAAAACCCCAAACTGTGGCCTCCCAGAGCACCATCAGTAACGCCCTCACTGTAATTCCCAGACAGATGAGGGGTCCACCAGTTACGACCCACTCGGCTGCCCCTAAGTGGGACAGTTCCAAAGCTGGGCAGCTGCCCTCTGGCTTTTCTATAATAGCCTCTGTGGTTGACTATGATTTGGTGGTCCCCGTGGAACCACATACGCCAATATTCAACCTTGTGAAGCCCTCCTGGGCGGTCTAGGCCTGGGGAGAGCTCCTCCTCCACTTCACAGGCCCCTGCAGGCGGGGAGGAGCCGGGCCTGGGCTGGGGTCCCGCCCTCTGCACAGAGCTACTGGGCCTCTCAAGCCTGTTTTCTCACATTAAACAGAGGCAACTAACTGTAACACCACCTCATGGAGTCTCTGGGAGAATTTAGAGCTCAGAAATGGGGCTTTTCCTACTTTTAGCACCTAGAATGTTGTCTGCTCTATTCCCCAGGGACCTTGCTGCTCCACCAGAGCCCACCGGACTGAGTGCTGAGTGCTGGGTGCTGCTCAGAGCAAGCAGACAGCCATACCCCCACCCCAGCCTGAGGCTTTCGCCCCAGAGGCCCCAAGTTGCCAACAATTCTTATTTCTCCAAGAACCTCTGAGATCAGGTCTTTGCTTTTCATCCCACGTGGCACTTACTGCCTTTTGCTGGACATGCCTTCTTTTTTTTTTTTTTAAGGGCCACATCCATAGCATATGAAGTTCTGAAGCTAAGGGTCGAATACGAGCTGCAGCTGCTGGCCTACGCCACAGCCACAGCAATGCTGTATCCTTAACCCACTGAGCAGAGCCAGGGATCAAACCCTCATCCTCATGCATACTAGTCAGGTTTGTTATTGCTGAGCCACACTGAGAACTCCTGCTGGACATACCTTCTGATTTAACTTAGCCTTCTGCCACAGTCAAAGTAACCGGAACACTAGATATTTTGGCCAAACATGAACATAATAGCAGTGTACATTTTGCTTTTCAGCCAACACTCATCTTCACCTCAAAATAACATGAATCACAAGGTGCCATTCAGAGTGTGGGTCATTGCTGGTTCACTGCTGAGGAAAATACGAGACTGCAGGTCCATAAGCACAAACACCCACCCGGGGGCTGGTCTGTGCAGAGGCTCCACCTGCCTGTTTCCCTCAAATGAAAAAAAACCCACTCCTTCAACATTAAAACAGATATACTCAGCAGAATGTTTTTTAAGATCACCATACCTGTGATCTTAAAAAACTGAACCTTAAAAGTGACCATCAGGTGACAGGCATGCAGGGGTCCCCGCAGGGGACTGCTGGATTTAACTCTCTGGGAGGGGGGGAGGGGGGATGAAGAGCCCATGAGACTCCCTCTCAGAGGCTGCCCATAGATGAGCTTTGGGGACCCTGGCAGCTGAGTGACTCCATGTGTCCAGCCGTGGACCCCACAAGGGGGAGGGGAAGGGCAGCCATTGCCCTGATAGCAGTTAACAGAGCCAAGCGACAGGACAGCTTCCAGACTCCCCAGGAGCGACACACATTCCCCTTGAACAAAGGGATTCAAGCTCTAAGCACAGCCTCTGGAACAAGAATGCTTCTGGTCCACGGACCACAGATGCAAAATCCTAGACATGCATAAACAGTTTTCCAGAGAGTATTCAGCTTTCTTTGGATTCTCAAAGGGATTCAAGTCCCCAAAAGTTAAGAACCTCAGCTCTTAATTAAAGAGAGTTTGGGAGTTCCTGTCGTGGCGCAGTGGTTAACGAATCCGACTAGGAACCATGAGGTTGCGGGTTCGGTCCCTGCCCTTGCTCAGTGGGTTAACGATCCGGCGTTGCCGTGAGCTGTGGTGTAGGTTGCAGACGCGGCTCGGATCCCGCGTTGCTGTGGCTCTGGCATAGGCCAGTGGCTACAGCTCCGATTGGACCCCTAGCCTGGGAACCTCCATATGCCGCGGGAGCGGCCCAAGAAATAGCAACAACAACAACAAAAAGACAAAAGACAAAAAAAAAAAGAGAGTTTGACAGCAAACTAATTAGATTGAAGCTCTAGCCCTAGGTTGTCACAAGGAAAGATTTTTATTTGAGAACACTGGATACTTTTGGAAATGTTCCTGCTGAATCCAAAAACACCTGACAGTCTATCTATACCCCCTACAAACACACCAAACACCTCCATCCTGCAGACGAGACAGGCTCTGCCCACGGCCAGTTCCACCCACCTCTGTCCCGCACAATCAGAACCAACCCCAAACCAACATCACAGGCCGGGAGACGAGATCCTGCCTCCCAGCCCCGGCCTTGGAGGGAGATGCTCACGGGACAACAGGTGAAGCGACATCACACACAAACACTGAGTTTATTTTGACCACGACCAAAGTCAGTGAGACAACGGAACCTCAGCGCCCCGGAGTCCTCCTGGATTCAGGGACGACACAACCAGGCTGGGAACAGGCTGGCAACAACTGTCACTCTCCTCTCACAACCGCTCACTGTCCCAGGACAGGACGTTCCTCTCAGGCAGGAATCTTTTAACCACGATCACATTTCTCACACTTTAACCTGGATGAGTCCTCTTTCCCCAAGAACATCAGTTTAGACATTCCTGGCTCGAGAGGCTGTCGGGTGAGGGTCAGCACACCTGTCAGTCTTACTTGACTATATAGTCCAAGGTGTGGGGTGAAGGCCTGTCCAGAAAGCGCTGGACAGAGCAGCCTCCACTGAAGGGGCACCCACCACTCGCTCCACTGCCCAGGCCTCTCTCCTCTCAGCTGAGAGCTGGAACAGACGTGCCATCACAGAGAACAGAACCCACGGTGAAAGGAGCTGCTGTTAGGTCTACTGAAGACCCTGCCCTACCAGCACGTGCGGCCCCCTGGGAAGGGCGGCACTCATGTCAGCGTCGCAGCCTCAGAAAGAACGCGTGTTTACACTCGGTGCTCTCCAAGGGGTAATATTTATCATAGAAATCTAAAACATATTCTTCAGTCTTGAATCCAAACTTCTGGTAGAGCAGCATGGCGGGGTTGCTTGCTGAGACGTGAAGGGTTACGTCCTTGCCCATGCAGGTCTGCCAAAAAGAGTGGAAAAACACAAGGTGAAAATGAAAATGCCAGAGGGAAAATGAGTGGGTGAAGGAAATCTTTTAAGCACAGGCAGTTATGGAAACTGGAGAAACTGGGGCCTGAAGCTGAGACATTGCAACGCCCAGCAACAGCGAGAGGCCCAACACTGTTCTGCTGCCGATCTAAACACTCATCAAGACCAAGGAAACAACCTAAGCTATAAGCTGGGTGGGTGCGCTTTTTCTCTTTGGAGCAAAGAGCCAAGGGGGATATTTCATCATCAACTGCTCTATACTTTAATCACATTTAAACAGATCAATCAAAAATAAATAGATCACCTCAACACCAACAATATGATAATCTTGAAGAACTAGAGGATAAGATGAAATGAGATGTTCTGTTTTTAAAAACTATGTGTCTAGAGTTCCCATAGTGGCTCAGTGGTTAATGAATCCGACTAGGAACCATGAGGTTGTGGGTTCGATCCCTGGCCTCACTCAGTGGGTTAAGGATCGGCATTGCCGTGAGCTTCGGTATAGGTTGCAGACTCAGCTTGGATCCCGCGTTGCTGTGTCTCTGGTGTAGGCCAGCGGCTACAGCTCTGATTAGACCCCTAGCCTGGGAACCTCCGTATGCCGAGGGAGCGGCCCTAGAAAAAGGCAAAAAAAAAAAAGACAAAAAAAACAACAACTAGGTGTCGCCTGCAAGGGAATCACAAAAACTCCATTCCTAGTCCTTCCAGAAGTGTTAAAGTATGTGGCTGGATATGAAATATTAAGACGTCCATTTAATTACATAACCTGAATACCCTGTACAGATGTTCTGAACCCCAAAGAACACTTTCATTACCCTCCACTTCTCCGAACTCAGGTTTCTTTCCTTTGCTTTTTAGGGCTGCACCCATGGCACATGGAAATTCCCAGGCTAGGGGCTGAATTAGAGCTATAGCTGCCAGCCTACACCAGTCACAGCAACGCAGGATCCCAGCCATGTCTGTGACTTACACCACAGCTCACAGCAACGCCAGATCCTTAGCCCACTGAATGATACCAGATCAAACCCGCATCCACATGGACACTAGTTGGATTGTTTCCGCAGAGCCACAACAGGAACTCTCAGAACTCAGGTTTCTACATTTAGCATCAGCCTATTCCTAGGGGACAAGAATAATAACTCTTTTAGATTCTTTAATTAGCTACACAGAGTAGAGGATCCTAAATGTCACATAAATTCAGAACGTGCTCTTTAAAGAGGAGGTGCCAAAATCCTGGACTCGAGGTGTCCTTGAGATTTTATAACCCCAGGCTCCTCAAGCGTCTACAATAAGAGGCCTCAGTCAAAGGTAGAGAAGACAGATCCCTTTTCTTCTCTGCTTAACTCACATTCTGCATCGACGGACACTTTCAGAGCAAGAAAGAACTATGAGCATGCCAGGGACAAGAGCCTTCTTTCTGCTGCCAAGAGGCCCAGTCCCAGCAGGACCAAGGCGGAACATGGCTGACCAACCAGGCAGGACTACATCTGGACCGGGATTAATGATCTGACCGCGGGCCAGGGACCCACATACAAAGATGGACATGCTTCCTCCCAGCCAGGGAGGCTCAGTAAGGACTGACAGTGCCACCTAAATATCACCCCTGCCCTGCCCCAGGCCGCTGCCGGTGACTGAGAAGGCAAAAGTCCTGTGGTCAGTTCTGCCAAGTGAGCACAAGGAGGTCGGTCCTTAGAACAGGGAGGGGCAGAGAAAAGAGGGGGCCTGGCGGAAATAACCAGGTTAAGACCACACGGGCAGCAAGTACCACCTGTAAAGAGAGAGAAGAAAGCAATTCCCAGGAAAACGGGTCTCAAGGTTCCCACCAACATCTGGGAGCCACCAAGCAAGTTTCATTAAAAACTGCAAAAGACATTTAATCATCTCCACCCTCTGTTTAAAAAAGAACCTTTGCCCACTTGACACACAAGTCCCCATTCCAAACGGTTTCTAAATAAAACTACAAGAAAAATTCTGAGGGACAAAAAGAATCTTGGCTTTTTTTTCTGATGTTAGTATAGAAATATATGGTCTATTTTCCTCAAAGGTGATACAGATATATTCAAGGATGAATTCTTAGAAGGTTCCTATCAGCTTATACAGCAACAATCAGCAATAAGAGAAGGCACGTGCTCATGACTGATAGGCTTTTGCTAAAATGTTTAAAAAGAACTAAAACCCCCAGCTCCACTTCCACTTCTCAGAGTCCCCACAGACAAGTCCAAGAGCAGCCAAGGTTATAGTACAGACGGTACAAGTGCTTCAGGCCCTCCCACACCTTTGGTCTTTTCTTCATTTTATTTACTGCACATGTTCACAAACTGATTTCTTTGAAACCTGGGTCTGAGGAGTGACCTGTTTTTCCAGGGATGAAGGTTTCTGCCTGGGTGTTAATAACTCCTCCACGAGCGACACAGATCAGCCTCCCCTCACCCTGTGTCCCCCCCCCCTCATCCCTCCTTTCAGGGAGGCCCCGACCACATACCTGAATCAGGTGATAAATCATAAAAGTCGCGATGCCCGCTCTCCTCCACTCAGGATGGACAAAGAGAAATGAAATGTAAGCTTCGTTGTACTTCACGTCGGGAACCATGAAGCCGAAAGCAATGATGACTTTCTTATAGAGGACGACGACGCTGAAGTCTGGGTACTGCAGGCACTCAGACAGGTCCACGCCTGAGGGAAGAGACAACTGGGGGTCACGGCCAGGCCCTGGGATGAGGGAGCACCGGGCTGCCCGGTTTGTACTTTCAGCTGCACCTGTATGCTAAAAACCCCAAACCGCAGACAGATGTCGCCGTAGACACCACACACT
Organism: Phacochoerus africanus; assembly: GCF_016906955.1. Taxonomy (NCBI): domain Eukaryota; kingdom Metazoa; phylum Chordata; class Mammalia; order Artiodactyla; family Suidae; genus Phacochoerus; species Phacochoerus africanus. Next base: position 36,741,975 of record NC_062546.1, read on the forward strand.
TAGATCATAAAAGTGAATTTTAGCAAATATCAAAATTAGCATTGTCTGGTGTGAGTGCATATGTTAAAAGAAGAGAAGCAGGAGAGGGTGGGTGGGAGAGAGCAGCAGGCTCGGAGCTGGACACACCTGGCACTGAACTCGGCCTCCAGGCCACATGTGTCAGCTGGCACACGTCCCTCCCTAAACGCCACCGCCTCGTGTCTGCCTTGTTTAAAATGAGAGATACCTGGACCCCACTGGGCCGGGAAAAATCCTGAGACCGCCTCCAGCACTGCATTCTTTACCTCATACACAGACAACTGACAGGCTCTTTGGTCCAAATGTCACATTTTACAACAAAGGAGTTATATAACATAACTCCACGCCTAACGTTTGGAAGGTGCCCGGCGTAGGAGCAGGAAGTAGCAGACTCTCCCAGAATGTTCTTTCCAACCTCCATCCCACCCCCCCACCCCCCACCACATGCACTGTGACATGATTATCAGACAGTGAAGGTGACACAGCTCTCATCCGGACAAAAACTTATCTAACACCTGGAAGAAATGTCTTATCCCTTACATGTCAAAGCACCACAGTAAAACAGATCCACAAAGAACATGTCTACATTTAGCAATGCAAATTGAGGGCTTCAGAGACAATATGTTAAAGCTGATAAAACAACAAATCACATTGGGTTTATTCATATTTTTAAAGTTTGTGATTGGAGTATCTGTCTCTCTTTTTTTTGTTGTTTTGTAGTGCCCAACCCACAGCACATGGAGGTTCCCAGGCTAAGGATCGAATCGGAGCTGTAGCTACTGGCCTACACCACAGCCACAGCAACACAGGATCCGAGCCACATCTGTGACCTCAGCTCACGGCAATGTCAGATCCTTAACGCACTGAGTGAGGCCAGGGATGGAACCTGCATCCTCGTGGACACCAGTCAGGTTTGTTACCGCTGAGCCACAATGGGAACACTGTATCTGGCTTTCTAAAACCAACTTTTGGTTGCCCTAACACTCTCTAAGGAAGAGCTAAATAAACAAAGCACACAGAATTATTAAGCAAAAATCAGAAGTGTCCAAACATCTCCAAGTTAGCAGCCTGTGCGGTGTTGATGGACATTACCTGGGATCTAAACACAAGGAGAAGCAAAACAGGATGAATTGTTTATCCTGGAACCAGACACAAACCAGGAAGAGAAGTAAACAAAAACACTGTTACTTTAATTGCTGGCTTCTTCTTGATCTTAGGAAAAAAGAGGTATTTGTATTTCAATATTTCCATGTTAGCAGAGACAAACTGAATGAAGTCATATATGAGTGAAGGTTTGGGGATCACATGACATACACTAATTTTAAAAATTTGCTAAAGCAAGCGACACAGAAACTGGATTTGCCTAGTCTGGGAGGGGAGAACATACCAGGCCAGAAAAACTCCTGACACATGGAATTTATCGTTGGGATGTGATTTGGCCGGACGTAGCAGTAATCAAGAGGTGCATCAGGCTCCGGTGTCCAGTGAGGGTCACTCCTATGCAGGTGGGAACGAATCTGGGACAGCAGCTGCAGTTTGGGTGGCTTGGTTTCATAATCACGCCTCCAGAACCCAGAAAATAAACAAACTGAAGTCAAGAAAAATACCCATTATTTCTAGCCATTTGATTCACACAACTCTTCGATCTGCTCGAAATTTTAAATTAATTTGCCCTACTTTATATGGCAGCCAGCTTAACAGCTACAATACTTTTAAATTCACTCTATTAACATTAGTCAGACCAAACCCCTCGGTACCGGCCAGGAACTCTACCTAGTGCTGGCGAGCCTTAACAAACACGGTGGGGAAAGGAAACAGCATCCTAATTCAACCCTCTGAATGCTCTGACCCAGGACAGAGCCCAGGAAAGATAGGGCCAACCCTGCCAGGGCAGCTGGGGACTGGGGCAGTGACGCAGGCTGCCTCCACACGTCTGCCAGGGAGGGCAGTGCTGGGTGAGCAGGACCACATGACTTGACTGCAGAGCAAGTGTGCTCAGCAGGGGCAACTGTGAACCATGAACTTAAACTTTGTCTTTTATGTTTCCTTCAAAGGATCATCCTTTCTGCACAGGAGTACAGTTAAAACAAGCCAAGGATGAGACTGGACATGGAGCTCACAGGCTTTGGTCTTTATTCACTCCAATGGGGGCTCAAAACCCACAAACATTATTCCCCATGACACACTCCATGTACCTGATGTAAGGTTTCAGGATTCGAGAAGTATAAGGGCTGACAATACTCTGGTCCACAGCCATATCTTCTGATCCCACCAAACGGTACAAAAACTTAGTGGTCTGGTGCCGAAATCCCTTCCTGGATGGCAAGGCAGTCTATGAGAAACACATACTAGTTACATAAAAATAAAATTACTTAAAGGATTGGTTTAATTCTCACAGATAAACAGTACTTGTGACATTTTTATGTATCAGAAAGTAGGTCTTTTTGCATTAATTGGAAAGCTCAAGTTTTAATACAAAGTTCAAAGGTAATTTGCATAAAATTATAACTGAAAAGTTAATCCCAGTTATACCAGTTTAAAAGCAATAATTTTTGGAGTTCCCGTTGTGGCTCAGCAGAAACAAGTCTGACTAGGAACCATGAGGTTGCAGGTTCGATCCATGGCCTTGCTCAATGGGTTAAGGATCTAGGGTTGCCGTGAACTGTGGTGAAGGTTGCAGACGTGGCTCAGATCCCATGTTTCTGTGGCTGTGGTGTAGGCTGGCAGCTGTAGCTCCGATTAGACCCCTAGCCTGGGAACTTCCATGCTACGAGTGAGGCCCTAAAAAGCAAAAAAAATAGTAATAATAATAATTTTTTAAATGTTAGTTATGTAAACAACTTTAAAAGACATTTAAACAGGTGACATACACAAATGACCACTGGATTTACAGCTTCTCCAGGATTCATTTTGTCTACACTGTACCTTTAATCCATTCATCAAATATCAACCGGGCTGAGAATCGAATAGGTAACACACACGGGGCTGACGTCTCACAATGGCCTCTGTTATCTCGAGAGGCATGGGGCCAGTTACTGCTGTGCCTGTACTATATACAGATTTGTTCAAATCTGTCTCTACTGAGTAAACCTGACGGAGTGGAACTGATGTAGATCTTCATCCCTAAAACACACCATGACCGCTGAGAGGCCCAACCAGAGGGTCCGTGAGGACCTGGCTCCTGTTCCTCAGGAGGGCGTCCCCAAAGAACAGCTGTAGATGTCTGCTCTCTAGACAGTGCTGCTCCAGAACCCTCGGTCATGTCATAACAGAACATGGACAATTAGGGTTTTACAGCAAAGTGCTCGGATGGAAGATTAAAAGGCACATTTATGAAGTGCTTTGCCAAGGGTTGGATGAAGTTTAGAAACCTGAGTTGTTTTTGTAGAATCAGCTTGCTCTTAACCTAGAAAACAACCCTGTTGGAAGAGCAAGAACTCCTTCTTTAAGAATTTGCTCTCGTTACTTTCCCAAACTGGACACCAAAACTTTCAAAGGCCACCTATGAACTTCTTCCAGGACTTTATAAGTTTCACAGTGAAATTCAAAGCTGCAGCATAGTTTCCAAATATGGCCCCATGCTTCCTCCCGTGCCTGCAGGTACACATGTCTCCTCCTATCAAAAGGTGGAATCATGGTCCCCTCTCTGGAATCTGGTGGGCCTGGGCCAGGCTTGACCAATCAGAATGTGGCCCAGGTAACATTCTGGGACTTCTGGGCCCAGGCCGTAAGGGAACCAGCTTTCACTTTTGCCCCCCTTGAATCCAGAGACCACGTTATCCAGACTAGACCACTAAAGAACCAGAGGTCATGTGGAGCTGGGCTCTGGAAGAGGAGAGGCCCATCCTGGCCATTCCACCCAGACCCAGGTCCCAGCTGAGTGGAGACACAAGCATGGCCCTTCCCTTAGCACATCAGGCAGAAGAAACACCCAGCTGAGCCCAATCAACCCATAGGCTCAGAAGAATCAAACACTTACTGTTTGAAGCCACTAAGTTTTGGGGTGGTCTGTGATGCAGCCACAGATTACCCAAATGCCAGCCACTGAGCCATGAAATAGTGCCAGGTAAACGTGTCAGTGAGTTTGTGAAGCCCTGTGGCTGTTACACCATCCCCAGGCCAGGTCCTTCCATTTCCGCTGCTTCCACGCTGGGCTACCCACCCTCGACTTCCACCTGGACCACCCCTCCTCTCCCGACCGGGCTCCCTGCTGCCATGTTTCCCACCTCCCACAAAGCCGGGTTCTCCTTTTAAAAACTCACAGGGAGTTCCTATTATGGCTCAGTGGAAACAAACCTGACTACTATCCATGAGGATGCAAGTTCAATCACTGACCTCGCCTAGAGGGTTAAGGATCTGGCATTGCGGTGAGCTGTGGTATAGGTTGCAGATGAGGCTCAGCTCTGGCATTGCTGTGGCTGTAACATACATAGGCTGGCAGCTATAGCTCCAATTTGACCCCTAGCCTGGGAATTTCCATATGCCACTGGTTTGGCCCTAAGAGCAAAAAAGAAAAAAACTCAAATTCTGCTGAAACTCCTATGTGGCTTCCTGCTATGTATTCTGAATACAACTCAAACCCCTTTCCCATACCTGCAGGATCGGCTCATCTCCCACCACCACCCATTTCCTTTGCCATCAGAAGTCCCAGCCAACTCTCCCACCTCAGGGCCTCCTGCCCTGAACCCTCTCAGCCTGGCTCCACCTTGTGGATCAGAAGAAGATTTGAACGTCACCTCCATAGAAAGTCACCAACCACCCCTCTGTTCCCCACGGCGCTCACCTTGTTAGCTGACTAGTACCATCACCTCCTTGCTCAGGATGTCACCCCCTAAGTGCGGGGACCTCCTCTGTCTTAACTCACTGCACATCCCCAGCTAGGCTGGCGCCTGGCATATGTGAAATACTTAACTTACACTTGCTGAATGACAAAATGGTGGTGGAAAGTGTCCTAAAGTAAAATAAGTTTGGAAAATGTTAAACAAGTTTCCTCAGACTTCTAAATCCTAAACAAAATGGAGCACTGGGTGGGCTGCTGGGCCCCTACCCCAAACCCAACCTGGGAGGGCCTCGCAAATGAAAGGGACAACGGGGACAGACGCGTGGTGAGACCCCCCGAGGGAGACGGGTCGTGGCTGGCATAGGTGAGGCGGCAGAGGACAGCCAGGGTACAGAATGGCTGCCAGCACGGCAGGTAGGGACATGGCCTCTCCCAAACTCTGCTCTGCTAGATCTCTGCCCATCAACCTCCCCAGCCACCCTTGGCCAGAGGGGGGCTACCAGGGCAGCAGGGAACCTCCTGAGATGGAGGGTAGACCATCCTAACAGCCCCACCATTCCAGGACCTCCAACCCCCGAGCAGCAGCAAAGGCAGAGGGAGGGGAAAAGACGGGCAGAGGTCCTGGGAGCGTCCCCAGAGATGAGGGTCCCTGCCTGGAGAAAGGTGAGGATGGGAAGGGGTTGAGCCCAGAACCTCTCACTCTGCCAAACTTGCTAGGGGATGACCAGCGAGGAACCAGGTTTTTGCCCCTCCTTGCAGGGTGCAAATGGACACTACCAGCAATGGCAGCAAATCAAAGGGAATGTGAGTTCGCGTAGGAAAAATTCCAGATGTGTAAATAAGAACCGCAAGATAACAAAAGAAGGATAAAGTACACAAACTATACTGGGAAAGGCAGAACTGATTTACCAGAAAGACAAGGATTTTTCAAAAGCACAATAAACAGTCATCAGGGAAATGCGAGTCAAAGCTACAGTGAGACAGTACTTGACTTCACCAGGGTGGCCATGAGCAGGACAGACAATAACAATGCAGAGGGGTCAGAATCCTCACACACTGCTGACAGGACTATAGGAGGGTGCAGTCATTGGAAAAAGCAGTGTGGCGGTTCTTCAAAAAGTTGAACACAATGTTACCACTTAACCAGGCAAATCCAATCCCAGGGACATAATGCTAGAGAAATGAAAACACATGTCCACACAAAAACTTTTACACAAATATTCACAGCGGCATTATTTGTAATGGCCAAAAGGTGGGAACAACCCAGATGTCCATCAACGGATGCAAGGATGAACAAAAGGTGCATATTCATAAGGGTGTATTTTTCAACCACAAAAAGGAACAAAGTACTAACATATCCTATGACATGAAAGAAGACAGTAAGAAAAGACCACAGCTTGTGTGATTCCATTTATGTGAAAAGACCAGAAGAGGCAGCTCTACAGAGAAAGCAAGTATATTAATGATGGGCAGGTATGGAGGGTTGAACAGTAAGAATGATAGGACAGAGTTTCTTTTTAGGGTGAGGAAAATGTTCTAAAATTGATTATGGTGATTATACAACTCTGTGAAGAAACCAGAAACTACTGAATTGCACACTTTAAATGGGTGAATTGTCTGGTATGTGATTTGTACTTAAATAAAGCTGTTACAAAAACAAAAACACAAGGCATGATAAATAGGCTCCGAGATAATGAAGGCACCTGGAAACAGGAATGAGAAGTTACCAATCATACATTTGTTACCAGATATTAAACACATGAGCTCTGAAATACATCTACATCTCTTCATTGGAAGAGGTCAAAATATCAAACTTCCCAGCGTTTGGAAGTTGATTCCAACCTTACGGATGACCTTAACAAGTTCAAGATTTCAGTGGAGGAAGTAACTGTAGATGTGGTGGAAATAGCAGGAGAATTAGAATTGGATCCTAAAGATACAAGTGAACTGCTGCAATCTCAGGATAAAACTTTCACAGATGAGGACTTGCTTTTTATGGACAAAATAAGTGGTTCCTTGAGTTGGAATCTACTCCTGGTGAAGAGGCTGTGAAGATTGTTGAAATAACAACAATAGACTTAGAATATTACACAAGCTTAGTTGATAAAGCAGGTGAGGGGTTTGAGAGGATTAACTCCAATTTTGAAAGAAGTTCTATTGTGTGTAAAATGCTATTAAACAGCATTGCATGCTACAGAGAAATCACTTATAAAAGCAAGCCAAATTTCATCACTGACTTTCTTTAAGAAATTGCCACAGCTACTCCAAACTTTAGCAACCACATCGACAACAAAATCAAGGCAAGACCTTCCACCAGAAAAAGTAGTAAAACTCACTGAAGGCTCAGATAATGGTCAGCATTTTTTTAGCAATAAAGTATGCTTTAATTAAGGTACGTACTCTTTTAAAATAATAATAATAATAATAATACACACTTACTAGGCTACAATATACTGTACATATAACTTTTACATGCACTGGAAAACCACGATATTCATGTGACTCACTGTTACAGTATCTGCTTTATTGTGGTGTCCTGACAAACCCTCATTATCTCTGAGGTCTGCCTGTAAAACACTCAACAAATAACATCAAGGACAGGTCTCTTCAAAAACCCAAAGAAGTAATGATGTTGAGATCCATATGAGGACTCCAGAAGGGGAGGGAAAAAAATAAAGGAGAAACATACTTAAAGAAGTAATGATGAGGAGTTTCCCAAACTAAAGAAGCATGAGCAGACTTCTGGTTTCCAGTCCTGCACATAAGGAGCTTGGAAGTCACCACTCCAACCTAACAAGTAAACAGCTGAACAAAAGGAGAGTCAACAACTCTTCTCAGATCTGTCAGAGAAGTAAAGTCACAGGGCAAACTGCTGCCCTGGGGCTGGAGCCAGAAGATGGGTACACAGGTTTCGGGACCCAATGGAGTGAGAAGCCTCGGGGAAACAGGGTGGGGAGGGGAAACTTAACTGCAGTTGCTGAACTGCTGGAGGCCCTGCGGGGAGAGTCTGAGAACGTACTCCAGGGAGGCCCTGATTTACATTTGCGTGAGTTTCACCACCAGGAGCTTCACCAGCTTCTTACCCTGAAGATCAAAGAAAGATCCCCTCCCTCCTGCTTCTGTGGGGTGCATTCCATTGTGAAAGGTGCCGGCTCCTGTGCTTCCTCACAGGACTGCCCTCAGGAGAAACTATTTTGCCAGAGCCTGACCCACTGGAGATTCATCAGAGCCTAACCTACCTGTGGAAGGGGAGTAGCCAACCCCAGCCCCCTTGAGCCACCCTGTCCCACCTAAATGGGGGTAAAACCTGAGACGCCCTTGTGAAGTCACAGCCCAGGGGGCTCACGCTCACAGACTGAGGACTAATCTTTAGAACAGCCTCTCCACCCACACCAGCACATCACTAATGGCCTATTTCCCACAGCTCCTCTTACTCAGAACATATCCTTGGCTTTCAACAAAAAATTACAAGGAAAGCTAGAAGGCAAAAAAAAAAAAAACAGACTGAAAAGACAGCAAGCATAAGAACCAGACTCAGATACGGCAGAGATGTTGCAATTATTGACCTGGGAAGCAAGCAGAATGGACATAGCTGAGGAAAGATTCCCTGAGCTTGAGGACACGTCAGCAGAAACCGCCAAAACTAAAAAGCAAAGAGAAAAAAGACCAATAAAAAACAGAATGGAACAATAGCCAAAAACTGTGGTACAACTACAAAAGGTGTAATACATGCATAATGGAAGCACCAGGAGGAGGAGAAAGGAACAGAAGAAATACTTGAAGAAGCAGGAACTAAAAATTTCCCCAAGTTAATCAGACACCAAACCCAAATCACAGATCCATAGCACAAGCAGGATAACTGCCAAGAAGTGTACCAGATACTCTGATTCAAAAAGCAGAGGTGTCAAGCAAGATAAATGAGAACAAAAAAGCACTTAAAGTGCATGAATATAAATAAAAGTCAAAAACAGAGAAAACGCTGAAAGCTTCCAGGACTTGGAAAGGAGGCCACCTACAAAGAAACAAGAGCAAGACAGTCATTGTGGCTCTCAGAAACAATGCAATCTGCAAGATGATAACGGAGTTGTCATGTTAAAATGTCAAAAGAAAAAACAAACTACAATTTATATCCAGCTATGCTATCAAATGCAAGAGTAAAGTGAAGATATTCTTTTTATTTATTTATTTTTCTCTTTTGATTTTTTAGGGCCTCACCCACAGCATATGGAGGTTCCCAGGCTAGGGGTCCAATCAGAGCAGCTGCCGGCCTACACCACAGCCACAGCAACGTGGGATTCAAGCTGCATCTGTGCCCTACACTACAGCTTCTGGCAACACCAGATCCTTAACCCATTGAGCAAGGCCGGGGATCAAACCTGCATCCTCATGGATACTAGTCAGGTTCATTAACCACTGAGCCATGATGGGAACTCTAAGATACAAGTTTTTAAAATTAACTTTAAAAAGATCATATGTTAAAGAACTATTACAAGAAATACTCTAGCAAGAAAATAATCTGGGAAGAAACAATGGAAAGCAAGACTGGATGCAGAAAGAGAAAGACAAATATTACTCATATATGTGGAATCTAAAATATGGCACAAATGAACCTATCTATGCAACAGAAACAGACTCGGACTGGGAGAACAAACTTGTAGTTGCCAAGGGGGGGAGGGAGGAAGGAGTAGGGTGGACAGGGAGTTTTGGGGTCAGTAGATACAAACGATTACACAGTTAGAATGGATAAGCAATGAAGTTCTACTGTACAGCACAGGGAACTATATGCAGTCTCTTGGGACAGACCATGATGAAAAATAATACAAAAAAAAAAATACGTGTGTGTGTGTGTGTGTGTGTGTGTGTGTGTGTGTGTTTGTGTGTGTGTATGAATGACTGGGTCACTTTTCTGTACAGCAGATACTGGACCAATATTGCAAATCAACTATACTTTAATAAAAAGAAAAAAAAAAGAAGCTAGATAAACAATTTAGTGAGATTTACCATTATCTAAATAAGCAACACAAAGAAAATAGACCAACAAGAGCATGCACAGTGCACAGCTGTTTTTTGGTTGCAGGGAGAAGATCACACGATAATATTACAAATTAAAAGAGAAAAATAAATACATGTCTTAAGTTAGGACCTATAAAAAGAATAAAAATAGAACATACAATTGTCTTTCTAGCAAAGAATCAACATCACATACACTATTTTCTCTGAATGCAATGTAATTTGATTAGAAATTAAACCATTTACTGAGATACCTTAAAAATTCTCATGTGTATGAAAACTAAGAGTTATCTGGCATTAAATAACTCCTGGGTTAAAGAAGAAATGCTGAGAAAGATTATAAAACGCTAAATACTGATTCCACCTCACCCCCAGCATCCACAGCATGTGGAATCTCAACAACATCTGCAACCTAAGCCAAAGCTGGTGGCAACGTCAGATCCTTAACCTTCTGTGCTGGGATTGAACCGGCCATGCCGCAGAGACAATCTGGATTATTAATCCACTACACCACAGAAAGAACTCTGCTAAGTACTGTCTGATTTTAAAAATCACATCATTTCAGGGAGTTCTCGTTATGGCTCAGTAGGTTACAAACCTGACTAGCATCCATGAGGAAGCAGGTTCGATCCCTGGCCTTGCTCAGTGGGTTAAGGATCCGGCATTGCCAGAAGCTGTGGTGTAGGTCACAGATGGGGCCTGGATACCTAGTTGCTGTGGCTGTGGCGTAGGCCAGCAACTGTAGCTCCAATTTGACCCCTAGCCTGGGAACTTCCATATCCCGCAGGTGCGGCACTAAAACGAAGGGAAAAAAAAAAAAATCACATCATTTCAAAAGTCATGAGTCATAGCTAGAATATCATACCAACAGTTATAGCTATGACTATATTGACCAAAATACAAGAAAGACAATAAACTGAACAAATGCATTTACAGCTGCTCCCCAATGTAACTGCATTAAAAAGGATACTAAAATTTTAGGTTAGGATGGGGGATTAAACACAAATATCCAATTTTACTTCCTTCCCATATCTTATTACAACTATAAAAATAGATTTAAAAAAAAAAAAAAGACAAGCACACAAGAACAAAAAGATCAGGAAAAGAAACAACAGTAACTGGAAAGCAGATGGACAAAAAGCAACAGATAGGAAGCTCAAATCCAAGCTGGCTTTATTAGGTAAAGTGAGAACCAGCCCAGGATTCCATCCTGCAGATCTTCCTAAAGCCCAGGTGGCAGCAGCAGATTCCTCTGGAACTGGGAATACAGGAGGCAGGAAGAAAGGACCAGGTCAAACTGTGTAAACAGTGTAAGTGGGCTCTGACACGGCCAGCTGAAAAGGCAAAATTCCCCCCTCCCCAGGGGACAACAAGGGTTCTGAGACAGAAGACTCTTCCGCCTGGGGGAAGGATCTAAAGTGACACTGGGGGTCCTGCACAAAGGACTCACCTAGGTAATGTGGCAGCTACAGGATTCCAGGTTCAGTCCTGTTTTCCCTCAGAATTTGAAAGCGCCTCATTGCTGTTAAGCTGGAGCTCAGCTCTACCCCCTGCTGATGAGGGATTCTGGCTTTAAGTCTGAGGCTTTGGACACCCAAGTTGCAAAGGGTGTGCTTCACTAAAGGGAGTCAATCTACAAAAAAGGTATAGACGGGGCGCAGGAACAGAGGTTCAGTACAGTGGAGGGGAAGTGTGGCTCTAGCCAGGGGAGACTCCGGTTCAATAGCAAGTGTGACTCTTACCAAGGGGCAGATAACCTGAGGTGACCATCACTAAGTCCCTGCCCCTGGACTGTCTTTTATACCCAAGGAGTTGTGGGCAGCATCTCGTCTGGGCTCAGCTCGGTTCACAATGCACAAGACTCCCCCACTCCCCCAACACACGCTCCCGGGTCAGCTAAGCCCACTCACCCGACAGATAACCACCCTGACCTCCCACAAGCTGGAGGGATGCACATCAGCCCTGAGACTGGACAGGGACCCCCATGCCATGCCCTTGACCAGATCTGTGCAAGTTCCCTGGTATACACCGCAGCCTGCTGACAGTGACAGAGCGGAAAGCCTCATGTTTCCCAGGACTTCCTAGGGACCCTGACCACTAACCTCCCCAGGAGAGGCTCATGGCAGCTGAAGCCAGAACACACCTGTCAGTTTCCCGGGGCTGCCATATCAACATTTCACAAACAGGGGGCTCATGAAACAACAGAAATTTACTCCCTCACAGTTCTGGAGACGTCAGACGTCCAGGTGCCAACAGTGCCACCCTTTCCGAGGCTCTTGCTCTTGGCTTCTGCTCGTTGCTGGCAGGCCTTGGTGTCCCTTAGCTTTGCAGACACATCACTATCATCTCTGCCTCAGTCATCACATGGCCTTCTCTCCTGTGTCTGTGTCTCTTCTCCTCTTCTTATATGGACACCAGTCACATTGGATTGAGGTCCACCCTACTCCAGTGTGACCTCGTCTTAGCTACTTACATCTACAAAGACCCTATTTCCACTTAAGATCACGTTCACAGGTAACAGGGGTCAGGACTTCAATACAAGCTTCTGTGGACACAATTCAATCTACACCAGTGACCCACAAAGCCTGCTAAACTTATCTTCTGGAAACCTTCAGGTAACAGTGGCAAGCTTCCTTCCACAGCTCCATCTGTGCTTCCTACCTGGTTTTTAGAAAAATATCTAGGGAGTTCCTGTTGTGGTGCAGCAGAAATGAACCCCACTAGTATCCAAAAAGCACACGGGTTTGATCCCTGGCCTCACTCAGTGGGTCAGGGACCTGACGTTGCCGTGAACTATGGTGCAGGTTGAAGATGCAGCTCAGATCTGGTGTTGCTGTAACTGTGGTGTATGCTGGCAGCTGCAGGTCCAATTCGACCCTTAGCTTGGGAACCTCCACATGGATGCAGCCCTAAAAAGAAAAAAAAAAAATCTAAAAGTACACTGTTTAGGTATAAAGACATTAAAAAGGCAGAGGAATGATTAACACTAAGAGTCAGAGTGGCTCCCTCTGAGGGGAGCAGACAGTAAGCAGAAGGATCACTGAAGTGTTTGCAACGCCCCACGTCAATCCAGGAACTGGATTCATAGGTATTTATCTTACTAACCTCTAAACTATACCCATATGTTCTATGCATTCTTCTGTGGGTATGATGCATTTCAAAATTTTAAAAAATGAAGTTCAGGAATTAAAAAGACAAACTTATGAAGACAAAGAACAGGTGAATAGATGACAGCACCAAAAGCATATTAAAGAGTGGCAGATGACTAAGACCAGAGAGAGCCAAAACCTAAGGCAGCAGCGAAGCCTGGCCAGGAGCCAGTGGTTTACACACCAGAGCCTTAAGAAAGTGCAGCACAACTTAGAATAGATTTACAAGGAGATCCTGCTGAATAGCATTGAGAACTTTGTCTAGATACTCATGTTGCAACAGAAGAAAGGGTGGGGGAAAAAATGTAATTGTAATGTATACATGTAAGGATAACCTGACCCCCTTGCTGTACAGTGGGAAAATAAAAAAATATATTAAAAAAAAAAAAAGAAAGTGCAGCATGAGGGCATCAGGTCCTGCTAAAGTTGAGGGTGGGAAGGAGAGTCTTTAGTTAAGAGATTAAAGCCTCCAATTACATCTCTGCTGCCCACAGCCAGAAACGACCTCTCTCTCGATGGCAGGCTAGACTCTCTGGAGGCTCCAAAGAGAGATTCTGCTACAGCCCAGAGGGGAAATTCAGTCCTGGAAGCAGGAGACTCAGTGGAAGTTTAACCACTGAATGGTCAGCTACTGCCCGTACCCCCACCCTGCTCCTAGGATGCAGGCAGGCAGGTCACTGCTTCTCAGAAAAGCAAAGCTGGGAAATGGTGGCCGGGGGAGAAAATGAACAGGATTCGGCTAGAGCAAGGGTCTTCAGCAAACTATACAGCCCATAGGCCAAATCCAGCCTGCGTAAATGATCCTCTCAATAGACGCAGAAAAAGCCTTTGACAAAATCCAACACCCATTTCTGATAAAAACCCTTCAGAAAGTGGGCATAGAGGGAACCTACCTCAACATAATAAAGGCCACATATGACAAACCCACAGCAAACATCATTCTCAATGGTGAAAAGCTGAAAGAATTCCCACTGAGATCAGGAACAATGACAAGGATGTTCACTCTCGCCACTACTATTCAACATAGTTCTGGAAGTCCTAGACACAGCAATTGGAGAAGTAAAGAGATAAAAGGAATCCAAATTGGAAAGGAAGAAGTAAAACTATCACTATTTGCAGATGACTTGATACTATACCTAGAGAATCCTAAAGACTCTCCCAGAAAACTGTTAGAGCTCATCCATGAATTTGGCAAAGTCGAAGGATACAAAATTAATACACAGAAATCAATGGCATTTCTATATACTAACAATGAAAGATCAGAAAGAGAAATTAGGGAAGCAATCCCGTTTACCATCGCATCCAAAAGAATAAAATACCTCAGAGTAAACCTACCTAAAGAGACAAATACGTGTACTCTGAAAACTGTAAGACACTGAGGAAAGAAATCAAAGATGACACAAATAGATGGAAAGACATACCATGCTCGTGGATTGGAAGAGATAATATTATCAAAATGACTATACTACCTAAGGCAATCTACACATTCAATGCAATCCCTATCAAATTACCAATGGCATTTTTCACAGGACTCAAACAAAATAGTTTAAAGTTTGTTTGGAAGCACAAAGGACCCAGAATAGCCAAAAACATTCTGAAAAAGAAAAATGGAGCTGGAGGAATCAGGCTCCCGGACTTCAGACTATACTACAAAGCAACAATCATCAAAACCGTATGGTACTGGCACAAAGACAGAAATATAGATCAGTGGAACAGGATAGAAAGCCCAGAATTAAACCCATGCACCTATAGCCAACTAATCTATGACAAAGAAGGCAAGAATATACAAGGGAGAAAGGACAGCTTGTTCAATAAGTGGTGCTGGGAAAACTGGACATGCAAAAGAATGAAATTAGGGAGTTCCCATGGTGGCGCAGTGGTTAACAAATCCGACTAGGAACCATGAGGTTGTGGGTTCGGTCCCTGGCCTTGCTCAGTGGGTTAACGATCCGGCGTTGCCATGAGCTGTGGTGTAGGTTGCAGACGTGGCTCGGATCCCGCGCTGCTGTGGCTCTGGCGTAGGCTGGAGACTACAGCTCCAATTCGACCCCTAGCCTGGGAACCTCCATATGCCGCAGGAGCGGCCCAAGAAATAGCAAAAAGACCCAAAAATAAATAAATAAATAAATAAATAAAATTAAAAAAAAAGAATGAAATTAGAACACTCCCTAACACCACACACAAAAATAAACTAAAAATGGATTAAAGACCTAGATATAACACCAGACACTATAAAACTCTTAGAGGAAAACAAAGGCCAAACATTCTCTGACATGAACGACAGCAACATCTTCTCAGATGCACCTCTTAGAATCATGACAGTAAAAACAAAAATAAACAAATGGGACCTAATCAAACTTAAAAGTTCCTGCACAGCAAAGGAAACCCTAAACAACACAAAAAGACACCCACAGCATGGGAGAAAATCTTTACAAGTGAATCGACTGACAAGAGATTAATCTCCAAAATTTATAAACACCTTCTGCAGCTCCATACCAAAAAAACAAACAACCCCATCCAAAAATGGGCAGAAGATTTACAGTTCTCCAAAGAAGACATACAGATGGCCAAAAAACACATGAAAAGATGTTCAACATCACTCATTATTAGAGAAATGCAAATCAAAACCATAATGAGGTACCACCTTACACCAGCCAGAACGGCCATCATCAAAAAGTCTATAAACAATAAATGCTGCAGAGGGTGTGGAGACAAAGGAACCCTGCTACACTGTTGGTGGGATTGTAAATTGGTGCAACCACTGTAGAAAACAGTATGGAGATTCCTCAGAAAACTAAAAATAGAACTACCATTTGATCCAGCAATCCCACTCCTGGGCATCTATCCAGAGAAAACCATGACTCGCAAAGACACATGTACTCCGATGTTCATGGCAGCACTATTTTCAATAGCCAAGACACGGAAACAACCTAAATGTCCATCGACAGAAGAGTGGATCAAGAAGGTGTGGTACATATACACAATGGAATATTACTCAGCCATTAAAAGGAACGAAATACCGACATCTTTAGCAACATGGATGGCCGCAGAAATTATCATGCGAGGTGAAGTCAGTCATACAATGAGACACCAGCATCAAATGCTTTCATTGACGTGGGGAATCTGAACTTCTTTGCAGAACAGATACTGACTCACAGACTTTGAAAAACTTACGCTTTCCAAAGGAGACAGTTTGGGGGGTGGGGGATGCTTTGGGGTTGTGTGTTGGAAAGCCTATAAAATCAGATTGTGACGATCATTGTACAACTATAAATGTAATAAATTCAGTGAGTAATAAAAAAATAAATTAAAAAAAAAATCCAACCTGTGTTAGAGGAAAACACTCACTGTTAACCATCTACGCTGTTTTCATACCATACGGCAGTGCTGGCCTGCAAAGCCAAAACTACTTACTATCCGACCCTCTGCAGAAAAGGCTTGCCAACCCCAGGGTCCAACATCCAAATGAGAGGGGTGCTCCTAACAGATGGAGCAGAGCAAAGAGAAGCTAGGAAATTCTGGAACTCAAGAAGGAGCGTTTCATATGGAAAGAGCCATATACCAAAGCCCAGCAGCAGGAAAGAAAAGCCCCACACAGTACATCACTGAACAGCATCAGAACACTGGCAATAAAGACAGGCAATGAGACCAGATCCAAATAGTTTCCAAAGAAGATAGGAAAACGTGAAATAATCAAAATAAGCAATTCTCAGACAACCAGGAAACAGGGAAAATGTTTAACTTCACCTGTAATCAAAGAAACATGAATAAAAAACAAGATTTCATTTTCAGCCATCATATTAGCAAAACAAGTTAATCTGATTAACTGGTTAGTAACAAGCACTGTTCCCGAGAGCACAGACAGGGTTCCACCGAGGTCTTCCAGCCATGCTGACCCTGGCTACTGTTTTCCTAGGGTGTCTCCTGATGACACAGATGTCCACACTCCTTCACTAATGCTCAGCTGTGTCTAGTACACTGTCCTAACAAACCTGTCAATCAACGCCATGTACAGCCACCCTCAGCAGCTAAAAGATACAAAGAGAGTCTAGGTTCTGTCCAAAATCCCCAAAAGGAAGACAAAAGAACCAAACTCAGATATACTAAGGGACATTGGACAATTAAAAAAAAAAATACAGTCCAGCCATTTTTTTTTTTTTTTGGCCACACCCTCAGCATGTGGAAGTTGCTTGCCACAGCAGTGACAATGCCAGATCCCTAACCTCAAGGCCACCAGGGAACTCCCAAACCCAGTCATTTCTATATTTCTCTCTCTTGCTCTGTCCTGCATCCCTGCACGTGCTCCATGGAGCAGTGGCCCCAGGAGTCAGGGAGTGTGGCCAAAACTCACCTGGTACCGGTCAAGGATTCTGAAGTCCTGACAGGTCGTCCTGTATGTGGCTTGTCCAGCTGGAAGCCTGGAAACTCCTCCATCTTTGGCCCCATAAATCCCATCCACTAAGAGAAGCGCCGCATTAACAACCTGATCCAAGTCAAAGAGCGGTAACCCTCGGTCCCGCTTTGCCTGCCTGACAATCAGCTTCCGCTTCAGCCGCCGGGCCTCTGGGGTCATGGCCACGGCACCAGGACAGGCTTCCAGGCGCTTGAGGAGCAGCTTCTCCTCGTAGATGCTCACAGGGGTGAACTTGGGCCCTTTGGGCTTACAGTCCTTCTCCAGCACCTGCTTCCTCTTCTCTCGAGCCCTCGTTTGCAGGGATGTGTTGGAGTCTGTGTCTTCACTGTCAATGTCCATCCTGTCGGGCTTCTCCTCCTCACTTTCCACCTCCTGCTTTATCTGCTCAGGGGCCCTGACCTTCTTTCTGCCCCCAACCCCTGTCCCCGAGGCGGCAGAGCAGGCAGGGGCGGGACGTACTCCATCCCAGGGTCTATGACGCCGTCGCCTTCCAGCTCATCATCATCTGTGTGGAACAGAAAACAGGAGGGAAAATGCAGGCCCACCACCCACAAGGGGGGAGCGGACCCACTGACATGGAGGCCCACACACAACACAGAACCTAAGAACAGTTGGTCTTACCATGAAACAAGGCTTGTGGCGGCATCACATCTGGAATCAGATCGGCTTCTGACAGCAGGCTGGGTGTGGCTGAGTGGGAGGCGGGGGTCCCAGGGGCAGAGAAATCCAGAGACGGAGAAGGAGATGGGCTTGTCAGTGGGGTGCGGTCAGAGGAGCTCAGGGAAGAAAAGTCGATCACTTCTCCTTTTTCCAGGATCATATCTGGCCTGCGGCCTCGGCTTACAAATTTTACAGGGGTGGATGAGGTGCTCCGGTCCAGAAAGCCAGCCGCCTCCTTCTGGGCTCTTCTGATGTCCTTTGCTTCCTGAGTCCGAGACCTTTTCTCTTTCAATTCCATGGCAGATTCCACAGGATTCCGACTTGCCCGTTTCCTAAGTCCCTCAACAGTAATGATGGGATCTAAAGTTGGTTTTGAGGCTGCAAGAAAAGAATAAAATATCTATTTTTTTTTTCTTTCTCTCTCTCTCTTTCTCTTTTTTTTTTTTCACTTTTTAGGGTTGAACCTGCAGCTTATGGAAGTTCCCAGGCCAGGGGTCGAATTGGAGCTACAGCTGCCAGTCTATACCACAGCCACAGCCACAAAGGATCTAAGCTGCATCTGCAACCTACACCACAGCTCTCAGCAAAGCCAGATCCCTAACCTACTGAGTGAGGCCAGGGATCGAACCTGCAGCCTCATGGATACTGGTTAGATTCCCTTCCGCTGAGCCACTACAGGAACGCCTGTTTAAAATTCTTTAAAGCTCATTAAAAATTTTTAGATTAAAAAAAATCAGATCAATGTGTGAATAATAAAAAGTTACCATAAATTTTTTTAAAGTGTGAAAATACATTATGGTTAGGCTATTGGAAAGAACGTCCTTATGGCTAAGAGATAAAAAAATGAAATATTTAATAAGGAAATATTGTTGCCTGAAAGTTGCTTCTAAATAATCCAAGGGTGGTGACCAGTGGGTGGAGGGCTGGGAGGGGAGAAAGTACCCAGGGGCCAGATAAAAAACTGTTGAAGTGAAGGTACTTCACATAGTATTACTCTCTTCACATTTATAGATTTAAAATTTTCCGTAATGAAAAGGTTAAAAACTTAGAGTGGAAATAGAGACCCTTTCAGATACTAAAGGAAATTTATAAAACTGGCAACTTCATTGGGAAGGAGCAAAATATTTTTTGCATATTTATTTATAGCATAAAAAACAGTATCAGAACAAAACTGCAGAGCAGCCACAGGGAGGCAGGGAGGCTGGGCCTGGTAAAAGAGGACTGTCTATCCTGGTACTTTTGGCGGTCACGACAGTACCTTTCACCTTCAGAGCCGAGGTGGCCAGCTTCTCGCCCTCGGGCTTCAAGGTTGGGGGCCTGTTGTGCACGAGCTTCCACCACCCCGGCTCCCCAAATTCCTGCGCGCCTGAGCGGAAGTACATGGGGCTCCCAACGCTGAGGCAGCCCGCCACTGTGCTCCACCAGGTGGAAGTCTTCTTCCTGGAGAGCCCAAGAATTTAAAAATTATTGGTTTTCAACTCTATCCCTATACAGAAAGTGCAGTCTCTGACTCCAAGTCTGTGATGGGCTACAGCACCTCCTCTCTTTGAAGGAACAGAACACAATGAAAGAAGGGAAAAGCTCTGGGGTCTGTGTGGCTTCAAATCCTGGCTCCATCACCTTCCAGCTGCCTCACAGTTGCTTCATCTTTAAAATCAGAATGGAGTTCCCATTGTGGCTCAGTGGTAACAAACCCGACTAGTATCCATGAGGATACGGGTTCAATCCTTGGCCTTGCTCAGAGGATTAAGGATCTGGCGTTGCTGTGAGCTGTGGTGTAGGTCAAAGACATGGCTCGGATCCCACACTGCTGTGGCTGTGGTGTAGGCCGGCAGCTATAGCTCCGATTGGACCCCTAGTCTGGGAACGTCCATGTGCTGCAGGTAAGGCCCTAAAAAGCAAAATAACAAACAAATAAATAAAATAAAACCAGGATATTAGAACCTGCAAGGCTACCGTGGGGATCAAATGAAACAACTCAGAAGTTCCCCATTGTGGCTCAGTGGTAACAAATCTGATTAGTAACTGTAAGGTTGCCAGTTTGATCCCTGGCCTTGCTCAATGGGTTAAGGATCTGGCGTTGTCGTGAGCTGTGGTATAGGTCACAGATATGGTTCAGATACTGTGTTGCTGTGGCTGTGGCAAAGGCTGGCAGCTGTAGCTCCAATTTGACCCCTAGCCCAGGAACCTCCATATGCCACGGGTGTGACCCTAAAAAAAAAAAAGGCAAAATAAAGTAAAAATAAATAAAACAACTCAAAGCTCGTAAAGCACTTCTTACAACAATCATCATGATTATGGAGTTCTACAGGCTACTTTTACTTCACTTGAACTGCTTTTACATATGAGTTAACACAGCCCTCATGAAAGAAGACAGGAGGGTCATCAGCCCTGGTGAACAGGTCATCGTACCCATAAAGTCAGAGGCAACCCTTGGTCTGCTACTTGCTTTCACATAAAACTACGTCCCACAAACACAGAACTGAACCTTGGGGAAAAACCAACTCTGACCACCCCTCAAAACACACAAGCATTTCAAAATAACCGCACAAGAGTGTATGCACCAAAATTTTTAAATGATATATAAAAATGTCAACTATTCAGGTCTCTATTAAAAATTCTTTTTAAGGAAACTATTCTATTTCCATCTTAAAAATAAAAATCAAGGACTAGAAAACCTAAAGAACAGTCTCTCATAAGAAGGCCAGTATAACATATGGAAAATATTTTTAGGGAGGCAAAAGAAGTATCTTTCTTTTTTTTTTTTTTGGGCCGCACCCATAGCATATGGAGGTTCCCAGGCTAGGGGGTCTAATCAGAGCAATAGCTGCCGGCCTACGCCACAGCAACGCCAGATCTGAGCTGCATCTGTGATCTACACCACAGCTCACAGTAACAGTGGATCCTTAACCCACTAAGTAAGGCCAGGGATCGAACCTGCATCCTCATGGATACTAGGCAGGTTCGTTAACCGCTGAGCCACAACGGGAACTCTCATGCACTTTTTAATAGCTTCATTCTATTTATAGCAAATGATATGGGTTTTCCACTAACCATAGTACTGTGACATTTCTTTTTAAAAATAATGTATTTTTAAGTGACTTGATTCAGTGATATACTAATATGACCAAAGCCCACTAGTTTAACGATTAAACTATAAGAAGTTGGAGAGTAATTAATGCCTTTCAAAAGTAGTAAAAAGAAAAAAGCCTCAGCTGATGCCTTACAGAACACACTCTACAAATGAACAAATGAAACAACTGAGCAACTGCTATAAAATACAGCAACATCCTTAAAACAGGCAATTTAAATCCAACTTCCAGAAGATAATCCACCAAACAGAACAGCACTCAAAGATCATGAAAACCTTCCAAGATCTAATTTTACCACTTTTTTCCCTTTCTTGTCCCTTATGAATGGGGTATATTAAGATCCATAAATAGAGCTAAATCATTAAACTAAGACAACAGATTTCCTTTTTTAAGAACCAGTTAGACTGTCAATTCCTTTCTTAGTACCACTAAATAACTCAAGAACAAAAATAACTTCTTTTGTAAAAATGCACTGCATCTATTCTATTTTTTCCTCACTGCGGCCTGCAGAAGGTCACCCCTCCCTGATTCCTCAACAACTTGAGCAGAGCTGTGACTTCTCGGCATCCGAGGAAACTGACAGCAGAGAGTTCAGAATAAGGACGGGTACAAACTCCCTGTTCTGACATTTCTTGTGTCCACACTGATCCATTTAGGCAAGATTTATGAATCTCAGAGGACTTCAGAAGACAACTAAACAATTAGAATCTCAAACCATCCACCAATGCAAATACAAGATAATCCCCGAGAGCAATCAAAATCTTATTAGATGCATGTGGTCTGGATGTCTGCGCCCCGAATCCCTCCCTAAGTCTGATGAACCAGGGAGGAGTCACAGAGGTGGAGCGCTCAGGAGTAAAATCAAAGCATCATGATGAAAAGAGAAATGAATGAATAAACTGTGTGCATGTTAATATGCCCAGGCTTGGTGAAGCACTGTGAAGACCAAAGAGTACACAGTGGTTTCTTCCTGCCAGAATTACTAAAGACAAATACTAATTAATAAAGAGCAACTGGGAGTTCCCGTTGTGGCGCAGTGGTTAACGAGTCCGACTAGGAACCATGAGGTTGCGGGTTCGGTCCCTGCCCTTGCTCACTGGGTTAACGATCCGGCGTTGCCGTGAGCTGTGGTGTAGGTTGCAGACGCGGCTCGGATCCCGAGTTGCTGTGGCTCTGGCATAGGCCGGTGGCTACAGCTCCGATTCAACCCCTAGCCTGGGAACCTCCATATGCCTCGGGAGCGGCCCAACAAATAGCAACAACAACAACAACAACAGTAACAACAACAACAAAAAGACCAAAAATAAATAAATAAATAAAAATAAATAAATAAATAAAGAGCAACTGGAATGAGTGCAGTCAATTACTGCCTCTGCTTCTCTTCTTCTGACCTCCTATAAGGCACTGATCTTTAAAGGACATAATAATCCTCTATCCTCAAGTTAGTCACTCAACCGTTTTCTCCTTTTCTTTTTAGGGCTGTACCTGCAGCATATGCAAGTTCCCAGGGCTAGGGGTTGACTTGCAGCTGCAGCTGCTGGCCTATGCCACAGCCACAGCAACACCAAATCCAAGCTGCACAGTGACCTACACCACAGCTTGTGGCAAGGCCAGAGCCTTAACCCACTGAGTGAGGCCAGGGATTAAATTTGCATCCTCATGAATACCAGATGGGTTCTTAACCAACTAAGTCACAAAAGAAACTCCATCAACCAACTATTAAACAGCCTCATTTGGAGTTTCCGAGAGGCTCAGCAGGTTAAGGATCCAGCATTGTCACTTCAGTGGCTCAAGCTGCTGCTGTGGCATGGGTTTGATCTCTGGCCTAGGAACTTCCACACGTGGTGGGAACAGCCAAAAACAACAACAACAGCCTCATTTAATCAAACTCTATTTTTTAACATCCTAAGAATCTGTTCAAATGTCTTCTTGCTCAGTAGAAACCAGCAATTTCCTCTGAAAGTAGCATTAAGAAGTATGGAAATCTAGATTTGTAATTTTATACACACCCACTCTGATTTTTAACTTAAAGTAACAAAATTGTCTGGATTAAAAAATACTCAGTAATTGCCACAAGTAAATACTCGCATCCTCTAAAGGCCTGCATTAGGGTGCCTCAAATCTCACATACTTTATTCTTTGTATCTTCATTCAAGTATAAAGTTTTTTAAAATCACATTACCTATTCCCTAGTAAAAAAGTCCAATGCTTCTCAATAAATGCACAGATATCTTCTTTCCACCTGAAGTAGCCTTGCCTTCCACTCCCTTCCAGAGACAGGTTGTACATCGCCAACATGACCACCTAAAACACAAAGAAACAAGGCTGGAGAAAAGCACAAACGGGGATGATCGACTCTTGAGGACAATGTTGGCTGTCCTGTCTTCTGAGTAGGAATAGCGAGGAATGGAGCAGGAAAAGGAAGAATAACATCTTGGAATATTCTTAGCACAGAATTTTACTTCCTTTTTTGCTTTCAATAGATGAGTAGCACTGATTTCAATCTCGTGTGTTACATATGCCAGGCTGATGTGCGGCTGAGCTGGGATAAGGAGCAACTGCCCTAAGCAGCCTCCACCCAGTCTCCCTCCAACACTCACAAGGCAGCACAAAATACTGTGCCAGCTACTGGCTACTGGCAGCTGGAGGCTCCAGGGCCTGCTGCAGCCCACATTTCTGACAGAAAGTACTGACCTTTATTAAATATTTTGAACTTCACCCCTGCACATATACTCTTCAGAGGGCAAAAACAAAAGACTCAGAATTTCATAACTGAAGATAACGTGAGGTACAACCTACTCTGGGTTTGGCCTTTCTCAGCCGTAGAAACCTTTACTGAGATGAAATCAGCAGAGACAAGGGATGGGGCCTGAAAGGCCTGGCTGCCAGGCCCCTCTAAGAAAGTGAACAACCCCCCAGCTCCACAAGAGGCTCCACATCTGGCTGTAAATTCATTATCCAATTTTTTTAGATAATGAATTTACAGCCCCAAACATGATAGAATTTTTCAGAAGGATAAGTAACACATGCTCACTATAAAATACCTCAGTAATAAAGATAAGCAAAGAAGGAAGTAAAAATAATTTTCAATCCTCCATCCTGTTGTAGCTCAGTGGGTTAAGAACCTGACATAGTATTCACAAGGATGTAAGGTCAATCCCTGGCCGTGAGCTGTGGTGGAAGTGGCAGATGCAGCGCCTATCTGACATTGCTGTGGCTGTGGTGTAGGCCAGCAGCTGCAGCCATAAAAAGAAAAATATTTTTAAAAAAGAAATAATCCTGGGAGTTCCTGTTGTGGCTCAGCGGAAACCAACCTGACTAACATCCATGAGGATGCAGCTCTGCTCAGTGATTTAAGGATCCAGTGCTGCCATAAGCTGTGGTGTAAATCACAGATGAGGCTTGGATCTGGTGTTGCTGTGACGGTGGTGTAGGCCAGCAGCTGTAACTCAATTTTGATCCCTAACCTGGGAACTTCATATGCCACAGGCAAGGCCCTAAGAAAAAGAAAAACAAAAGAAATAATCCTTCTTAACATTTTTAGTGACTGTCCTTTCAAATATATATATATATATACATACATACATATATACACATATATATACACATATATATACATATATGTATGTGTGTGTATATATATATATATATATTTTTTTTTTGTCTTTTTGTCTTTTTAGGGCTGCGGCCGAGGCATATGGAGGTTCCCAGGCTAGGGGCTGAATTGGAGCTGTAGCCACCAGCCTACACCAGAGGCACAGCACCAGATCTGAGCCTCATCTGAGACTTACACCACAGTTCACCGCAACGGTGGATCCTCAACCTCATGGTTCCTAGTTGGATAGTTTCCACTGTGCCACGAGGAAAACTCCCAAATATTTCTCTTTGCATCTAAATGCAATTTTGTAACTGTAAATGACTAACAACAACAAAAAAACCCACAAGCTATCCAAAATCATGTTTTCAACCTAATAAAAATAATGATTACTTTGGGTCCAATGAAACTGAAATCCTTACATGATTCTTCTTTCCATAAGAAGCTGTAAAGAGTCTAATAAACGGCAGCTCATGCTCTCCATCAGCAGAAAATCCTAATGTCCAACAGGAAGACCTATGATTAACACCTCAAAGGGGCCTGGGGATTCTGGCGGGGATTCTACCAAACAATTAACCCCATGGAGTTTGTTCAAATCTTTCCACTTATTTTTGCATCAGGTCAACAATGGCCAACATACCTCTCCCTTTAAACAATTATTGTTCTCAGGAGTCACCGTTAAATGGATACAGGACTTCAGTTTGGGAACATGAGCTTGATCTGGAGATGATGATGGTGATGGTTGCAAAACCCTGTGAATGTAACTAATGCCACTGAATTGTATGCTTAAAAATAATTACACTGGTAAGCTTTGCTATGTCTATTTTACTACATAAAGCTTTATGACTATTTCACTACAATTTTAACAATGGTTTAAGAAATACCTGAAGAAAAGAATGGAATGAACTCTTCTGCCCACTCTCAGGCTCCTTGGAAACATGTACTCACTGTTAACCTCAGTGGTACAGGCGTAAGTGTGTTGTCCCATTTCTGGTACTTTTTTGAAATATTTGAAACACTTCACGACTTTTAAAAAATTAAGATTCACATATTTACTGAAAATAACTTTTCCTATTGTCATATTTACTGAGCAAACTACAAATCCAAAGCATTAAGGACATGGTTTTCCCCCATTTATAATCTTAAAAGAATGAATCCCAGTTTTGTTTTCTGTTCTCACACCACTAGTCCCAGCTCACAGTAACAGGCCAGCCTTGGGGACCAGCAACCCCGAGGTCTCACTCAGGCTGGCACTGCCCAGCAGGAACCTCCCAAATGTCTAAAGAGCACCCAGGAAGATAAGAAGCACCCAGGACAAGAATGTAAAACTGCCCTATCCCAGGATTTCCTGCTGTGGTTCAGCAGAAACCAGCATCCGTGAGGACGCAGGTTCGATCCCTGGCCTTGCTCAGTGGGTTAAGGATCTGGCCTTGCCAAAAGCTGTGGTGTAGGTCGAAGATGTGGCTCAGACCTGATGTTGCTGCAGTTGTGGCATAGGCCAGTGGCTACATCTCCAATTTGACCCCTAGCCTGGGAACCTCCATATGCCTCCGGGTCGGCCCTAAAAAGAAAAAACCTGCCCTATCCCTCTCAAACACCTGATCACTTCCCCTACTTTCCAGACTACTGTTTACAAGTCTCCAAGGAAGAGGAGAGGACACAGAAATCGAGTGGATTCGAAATCAAACTATGGTTTCCGCCAGGGAAACTGTGGGGGCAGGGGGTACGGGAGGATAAATTAGGATGGGAATAATGCAAACACTACCACACATAAAATAATTAATAAGGATCTAGTGTATAGCACTGGAAAATCCACCTGATAGTCTGTAATAACATATATGAGAAAAAAGAATTTATATACGTGTATGTATAACCGATTCACTTTGCTATACACCTAAAACTAATACAACTTTGTAAATCAACTATACGCCAATAAAATTTTTTAAAAAAAGAAAATGAGTAGAACTTTTAGCCACCTCTTTACTGTTGATATTTTGTTACAAGGATTTCTACTTCTTGCTTTGATAAATCAACAGAGTTTAAGATTTAAAATGGCAGGAGTTTCCTGGTGGCTCAGTGGCTTAAGGATCCAGCATTGTCACTACAGCAGCCTGGGTTGCTGCTGTGGCACAGGTTTGATCCCTGGCCTGGGGTCTTTCATATACCATGGGCACAGCCAAAAAAAAAAAAAAAAAGTTTGGAGTTCCCCATGTGGCACAACAAAATTGGCATTATCTCTGTAGCGCCAGAACGCAGGTTAGATCCCTGGCCAGGTACAAAGGGTTAAGGATCCAGCATCACCCCAGCTGCAGCAGAGGTGGCAACGGTGGCTTGAATCTGATTCCTGGCACCAGTAAGGAAGGAAGGAAGGGAAGAAAGGGAAGGAAAGGAAGGAAGGAGGAAAGAAAGAAAAAAAGAAAGAAAGAAGAAAGAAAGAAAGAAAGAAAGAAAGAAAGAAAGAAAGAAAGAAAGAAAAGAAAGAAAGAAAGAAAGAAAGAAAGATTGATTTTCATTTAAAAGAACCTCCATGGAAAACTCGTAGTCTTTTTTTTGCTTTTTTAGGGCCACATTTGTGGCAGATGGAAGTTCCCAGGTTAGAGGTCGAATTGGAGCTGCAGCTGAGACTTATACTACAGCCACAGCAACTGGGGATCCAAGCAGCATCTGTGACCTAGTGACCTACACCACAGCACAGCAACGATGGACCCCTGACCCCACTGAGTGAGGCCAGGGATTGAACTCACATCCTCAGGGATACTAGTTGGATTCATTTCCAATGCACCACAACAGGAACTCCCAAAAACTCATTATCTTGAAAGGAACGTAAATTCGTTCTTCTTCCATTTCACAGTTTTATGAGAAGCTACTTGCAGGCCAAAATTATATCTGCCTTTGTGCGCACATGTCAGAATCACCTATTAATAGTAATCTGACCTTGCCTAGATACAGTGTCTTTTTTGTCTTTTCAGGGCCGCAACTGTGGCATATGGATCTGAACCACATCTGCGACCTACACCACAGCCCACGGCAATACCGGATCTTTAACCCACTGACTGAGCGAGGCCAGGGATCAAACCCGCAACCTCATGATTCCTAGTTGGATTCATTTCTGCTGAGCCATGACAGGAACTCCCTAGACATAGTATCTTATGTACACTTTGAAAAAAAATCCCAGTGGTAATATTCATGAGACTGTATCCTCAAACAAACTTCCCTTCATTTTCTACTTTGATATTTTCAGGTAGGTCAACAAAGGCTCCAACAAGCTTCACTGACAGATTTCATCAGATGTCCTAATAAAGCGCTGATAATTAAAACAATACCCTAAGGTTGCCAATACCACTACACTTTACAAGGAACATCTTAAATGACTTAAATGGTATAATTTAAAATCTTGGGGAGTTCCCATCGTGGCGCAGTGGTTAACGAATCCGACTAGGAACCATGAGGTGGCGGGTTCGGTCCCTGCCCTTGCTCAGTGGGTTAACGATCCGGCGTTGCCGTGAGCTGTGGTGTCGGTCACAGACGCGGCTCGGATCCTGCGTTGCTGTGGCTCTGGCATAGGCCTGAGGCTACAGCTCCAATTCGACCCCTAGCATGGGAACCTCCATATGCTGCGGGAGCGGCCCAATAAATAGCAAAAAGACAAAAAAAAAAAATTAATTAAAATAAAATAAAATAAAATCTTGTTCTCATTACCCTGTTTATTTCCTTCATAGCAAGAAGTGCTGGGGTAATTAAATTGTTTATTTGTCTGCTTATTGTCTAGAATGTCGGCTGCCTGGGGCTGGGGTCTTGGCTTTCTTATTCATCACAAAGAGAACCAACTGGTCTTGGCTAGATTCTATTCTCCAGGCCTAGAACAGTGTCTGGTTCATCATGGACACTCAATATTTGTTGAATGAATAAACACAAAAACCCAGTATGTGATGTCTAATTCGTTCATTTTTAGAACTTAAAGGCTGCATATACATTCATGCCTCGTTATAAAGATATTAATATAGGCAGTTCCCATTGCGGTGCTGCAGAAATGAATCCAACTAGGAACCATGAGGTTGTGAGTTAGATCTCTAGCCTCACTCAGTAGGTTAAGGATCCGGTATTGCTGTGAGCTGTGGTGTAGGCCATGGACACAGCTTGGATCTGGCGTTGCTGTGGCTGTGGTGTAGGGTGGCAGCTGTAGCTCCGATTAGACCCCTAACCTGGGAACATCCATATGCCACAGGTGCAGCCCTAAAAAGCAAAAAAAAAAAAAAAAAGATATTAAAACAAAACCAAAAAACTAATACAACCTGGAGCTCAGTTAAAAGATATTGTTCAGGCTATAGTTGGCTGTGATTAGGGTAGCCATCTTTTTTCTTTTAATTGAAGTATAGTTGTTTTACAATATTATGCTAGTTTCAGGTGCAGAGCTTAAGGATTCACCATCTTTACATTTTTTAGAATGGCTTTATTTTTCTAAAAATAGCTGCCAGAAGCGTTCTCGTCGTGGCTCAGTGGTTAATGAATGCAACTAGGAACCATGAGGTTGCGGGTTTGATGCCTGGCCTTGCTCAGTGGGTTAAGGATCTGGTGTTGCTGTGAGCTGTGGTGTAGGCCGCAGACTTGGCTTGGATCCCGCGTTGCTGTGGCTATGGCGTAGGCTGGCGGCTACAGCTCCGATCAGACCCCTAGCCTGGGAACCTCCATATGCTGCTTGTACAGCCCTAGAAAAGACAAAATACATACATACATACATACATATAGCTGCCAGAAACCTCTTCCATTAAAATCTGTTTGGGGAATTCCCATTTCGGCTCAGTGGTAACGAATCTGACTAGTATCCATGAAGGCACAGGTTTGATCCCTGGCCTCGCTCAGTGGGTTAAGGATCCAGCACTGCCGTGAGCTGTGGTGTAGGTCACGGACACAGCTCAGATCCAGCATTGCTATGGCTATGGTGTAGGACAGCAGCTACAGCTCCAATGCGACCCCTAGCCTGGGAACCTCCATTTACCATAGGTGCAGCCCTAAAAAGAAAAAAAAGAAAAGAGAATCTCGAACCCAATTCATTAAGTTAGCAGTAAGTATTTTTCACTAAGAAATCCCTTCTTCACGTATTTGCTACATGACTTTCATTGTGAAATAAACTGACCCTCAAAACAACTCAAAAGCTCATCCCTAAACTCCTCATTCTCTAGATATTTATTCCAATAAATTACCTGGGGGACCAACCTCACAAATACCCAAGGAAGAGCTTTTACTCACTTGCTGCCAGGTCAGCTTCAGCCTCTCATACTGCTCCTTGCCATCTTCCGAGCAATCAGAACAAGTAAACCTAAAAAATTATCGCCCTTAAGGTAACTGAGCTGTTCCCTCAGCTGACCTAGGAGAAAAACAAAAGGCACATCACACGTCTGTCCAGAGCAGAAGTAACCCAAAGCTTGAATCAATTTATCAACTATTTTTCAAGTTTCCAGGCTGTGTTTTTCCCTTTCTTTTCTGCAGGGTCAGGGTCGGGAAGGGGGATTTTTATTCATCTAACAGCAGGTGCATGTCCACTTAGGTATTTCTGTGGTTCCCCAACTTTCAGAAGAGCCTGTAAAAGCAGGTAGGATTGTTCTCACTGGCTATTCCAACCGTTAGCATTCCAGATTCCTATAGGTCTCTTCACACTTTCTTTCAGAAAATATCTGAGCTCTCACTGAGCCAGGGTCTGGGCTGGGAGCCTGTAACGTAACACCCAACACAGATATGATGCCAGATCCTGAGGCTTACAAAGTCTGAGGGCTACAAAGGAGCAAGCAGGGAATCAGAGCAGCTCAGCAGGGCTCCACCCTCACTGCACATCAGAACCACCCGGGGGTTGTCTTGTTTTAAATATGCCCAGGGCCTACTGCACACAAAATAAATCAAGCCCTGGAAGCAGTGCTGTTTTTGAAGTTCCCCAGGTGATCCGGTGCTCTAGGAGAAATAGAAACCCCCGAAGTCGCTGTGATGCATGCAGGAGGCAATAGGAGGACACATAAGAGGTGCCCACCTACATCGAGAAGACAGGAGAGCTAGAAGTGGGGCCGACAGGGACCTGAAGGATGGCCAAAATTGGCAGGCGAAAAGAGATGCTTGTGTGTGTGAGACTGGGCCGGGGTGGGGAAGGTGGGGGGACATAAGCTATAGAGACATATTCCACAGAGGACGTTTGTGTGTGTGAAGTCCTGGGGGGAAGAAAGAACTGCAACTGCTCGTGGGGAATTAAAGGCTCACTCTAACTGCAAAGTTGTGTTTCCATGTGCAGATAGGTGGACACTAAAGAGTGAGGCTGGAGAAGTTAGCAGGGGCCTCATCAGGAAGGGCAGAAAATGCTGCAAAGACAATGGGAAACATTCTTAGGCAGAACCCTGAATTTATAAGCAGAGACAGCTCAAAAGCAGAAACTAGCTAAAATGTAGTCAATTTCGGGTTTGCTTTCGGTGAAAATGCTATCAATTTATTAACAGTAACTACGAATGTGAAGAGTTGAATCCAAAACATTTCCATATAGCAGAAAATGGCCTGCTTCACAATGATACAGACATACATGCATATACATAAACTTCTCTGACCTAGTTACAAATTCTACTGCACAAGTATTTCTCTAGTACGTATGTCTTTACTAGTCTCGGCCTAATGGAAAATCCTGTTTGGTAAGAGCTCTGATGCCCGGCAGAGCACACTCCTTGAGAGCTGGAAGCTCACAGCTGAAAAAGTGAGCTGTTAGGAAAGCACATGTGTGCATCTACTGTCAGCAGATCAAGAAGGCCAGCAAGTAGAAAGCCACCCTAGAAAAAGGCGTAAGACTCTTAATCTGCTAATTCCGACCTTCCATCAGCATACAATAGCAAGTCACTGGCCGTGTAAGTTAAATATCACCAGAGTCATTTTTATGAGCCTGAACTTCAGCTCTACACTGGTCTTATAATTTGGCCCCACAATTACATGATCTTGATAGAAAAATGTGGCTATCTCTGAATTTAACACAGGATTTCCCATTTTCTCATTTTTATTGGGTTACAATCAAGAACATTAACTTAACGTGATCAGAGGCTGACAAATGTGTCTATTTAACATAAATTTGTAATCAGCTAAACTAATAACAAATATAACTGTTAGCTTTTTTTTTTTTTTGGTCTCTTTAGGGCTGCACCCGCAGCACATGGAGGTTCCCACACGAGGGGTCTAATTGGAACTGTAGCTGCCAGCCTACACCACAGCCACAGCAACACAGGATCCGAGCCGAACCTGCGACCTACACCACAGCTCACGGCAAAGCTGGATCCTCAAGCCACTGAGGGAGGCCAGGGATCGAACCCGAAACCTCATGGTTCCTAGCCAGATTCGTTTCCGCTGCACCACGATGGGAACTCCCAACTGTTAGCTTTTTATTTAGGTCTATGTTACATTCACACTGCTTTTCCAGGTTAGAAAAGCAAACCTTCCCACAGGAACTAACAACGCAAAGGAATTGAGAAGCTCCTTACTGGCTGGGATCCACTTTTGGCACTTGTCGCAGAAGTAGGACAGCTGCTCCTCCATCCACGACATGTCCCCTTCGTCACTGTTGAGGGAATCCCCGCTCTGGTCGTGAGACAAGTCCACAGACGCCTGGTCCTCCGACTCCACGATCAGGAGGGTCTCCCCCTCCACCTCCCCCTCCTCCAGCCCTTCTGATGTGGATGTTCTTGTGGCTTCATCATCATGCCGACTGATCAAACTGCCCAGGTGGATGTTAGTCTCCATCCCCCTCTTCTTGAAGGTTCAGAGTGCTTCCAGGAACAATCCTAAGCTCTGGACACCAAGCTTAAATGGGCTCCTCACTGACCATACAAACAGAAACTCTCAGAAAATCATCTGCCCACCTCTACTCAGATACAAAAGGCTCTTAAAGCAATTACTTAGAACACATGATCCATTGTCCATTTTCTAATCAAGTTTAAAAGGACAGTGACCAAAAACACAGGCTGAAGATTTCAATAAGCTGTTCTCCATCATTCACACACACACACTTAATGCTGTCTATTCCATCCATATTTCACATGCATTTTAAGTCATGTGTTTTGAGATCCTTTTGCCAACACCATCTTCTCTCTTTCTGCTTGAAGTTGCTCAGTCAGAAGAATCTGTTCTCCCAGGAGACGAATGTTTTCTTTTTTCCGACTTTGCCTCTCAATGTCTCTGATCACTCCGTCACGAAGCCTCTAAAAGTGTAAGAAACAGATTTCAGTAAAACCCTGAACAGGTGGTTCCCATCCCTGTGCCATTCAAATCCAAAAACAGTGTTACCAAAATACACTTCAAACTTTTAGATTCCAAGTACCCAATTACTATTTTAATTTTCTGCATAAGTGTAACGTGTCTTTTTTTTTTTTTTTTGGCTTTTTAGGGCTGCACCTGCAGCATATGGAGGTTCCCAGTCTAGGGGCCAAATCAGAGCTACAGCCGCAACCACAGCAATATCAGATCCGCACTGCATCTGCGACCAACACCACAGCTCACTGCAACACCAGATCCTTAACCCACCAGTAATCAAACCTGCGTCCTCATGGATACCAGTCAGATTCGTTTCTGGTGAGCCACAACGGGAACTCCTCTGTGTAAGTATGATTTAGTAAAGAAACCATCAAATTAATTTGGCAGAGTGCTATGGTATTATTACAAACTTCTTATCATGTTTTAAGAAATTTCTTACCGTTTAGCATGAAAAACTAAATTAAAAATAATTTAATGAGAAATAATTTTTTTTTGTCTTTTTGCCTTTTCTAGGGCCGCTTCCCATGGCATATGGAGGTTCCCAGGCTAGGGGTCTAATCAGAGCTGTAGCTGCCAGCCTACGCCAGAGCCACAGCAATGCCGGATCCTTAACCCACTGGGCAAGATCAGGGATCGAACCCGAAACCTCATGGTTCCTAGTCAGATTCATTAACCACTGCGCCACGACGGGAACTCCAAATAAGAAATAATTTTTTTAAAAAAACTGCCCCACCTGAATTTTACAAGTTTAGTTAATATATGATGCTCTAAAAACTTGATGAGAGTTACCTGAATGACTATGAACTACCTTCCTGTTGGCAAGCTAAGCAATAAATATCACAGAAAAAATAATTATTAAAATTTAAACAACTGTAAAGATACAAGAAAGAACTCAGGTTAAGAGAAAAAGTAAAAATTATACAGATTTACTATCAATTACATAATGGAGAGAGAAGGGGAAAAAAAAAAGAACACTACCAGCAGAGGCAAAAATAACAGCCCATCAATGGTTGTGGCTTTGATAAGGACTAAAAAGACAAGAATATTCCAGAACATGGACCTGGCATCTAAGATGAGACGTCCTAAAGCATCAATTCAGTCGTTACTAATAACTAACATTTTATAGGTTGTAAGTCACAAAATACTCAACTTTTTTTTTTTGGCTATACCAACAGCATGCAGAAATTCCCAGGCCAGGGATCAGACCGGAGCTAGTACAGTGACAATACTGGATCCTTAACCTGCTGAGCCACCTGGGAACTCCAAAATACTCATAACCTTTCACAGTGGCCATGTAAGGCAGAATAATGGGAACAGGACCTGGGGCACAGGTATGGGTTTTTTTTTTTAATTACTATTATGTCTACTTTAAAAACTCACTAGGTACCTGCTTGCTGGCCCTCCTCCAGGCCTAGAGCCCCCATTACAGGGGAACCAGGAAATTTAAGAGTCCTGGGACTTCTAAACCAACTTTCCTGAACCCTGTGCCCTTGGCAAGATCTCCAGACAGAAACGGGGGCTCCAATTCCACTCCTCCCTCACCAGCTCTTCCTGTCCTCTGTGCATCAGCACATACCTAACCCCCAAGCCCACTGGAATCCATACCTGCTCTGAGGTCCTCCCTTCCTTTCTCAGAGACTTTAGCACATGGCTTAGGATCTCATTCTCCATCCACCATTTGTTACTTTCCTCCAAGTTTCAAGGTCTATGCTAACTGCCTTGCACATCCTTCCTGCAATGTCCACTAACTACTTTAATAACCATGACACTTTCTGACCAAAATCTCTTTACTACTGCAGCTCTAAAACCTACAGCTCTGGCTCCTCACGCAGTTCTGCTGGTTTTGCTGACTTCCTGTGAGGATTAAAGACGATGTATACAAAGTGCTAATACAGTGCCTAGTATGTGATAAACAGGAAACAAAAAGGAATGACAGTTTTATTTCTTGTTTCCTTGAACCTTCCAACAAATCATTTGTTCACCTCTTTCCCGCTGCTAGAAGGTAAGCCCACAGTGAGTGACAGGATGTAAAACACACAGGTTATTCTAGTCAATCTTCACCTCTAACTTCCAAATATCTAAATCTTGCTGCTGTTTCATGCTCTAACCATAGTTCTCAACCCTGGCTGCATGTTAGAATCTCTGGGTCACTTTTTTTTTTTTTTACTTTTTACAGACACCTGCAGCAATGTGAAGTTCCCAGACTAGAGGCTGAATTGGAGCTGCAGCCACTGGCCTATGCCACAGTCACGGCAACTCCAACACCAGATCCAACCACCTGTGACCTACACTGTAGCCTGTTGCAACACCAGATCCTTAACCCACTGAGCAAGGCCAGGGATCGAACCCACATCCTCACAGATACTAGTCTGGTTCTTAACCCTTTGAGCCACAAGGGAAACTCCCTCTGGATCACTTTTACAACATACTTAAGTAGGATTTCCATCCCCAAGAGATTTTGATTTAAAAGATCTGGAGCAGGACACCAGGCCGTCACATGGTAAAAACTTCCCAGGGACAATCACACCTGTAGCTAAGGTCAGAACCAAGTTTTTATCAGCCCTACTCCATACTCAGAAAACCCCTGTTCATGGAACTCAGAACTACATATGACATACCATTCTCTAACCCATCTCAAATTTCCTCCTGGTCACCATCTCTTCCTTCTTAGAGGAGGAAGTGTCTTGTCTTTGTTCCAAAAACCCTTAGAACTCCTCCTTTAATCCCAAATCTCCAATTTCTTTCATGCCCTATCATCCTTAATTGTACCCGCCCCCTCCCCTGCCCAATTCTTTTATCTTCACAAGCTTCCACTTCTCCGAGTGTGAACACCGAGGACAAAGGCCTCATTCGATGCATCCCTGTTCACCAAGCACACCGCACAGTCCAATGCAAGACAAGCCTAGTTACTCTTGGTTCATCAAGTCATTCCTTCTACCTCTGCAACCAGGATCAACCCTAATACCACACCCACCTGCCCGCCTCTTCCCACATCCAACCTTCAGGATCTTTTCCCGTAATTTACGGTCTCAGAAGCAGCTATGCTTCCTTATCCTTGTCTCCCAAAGTGCCCAGAGTGGAGCGTGGCGCACAGAGCTGAGTCATTAAACGTTTGCCAACTTGAAAAAGGATGAAAATATGAACCGAGAGATACAGTATGGGCGGTTAGTCCACTGAGCAGTTAAGTCACGGATGTTTCCAGAGATAAAAGTACCAAAAAAAGAAAATTTGGAGGCTGTTATGTCTTTCGTTCCCAAAACCTAGTTTCCAAAGCAAACTGTTTCTTAAAAAGGAAAAACACACACACACACAACTATCTCACCAAATTCCCTCGGCCAAAGGCAGGAAGGCGGTGCGGGGTGCCTTCTTTATCGTGCGTAAAGTATCACTAACATTTAAGGAGACCGCAGCCTTCGCGGGGTGGGGGGGGGGAGGCGGTACCCCGCCGAATGCAGGCCAGGGGAACCCCCTCCCCCACCCGACTTCCTAGAATGGTCGAGGGGTCAGCTGGCCCCAACCCGAGAACAGGGCCGATGACCGCTCCGCAGGCGCCAACCAGGAAGGGGTCTCCCGGCTTCGGGGACACGCGGTCACGGGAGAAGGGATGGGACAGGGGAGGAAAAGCGAAGAGGAAGCGGGAAGCCACGCGGAGACAGACCCCAGCCCCGAGGCCGCAGCCGCCGCCGCGCGAGCCCGGAAGAGACGGTCACGTGATACCGACCTGCTGGTCCTGCCGCTGCTTCAGATGCACGCCCGCCACGGTGGCCGCCGTTAGCACCACCGAAAGGCCCAGCACCACTTTCGAGCTCCTCGACATCCCCGCGCCAGCCGCTGAGACCTCCTGTCCCGGCCCTCGGGGTTCCAAGGTCGCCGCCAAGTGTGCGTCACAACCGGTGCGCGCCAGGCCTGACCCCACGAGCACAGAGCCCTACTGCATTGAGAGTCGCGGTTCCCTGCCAGACACGAGCAATCGAGCGCCGACTGGAGCCTCTGTTCTGCCGAGAACCTGGCTCCTGGGTGGGCCCAGGGGACCAAGGGCTTCTCCTCTATTCTTTGCGGGCGGCCGAGTGGGAATATTCCAAAGTCAAACTCTACAGGGCCCCGGCCCAAAGCTGGCCCCAGCACCTTACAGGACGGGGGCTCCAGGCCTGAGCCACCTCATTTCGTCCACCGCCCCCAGCGGAGTGAGGGGCTGGAGGCTGGATTACCCACCGGGTACTTCCGTGTCGCGTGTCCCTTCCAAGCGCGGGGCTGCTTTGCTCAATGCCACCTTCACCAAACGGAGCTCTCATTGCCCCTTTGGCGGGGGAGGTGTCCCCAGAACAAGGTCGGGGTCTGGTTTTTCTTTAAATTGAAAAGCCTTCTGGAAGTTCCCGTTGTGGCTCAGCGGTAAGGAACCCAGCTGGTATCCATGAGGATGAGGGTTCATTCCAGGCCTTCCTAGTGGGTTAAGGATACATAGTTGCCAGGAGCTGTAGTGTAGGTCGCAGAGACAGCTGGGATCTGGTGTTGCTGTGGCTGAAGCATAGGCCAGCATCTGTAGCCCTAATTCGACCTCTGACCTGGGAACTTCATATGCCATAGGTGCAGTCCTAAAAAGATAAAGGAAAGGAAAAGCCTTCTGGCTAGAGAGCATGTCTGCTGCGCAGCGGCACCTCCTTGCCTGCTGATAAGAAAAGCGCAGGTCACCATGTTGCCCACAATCCTTGTGAGCTCATTTCTGCACCTAGTTGCCAACATCAGTAGGCAGGATTGGGGATTGGTGCCCGCATTACTAGAAACATAAATGACTAAATTTGTGCCTTGAGAACCGCATAAGATTCTATGCGAGGTGCAGACAGGTATTTGACTTTCCAAAGAAGAGATATCATCATTGCGTCTTTCTTTTATACTAGAATTCATGAAGAACAAACCTGTGCAAAGGACTATGGACAATGTCGACTTGGACTAGGTCTCGGTTAGCCTCACCCCAGGGCTTTTCCCACATTCATCTCTACAGCACTTAGAGCTCTTGCAGCATCTGTTAGGCCAGCGTAAATAGCATGGGATGAATGTTGCTCTTAAATATAATAAGATAAAATAATTTTTAAACTATAAATATCCTTTTCAAATGTCATTTTGTCTTCAGCATTTTTCTCATCAGAGGAACAAGAACTATTGAGTTGGAAAAGAGAGGAGTCCCTGCACTAACAGACCTCAGAGTTAGAAGCAATTGAATTCAGGGCACATTTGAATATTTCTCTAAAGAAAAAAATTATTTTAGACTGCTTTTTACTTGTAGTAGACTCTAGATATTTTTTCTGTTTAAGTCAGTGAGCCTGCAATAAACGACATGTCTTTAGAATGTATGTCAGAGTCAGATGGCCTTTTATTCTATCACGTCTAATTTTTCAACTTGTCTTCAAATGTATTGTTTCCTGTAAATCCTTAATGTGCTATTAGTGTCAAATTCAGAAATGGATTATCTGTTTAAATATTTATAAACCTAAGCAGGGTGTTTTCTGTGATTATTGCCACATAAATTACTGATTTTAGAGAGAGTGCACATTTTCAAACATTGAGACCAATTTTTTTTTTTCATTAAAAAATTTCTAGGAGTTCCTGTCATGGCTTAATGGTTAATGAACCCAACTAGGATCCATGAGGATGTGGGTTCGATCCCTGTCCTCGCTCAGCGGGTCGGTGATTTGGTGTTTCTGCGAGCTGTGGCGTAGCAACACAGGATCTGAGCCACGTCTGCAACCTACACCACAGCTCACAGCAAAGCCAAGTCACCAACCCAGTGAGCGAGGCTAGGGATCGAACCCCATCCTCATGGATTCTAATCAGATTCGTTAACCACTGAGCCACAAAGGGAACTCCTGTTCCACAGACTTTGAGTGAATGTCTCAGGAGAAGTGACTGGGTAGCTCCCATTCCGAAAGCATTTCAGTGCCTGGAGGGAAGACAGACTGGTATATCAAATAATCACAATGAAAAA
Source organism: Phacochoerus africanus (assembly GCF_016906955.1). Lineage (NCBI taxonomy): Eukaryota > Metazoa > Chordata > Mammalia > Artiodactyla > Suidae > Phacochoerus > Phacochoerus africanus. Next base: position 36,780,938 of record NC_062546.1, read on the forward strand.
GATAGGGAGACAGCTGAGTGTTATCAAACAGTAGCAATTCTTATGTTCTGTGTTTTTGTTTCCCGTGTATTCTTTTTTATTTCTTGGCCATGCCACAGTGTCTGGAAGTTACCAGGCCAGGATCAAACCTGTACCATAGCTGCAATCCAAACCACAGAAGTCACAATGCCAGATCCTTAACCCACTGTGCCACCAGGGAACTCAGCTCGCTCATATTTTTATGTTGAAGTAATAATCCCCAATGAGATGGCATTAGGGGGTGGGGCCTTTAGAAGGCAGTTTGGTTTAGATGAAGTCATAGGGATGAGGTCTCCATAACAGGATTAGCATCCTTACATGAAGAAAAAGAGACTAGAGCTTTCTCTCTCTACCATGTAAGGACACAGCAAGGAGATAGCACTGCAAACCAGGAAGAGGGCCTTTACTAGAACCTGACCAAGCAGGTACCCTGACCTCAGGTTTCCTGGCCTCCAAAACTGTAAGAAATAGGAGTTACCGTCGTGGCGCAGTGGTTAACGAATCTGACTAGGAACCATGAGGTTGCGGGTTCAGTCCCTACCCTTGCTCAGTGGGTTAACGATCCGGCGTTGCCATGAGCTGTGGTGTAGGTTGCAGACGCGGCTTGGATCCCGCGTTGCTGTGGCTCTGGCGTAGGCCGGTGGCTACAGCTCCGATTAGACCCCTAGCCTGGGAACCTCCATATGCCGCGGAAGCGGCCCAAAGAAATAGCAAAAGGACAAAAAAAAAAAACTGTAAGAAATAAATTTTCTATTGTTTAAGCCACCCAGTCTATGGTACTTTTGTTACAGCAGCCTGAGCTGACTAAAACAGCAATTAACTGTTCCCCAAAGTTAAGTGCAGGTGTGGGCCTACTGCTCCAGAGGCAGTGTCACCAACACACAGATTCAAGACCTTGGTCAAAACCTTCCAGTAAGTCTCCTTCCAGGTGCTGGCTTGTCTTAAATTCCTCACGCTCTTCCTCTCAGTAGTAAATCATCACTAATGCTGACTAAATGGAAAAGTCCTGCTTAACCACTGGAGACTCCGGGTGCCAGGTGCTCCTGAAATATCACAGGCAGAGTTTTTGCTATAAGGTGGTTAAAAAAAAAAATTACTCCAAAATGTGCAAACACTCAGCACATTCAGGCACCGAACACATGTAATTTTTTTTGTGGATGCACCCACAGTATGCAGAAGTTCTGGGCCGGGGATCAAACCAGAGCTACAGCAGTAACCAGAGCCACAGTAGTGACAACTCTTGAGCCTTAACCTGCTAGGCCACCAGGGAACTCCCACCATGCACAATTTAAAGCTCTTTATCCTATGACCAGCATCTCCCCACGTCCCACCCCCCAACCCCTAGCAATGCCCATTCCACTCTGTTTCTCTAACAATTTGAAATTACACATCTAAGCGAGATCATACAATATTTGTCTTTCTGTGTCTAGCTTACTTCTTTTAGCATAATAAGGTGTCCTTTGGGTTCATCCATGTTGTTGCAAGTAGCGAGAACTCCTTCCTTTTTTTTCCCTCTGAGTCACAGTTGCCACATAGGCCGCAGCTGCAGCATCACTGGATCCTCAAGCCACTGTGCTTGGCCAGGGATTGAACCTTCGTCCTAGTGATCCCAAGATGCTGCTGATCCCATTGTGCCACAGTGGGAACTCCAAGATTTCCTTCTTTGTATGGCTAAATAATACTTCACTGTATACAAATACCACAATTTATTTATCCATCAGTGGACACTCAGGTTGTTTCCATATCTTGACTATTTTGAATAATGCCTCAGTGAATGGGAGAGTACAGATATCTCTTTGATATCCTGATTTCATTTCATTTGGATAAATACCCAGAAGTGGGAATGCTGGATCATATGATAGTTCATTTTTAATTTTTCAAGGAAACTTCATATTGTTTTTCTTAGTTGCTGCACCAGCTAACATTTTTTTTTTTTTTTGTCTTTTTGCCTTTACTAGGGCGGCTTCCGAGGCATATGGAGATTCCCAGGCTAGGGGTCTAATCGGAGCTGTAGCCACCAGCCTAGGCCAGAGCCACAGCAACTCGGGATCCGAGCTGCATCTGTGGCCTACACCACAGCTCACGGCAACGCCCGATCCTTAACCCACTGAGCAAGACCAGGGATCAAACCGGAAACCTCATGGTTCCTAGTCAGATTCGTTAACCACCGAGCCACAACGGGAACTCCTGCACCAGTTAACATTCTTACCAGCAGTGCTCAGAGGTTCCCTTTTCTCCACATCCTCATTAACACTCGTTATCTCTTATCTTTTTTTTTTTTTTAATCTTTTGTTGTTGTTGTTGTTGTTGCTATTTCTTGGGCCGATCCCGAGGCATATGGAGGTTCCCAGGCTAGGGGTTGAATCGGAACTGTAGCCACCGGCCTACGCCAGAGCCACAGCAACGCGGGATCCGAGCCGCGTTTGCAACCTACACCACAGCTCACGGCAACGCCGGATCGTTAACCCAATGAGCAAGGGCAGGGACCGAACCCGCAACCTCATGGTTCCTAGTCGGATTCGTTAACCACTGCGCCACGACGGGAACTCCCGTTATCTCTTATCTTTTTGATGACAGCCACTCTAACAGGTGTCTGTGATATCTCCTTGTGGTTTTGATTTGCACGATGATTAGTGATGTTTAGCACCTTTTCATGTGCCTGTTGACCATTTCAATTCTAAGATGAATACATCCTGGGTGTCTATTATGCATCCTGGTGACTATAGTTTATTATTATATGCTTGAAATTGCTGAGAGTAGACCTTAAGTGTTCTCACCACAGACAAAAATGGTAAAGTATGTGGGAGTTCCCACTGTGGTGCAGTGGAAATGAATCCAACTAGTATTCGTGAGGAATGGGTTTGATCCCTGGCTTCACTCAGTGGGTCAGGGATCCGGCATTGCTGTGAGCTGTCATGTAAGTCACAGACGAGGCTCAGATGGATTCCGTGTTGCTGTGGCTGTGGCGTAGGCCGGCAGCTGCAGCTCTGATTTGACCCCTAGACTGGGAACTTCCACATGCTGTGGGTACGACCCTAAAAAGACAAAAATAAATAAATAAGTTTAACCCACTGAATGTGTATCTTCAGACAATAGACAAGGAGAATGTATATATGTACAATTTTCCAATTCTCTATTCCAGCTGCTTAAAGAACAGGAGAAGAGGAAAGAGGGGAACTAGGACGAGATGCTCAGGTGGGAGAGGAAAAAAACGGGAGAGAACAAAATCATCAGGAACTCCTCCTGGGTTCTGAGGTCACGGCATTGACCTCTGGGGATGTTCACTGGACTTCTGACATCCCCGCCTCCTTCACATGACCCTTTGGGGTTCCGATTTCCCATCTTCGACCCCTCCCTTCCCAGGAGCTCTCCAGTGGGATATCCTTCGCAGAAGGTGGCCTCTGTGATCGAAGCTCTACAGCCACAAAGGGCTTTTGGCTTTACAGAGGACAGTCCCTGACCTTCTGGGGCCTCGGTTTCCCCATCTGTATAATGGGAACAATCATATGTCTGCCACCTCCTGAGCTTGCTGGTTGAGACCACAAGTTAGTAGTGTGACAACACTGAGCCAGGCAGGTGGCAAGGAGGCATGTCATGAGCCTTCACTGGTCCCCCTGAGATATAAGACAGGGAACCCCTCAGCCCTGGGGGGAGGGGAATCCTCATCTTTACACCCTCAGGAGAAGTCTGTTCATTTGCTGTTCAGAGCGCTTTTCAGGGACACCCAAGCTGGCGGCATTGTGAGTGCTTTCATGGCACTTGCCCAAACTGGATTAGCATTTTGTGGTTCCAGAATACTTAGTGTGGCTCAGTTCTTTTGGATTCAAACTCCAGTCACATCGTCAGAGAAAAATGTCAACGTTGCTGTTAAGGGAAAGAAAGAGCTGTTTGATCTTTTCCATGCAATTTTGACTACTATAAATTTATGAATCATTGTTTAAAAAATAATAATAATGCCTTTAACTGACTATACCACACATTGGCAAAAACGCAGAACAGCTGGAACACCCTGTACTCCTGGTGGGACTGGCCCTTGGAACCACTTCAGCTCTATCTGCTGGAGCTGAACGCACATGCACCCATGACCCAGCAACTTCAGCCCCAGGTAGAGGCCCCTCAGAACTGCATGTACGTGAACCTCCAAAGACATCTGTATAAACCCCCCTTGCAGAAGTTGGCAGGGGATTACCTCGCTAGGGGAGGGAGCAGTGGGAGAGTATTTACTGGGAGAATGGGGTGGAAATGGAGTTTTTTTTTCTTTTTTTTTTGTCTTTTTGCTATTTCTTGGGCCGCTCCCACGCCATATGGAGTTTCCCAGGCTAGGGGTCGAATCGGAGCTGTAGCCACCGGCCTACGCCAGAGCCACAGCAACTCAGGATCCGAGCCGCGTCTGCAACCTACACCACAGCTCACGGCAACGCCGGATCATTAACCCACTGAGCAAGAGCAGGGACTGAACCCCCAACCTCATGGTTCCTAGTCGGATTCGTTAACCACTGCGCCGTGACGGGACCTCCTGAGCTTCTTTTTCTTGATCCTGGTTTTGGTACTGGGTATTTGTGAAGCTTAATCAAGTGGTACATGGATTTTGTACTCATATCTATATGTCTGACTATGGTTATGCAAATAGTACATAAAATTATGAATTGAAAAAAATGGCTTCAAATTTTATCACCACTTCTTACACCAAGAAAGTTTATTCTCTGCGATGAACATCAAGAATTGAAGAGATCTGGAGTACCCGTCGTGGCGCAGTGGTTAACGAATCCGACTAGGAACCATGAGGTTGCGGGTTTGTTTGGTCCCTGCCCTTGCTCAGTGGGTTAACGATCCGGCGTTGCCGTGAGCTGTGGTGTAGGTTGCAGACGCGGCTCGGATCCTGAGTTGCTGTGGCTCTGGCGTAGGCTGGTGGCTACAGCTCCGATTCGACCCCTAGCCTGGGAACCTCCATATGCCGCGGGATCGGCCCAAGAAATAGCAACAACAACAACAACAACAACAATAACAACAACAACAACAACAACAAAAAAAGAATTGAAGAGATCTGGGAGTTCCCATTGTGGCTCATTTAATGAATCCGAATAGTATCCATGAGGAAGTGGGTCTGATCCCTGGCATTGCTCAGTGGGTTAAGGATCCAGTGGGCAGCTGCAGCTATGATTCAACCCGTAGCCCGGGAACTTCCACATGCCGCAAATGTGGCCCTAAAAAGACAAAAAAGGAAAAAAAAAGAATTGAGATCATATGAATTGAGGTAAGTTAGACAAAGACAAATATATGAAATCGCTTACATGTGGAATGGAAAAAATGCTATAAATGAGCTTATTTACAAAACAGAAATAGACTCACAGACATAGAAAGCAAATATATGGTTACCAAAGGGGATGGCGTGGTGGGGGTGGAGATAAATTAGAAGTTTGGGATTAACATATGCACACTAATCTATATAAAGTGGGTAAAGAACAAGGACCTACTGTATAGCACAGGGAACTCTACTCAGCATTTTGTCATAACCTATAGTAGAAAAATAATCTGAAAAAGAATATATATAACTGAATCATTTTGCTGTATTTTTTAAACTAACACAACACTGTAAATTAACTATACTTAAAAAAAAAGGATTGAAGAGATTATCATTTAAAATGTCTCAATTGGGAATTGTGTGCAGACATTTTAAACATAAAACTTGATGTAAAAAAGCTAGATGTGGGAGTTCCTGTTGTGGCTCAGCGGGTTAAGAAACTGACTAGCATCCATGAGCATGTGGGTTCGATCCCTGGCCTCACTCAGTGGGTTAAGGATCTGGCCTTGCTGTAATCTGTGGTGTAGGTCGCAAAAGAGGCTCAGATCCTCACATTGCTGTGGCTGTGGTGTAGGCTGGCAGCTGCAGCTCTGATTAGACCCTAGTCTGAGAACTTCCATATGCCACATGCGTGGCCCTAAAAATAAATAAATAAAAATTAAAAAATTGTTGTAAAGCAATTATACATTAATAATGAAAAACAGCACTGTAAAATGTTTACCAGTGGGATGAAGATTAGGAAGCATGGCTAGTTTAACACAATTTGCTTTGTAGGCAACTTCAGAACCTTGTGTATCGGCCTTTATTCTAGTGTCTTGTGTCCTGCAATCACATCACCTCCTACTCCTCTCAGCTGTGGACTGACCCAGATGTGCCCAGAGTGACAGTGCTCTCCTGCAGGGGACACTGCTCCATTCACAATTACTGTCCTTTTTTTTTGCTTTTTAGGGCCTCACCTGTGGCATATGGAAGTTCCCAGGCTAGGGGTCAAATCAGAGCTGTAGCCGCTGGCCTACACCACAGCCACAGCAACGCAGGATCCGAGCCAAGGCTGTGACCTACACCACAGCTCCAGCACACCACAACTCACGTATCCTTAACCCATTGAGCAAGGCCAGGGATCAAACCCGCAACCTCATGGTTCCTAGTTGGATTCGTTACCACTGCTCCACGACAGGAACTCCACACTTCCTGTCCTTTTAATGTCAGCTCTGATTAGAGCTGGAGAAGAGGCTGGTGGTGACAGGAAAACAAGACGTCTCCAAGCTCAGGTGCCCTGGAAGCCCAGGAGCTTCAGCCTACCCCACTGAAGTTATTCTCAAACCTTAAAGTCCCTTTGAAATTGGGACTTACATCTTCCTAAGTAAAATCATTGGGAGGCATAACCACTGCCATCAGGTTGAACTTTCTTTTTGTGTGTGTGTGTGTGTGTTTTGCCTTTGCTAGGGCCGCACCTGTGGCATATGGAGGTTCCCAGGCTAGGGGTCTAATCGGAGCTGTAGCCACCCGCCTATGCCAGAGCCACAGCAACGATCCGAGCTGCGTCTGCAACTTACACCACAGCTCACGGCAACACCGGATCCTTAACCCACTGAGCGAGGCCAGGGATTGAACCCACAACCTCGTGGTTCCAAGTAGGATTCGTTAACCACTGAGCTACGACAGGAACTCCAGATTGAACTTTCCAAAAAAAAAATATGAATCTGAACTTCTTAAAAACCTCTTGGTGGCTGCCCATTCCTCTAGGATAAAGCCCCAAACTCTCTAGAATACTACCCTCTGCTCTCCTCTGCAGTTTCTTCAAAGTAAGAGGAAACATTAAAAAAAAAAAAAAGTACGGTTGGGAATTCCCACTGTGGTCCAGTGGAAACAAATCTGACTGGTATCCATGAGGACACAGGTTCGATCCTTGGCCTCGCTCAGTGGGTTAAGGATCCAGCATTGCCATGAGCTGTGGCGTAGGTGGAAGACGAGGCTCAGATCTGGTGTTACTGTGGCTGTGACATAAGTCAGTGGCTACAGCTCTGATTCGACCCCTAACCTGTCCACCTCCATATGCTGCTGGGTGCAGCCCTCTAAAAACAAAAACAAAAACAAACAAACAAAAAGAGGTACAGGTGGAAATCAGCAGCTTGGAGAGGAACCAAGAACTGGAAACTAAGCGGAAGGGAGTACAGTCATCTCCCTGTGTTTGAACAATGTGGTCACCCAATGCTTATTCCCCATTCACTCAAACAAGGGCGGGATTCGAAAAAATGCCTTCACCACTGAGTGTGTAACTTGGCGTCTCTGATGTGGGCTTGAATCAGAGCCAGGTCTTCGAAGCTATTGTGGGAGAGTTGGGTTTCCAAGTCACTTTTGTCTCTGGGAATATTAATCATCTATTCTAGCAGGAGGTATAAACAGAGAGGCACAGGTTCAAAGTGGAATAGATGGTGGGCACAAATGTGCAGGCCAGGGTGGATGTACAAGGCAATGAACTAGAAGGTTGTGTGGGGCAGGTCTATAGCTCCCATTTGTCGGGGTTTTTTTTTTGTTGTTGTTGTTGTTGTTGTTTTTCAGCTGCCCTGCGGCATATGGAGTTCCCCAGGCAGGGATCAGATCCAAGCCACGGTTTCTACCTAGGCTACAGCTGCGGCAACACCAGATCCCTAACCCACTGTACCGGGCCAGGGATCAAACCTGGGTCCCAGTGCTCCAGAGATGCTACCAATCCTGTTGCACCACAGGGGAACTCCCAAAATATTCTTTCAATGTGTAATCGATATAAAAATGTGTTAGAGATGTTTTACATTTTGTTTTTGTACTGCTTCAAAATCCGCTGCGTAATTGACACTTGCAGTGCATCTCAGTTCACACCTGACATAAATCAAGTGTTCTATAGCCCCACATGGCTAGCAGCTACCATATTGGACAATCAAGCATGGAGAATAATTCTTACTGCTCTTGAAGGAACTCAGCTCCTGACTTTTTTTGCCTGTGTCTCTGTTTCAAATACCAGGTTTGCAGAAGAGAGAATCTCAGTGGTCCATCTTGGGCCTACTTTGGACCAAGCAGCCACAGCCAGAGGTCATCATGTCAACTGGAGAATTGGCTACTGGGGACCATCTTGGATGTTGAAGAAAGTAGAGCTGGAGTTCCCGTCGTAGTGCAGCAGAAACGAATCCAACTAGGAACCATGAGGTTTTGGGTTCAATCCCTGGCCTCGCTCAGTGGGTTGAGGATCTGGGCTGTGAGCTACGGCATATGGGTCACAGACATGACTCAGATCCTGCGTTGCTATGGCTGTGGTGTAGGCTGACAGCTCTAGCTCTGATTTGATCCCTAGCCTGGGAACCTCCATATATTGTGGGTGCAGCCCTAGAAAGCAAAAAAAAAAAAAAAAAAGAGAGAGAGAGAGAGAAGGCAGGGCTGTAGGTCAGGCAGATAGACATCCTAGGAGGGAGCACATATACTCTTATGTTAATTTTTCATTTTTTTAAAGCAGTATCACAGTAATCATGTCTATTATTTTCTCTGTTTCCTGGTACTCTAACACTTGGAGCCTCTTGCTGAACCTAGAGATGCTTCCCCATCCCAGACTAGCCAATTCCTACAAGGACCACCTGCAAGTAAGTGTGCCTCTCACGTGCAAACCACTAATCCAGAGCCCACACCCCAATCAGCCATTAATCAGGCTCTCATACCCAGGCCACGTATGAGGAAACTAGGAAAAGCCCCTATGCCCCAGAGCCCACTGAAATGACCAAACTAGCTGATCTTTTTTTTTTTTCTCATTTTTTCCTTCCAGTTTTATTGAGATATAATTTACATAGAGCACTAAAGCTAAAGTATAAGCCTAATTATTTGACTTACATACATCATGAAGTGATTTTTTTTTTTTTTTGGACACACCTACAGCATGCAGAAGTTCCTGCGCCAGGATAACTTGGATCCTTAACCCACTGAACCACACAGAAACTCCAATGAGTATCAGTTTAGTGAATATTCACCATCTCATATAGATACAGGCCTCGCCCTCAGCATGCAGAGGTTCTGGGGCCAGGGAATGATTTCTCCTGTTCTTGATGTCTTTGTAGGAATCAAAAAAAATTCTTATATAGCCATATACAGGATTTTTTCTTTCTTTCTTTTTTTTTTTTTTGTCTTTTTAGGGCTTCATCCTTGGCTTATGGAGGTTCCCAGGCTAGGGGTCAAATCAGAGCTATAGCCACTGGCCTGTGCCACAGCCACGGCAATACTAGATCTGAGGCGTGTCTGTGACCTACACTACAGCTCACGGCAACGCCGGATCCTCAACCCACTGAGCAAGGCCAGGGATCGAACCTGCATCCTCATAGATACTAGTCAGATTCATTTCTGCTGAACCACCAGGGAACACCCATATATATAGTTTAAATAACTCTTTTTTTTTTTTTTTTTTTTTTAGGGCTGCACCCAAGGCACATTGAAGTTCCCAGGCTGGGGGTCAAATTGGAGCTGTAGCTGCCAGACTACGCCACAGCCACAGCAACGTGGGATCTGAGTCACATCTGTGACCTACACCAGAGCTCACAGCATCAATGCCAGATCCATAACCCACAGAGTGGGGCCGTGGATAAAACCTGTATCCTCATGGATACTACCTGGGTTCGTTACCACTGAGCCACAACAGGAACTAGTTTAAATAATTCTGGTACGATTATCATTTAACCTGCCACACAAGTAGATCTCTTCATTCCTGTTATATTTTAAACTCATGGAGGTGAAAGCTGTGTCTTGTTTATCTCTGATAGTGCTTTATCTACTGCAGTGCTTCCTTCACACATGGTCCATAAAGGTGAGCTAAATTGAAAAAGATGATGAACAGGTCTTTGTGGAATAAATGAATTAATATTAGGAAAATGTATGCAACACCTATACTTTTCCAATAGTAACCAATCTCATGACCACTGGACTTTGGCTCAGTGGGTTAAGGATCTGGCATTGTCACTGCTGTGGCTTGGGTTTGATCCCTGGCCAGGGAATGTCCACAAGATGCAGGGGAAGCCAAAAAATTAATTAAAATAATTAAAAACATATGTAATTGTCCTTTTTTTTTGCATTTTTAAGGATAGGCTGATAGTATTTCGGAACTTGGAAAAAGGTGTTAAAAATCATATCAGAATGTCATTCAAACCTAATGCGTATAGGAGTTACCTTCCTCGCTCAGTGGTTAATGAACACAGCTAGGATCCATGAGGATGCGGGTTCGATCCCTGGCCTCATTCAGTGGGTTAAGGATCCAGCACTGCCTTGAGCGGTGGTATAGGTTGCAGGCTTGGCTCGGATCTGATATTGCTGTGGCGTGGGCCAGCAGCTATAGCTCCGATTTGACCCCTAGCCTGGGAACTTCCGTATGCCATAGGTGCAGCCTAAATAACGTCCTCAAATAAATGAGTCAAAATTTAGTACTTTTCTTTCCTTTTTTTTTTCCTCAAAGTTTAGTGTTTTTCTTACAGGGAATGGACTTCCATTTTTCTTCGGGAACTTTTTGTAAGGAACATGAAGGCAGAAGGCAAAGACAGCATAAATCAAACCACTGTGGGCACAAAAGGAAAGAACGGTGTGTCCCCCGGGAAGATGGTTGGAGGCAGCCCTGTGCCAGGATCATTCTGGTATGAATTTGGATCTATGCTTTTGCAGTCCCTGGCAAGTTTCCCTTCGGGAGTGGTCTACCATGAATCACGTCTAATCCCCTCCTGATGCCATCATGGGATGATAGGTACATTTAGAAACCTTTTTCCTCCTGAGGAAAAACGGGTCACGTGTTCTTCCATGCGGCTGCATTTTCACCAGCAGGACAAAAAGGAATCCTGAATTTGGTGGATTCTAAATACTATCATCACCTTTGCTATCAACAGCAAATATTTATCCAGGGCAGGGACCACGTCTTTGTCCTCGAGTCCCCCGAGCCTAGCACAGAGCCCTGTCCATGTTTGTTGAGTGGAGATAAGGAGCCTGCTCCTAAGCCTGTTCTACTGCACCACACAGACATACACAAATAGGATTAAAATAATTTTTAAATCTTAAGTATTTAAAAACACTGTGGTAGGAGTTCCTGCTGTGGCTCAGCGGGTTACAGACCTGACTAGTATCCATGAGGATGAGAGTTTGATCCCTGGACTTGCTCAGTGGGTTAAGGATCTGTCATTGCTGCAAGCTATGGTGTAGGCCGAAGATGTGGCTTGGATCCAATGTTGCTGTGGTTGTGGTGTAGGCCAGCAGCTGCAGCTCCAATTGGACCCCTAGCCTGAGAACTTCCATATGCCGCAGGTGAGGCCCTAAAAAAGAAAAAAATAAACAAAGAAGCCATTAGAGCATTACCTATACAAGGGAAAGTACAAATCTTAAGTATGCAGCTTTTTTTTTTTTTTTTCCTTTTTGGCCAAATCCGAGGCATGCAGAAGTTCCCAGGCCAGGAATCAAATCTGCACCACAGATATAAGCAGAGCCACAGCAGTGACAATGCCAGATCCTTAACCTGCTGTGCTATAAGACACTCCTCAGGAGTCTCTAAGCAGGAGAAAGCAGGGCTTCCAATTTGGCCTCTGGAGAGCAAGGGAATGGAGTTAGAATGAATAGCAAGGTGGGGTTTTTTTTGCTTGTTTTTAGGGCAGCTCCCAAGGCACATGGAAGTTCCCAGACCAGGGGCCCAATCGGAGCTACAGCTGCCGGCCTGCACCACAGCCATAGCCACGCCAGATCTGAGCAGTGTCTGTGACCTACACCACAGCTCACAACAATGCTGGATCTTTATCCCACTGAGCGAGGCCAGGGATTGAACGCACAACCTCATGGTTCCTAGTCGGATTTGTCTCCTCTGCACCACGATGGGAACTCCAGAACTGGTTTGTTTTCACTGTATTTGTTTTATGGTTGCCGTCTGTTAATGGCAAGATCTTGTCCTTCAGAGGAGCCCTCTATGAGCACCCAGTCTAAACTCACAATTCTCCTCCATAGCTCAGGCATTCTTTGTTTCTTCATGGTGTTCACAAGCTGTAATTTTTCTTTCTTTCTTTCTTTTTCCTTTATAGGGCCGCACCTGTGGCATGTGGAAGTTGCCAGGCTAGGAATCGAATCAGAGCCTCAGTGCCAGCCTACACCATAGCCACAGCAATGCCATATCTGAGCCACCAGACCTACACCATAGCTCATGGCAGCGCCAGGTCCTTAATCCACTGAGTGAGGCAAGGAATTGAACCTGGCTCCTCATGGATACTAGTTGGGTTCTTAAAACACTGAGCCATAATGGGAACTCTGTGTAATAACTTTCAATGGAGTATAATTTGCAAAGATACTGAATCGCTACGCTGTATCCCTGAAACTAATATAATACTCACTTCAATATACTTCAATTTCAAAGATTAAATAGATAAAAGGCAGTTTCCTTCATGGCTCGGTGGTAACAAACCTGACTAGTATCCGTGAGGACTCTGGTTTGATCCCTGGCCTTGCTGAGTGGGTTAAGGATCCGGCGTTGCTGTGGCTGTGGTGTAGGCTAATAGCTCCCATTTGACCCCTAACCTGGAAACTTTCATATGCCTTGGGTATAGCCCTAAAAAGACAAAATAATAAAATAAAATAAAATTATCAAAGAGAATATAAGAGTAAATAAATAAAAAGGACATTTTATATCACTACTAGAAATAGAAAGCCAATATCACCTGCCATAAACAGAGGGAAAGCTGAAAATATAGATAGTGATATAAACCAGCAGAATGATGTTGTTAAAGTTTAACCAGGTGCCTATGGCTTGCCTGACAGAGGATCAAAGCCTGAGGTTGGCTTGCTGGTTAAAGGGAGTCTAGCCAATATCAGAAAGATGTTAAAGACCTGTTAGCACCAAGCTGAGACTTTCTCCTGACCTAATCAGATGTGTAAAATAGAATTAAGAGAATAACTGTCTCACCTGGGAGCTTCCATGTTTGTTTTCTTTCTTGGCTGAACCTACAACATGCAAAAGTTCCTGGGGCAGGGATTGAACCTGGGCCGGAGTAGTGGCCTGAGCCACAGAAATGACACCACCCGATCCTTAACCCACTTCGCCACCAGGGAATTCCCTCGGTTTCCATGTAGTGTTTACCAGAGACTGGCCTCAAGCAGCCACAGAGCCTTGCACTGTTAACAAGGAACAATGGTGAGTTCATTCCTGGGAAGTCTTGCAGTGAGAAAACTGAGATATTAATAAGTATTATGTTCAAGTAGTAATTTTCCTCCCATCAGTACAATCAGGTAGATGTTCCTTCATGCTCTCTAGGCTTTGGGGAGGTCTGGGTTGAAAAAACAAAGACTTTTGAGGGTAGCTCTCTTTCAGTCGTTAAAGAAAGCCTAGACTCAGAGTTCCTGTCATGGCTCAGCAGTAACGAACCTGGCTAGTATCCATGAGGACGCAAGTTCAATTCCTGGCCTCACTCAGTGGATTAAAGATCCAGTGTTGCTATGAGCTGTGGTGTAGGCCAGCAGCTACAGCTCTGATTAGACCTCTACCCTGGAACTTCCATATGCTGCAGGCGAGGCCTTAAAACAAAACAAAATTAAAAACAAACAAAAAAAAAACAAAGAAAAAAAAGAGAATGCCTAGACTCTTGATAGAGAAGTGTGGATGGAAGGAGAGCAGGGCTGGTGGGGAAGCTGCGGAGAGAGAGACTCCCCATGCCCCTCACTGAGGGTGGCTTCTAGAGGGGAAGGAGAAGAAAGTGGCTTCATGGCAAACCCACCACATTGGGAAGGGACCTCCGAGTCAGGTTAAAGAAAAGAAAATCCTGCAACATTGTTTCCACACCTGAGTTTGTGAATCTGGATTCAAACACACCTGTAAGCATCTTAAGAAGATTAGATCAGTAACTTATGACGATAATCAACCCACTCCCAAGCCATTTATCTATTTATAGTGTTTTGTTTTTGTTTTGTTTTATTTTGTTTTAGGGCTGCACCTGTGGCATATGGAAGTTCCCAGGCTAGGGGTCCAATCAGCGCTGCAGCCGCTGGCCAACGCCACAGCCACAGCAACGTCAGATCCAAGTTGCCTCTGTGACCCAAGCCACAGCTTGTGGCATTGCCAGATCCTTAACCCACTGAGCAAGGCCAGGGATCAAACCTGCATCCTCATGGATACTTGTGGGGTTCTTAACCTGCGGAGCCACAATGGGAACTCCTATAGTTATGTATTAATGGAGCCCTAGATGATGGAGATTTGCTGTTTGATTTACAGAACCACGCCCTCCGACTTATAGGAGTGAGCGAACAAGTAACTGGTGGCCTTGGGAGATGCACCTTGTTGTTCATGGGGAAGGAATATATTGCCTTTTCCACATGTCACTGGAGAGCAGAGACGTGAGCCCGTGTCATTTTATTAGGTATGTAATTGAAACTCTTGGTAGAAAGTGAGAACACACAGTGCCCACTGGCTTGAGCAAGAGAGTGAGTAAGAATTTATTCAACAGTCCCAGGGGTGGGTTTGCTTCAGGCCAGGTTAGATCCAGTACTGTTCTGAGGCCTTGGTCTGGCTTTCTCCATCTCTTGGCTTTGATTTCCTTAGTGCTGGCAACATCCTCAGGCAGCTGCTGGTGGCAAAGGTGGTTGCCTGCCCTGGGCTTGTGTCATATCCTTTCTCAGCCTCAGGGGGAAGGAGTCTTCTCTCCAGTGCTGGTTCAGCTTGGATCTCGGCCCTCAAAGCAATCACTGTGGCCAAGATGAAGGTTCTAATTAGCCACGTGAAATGCCCACCTCCCAGGATAGGTGGAGTCAGCCTGTCCAGAACTGCACATTCAGTTACTGGAAGATGGGGGAATGGATGCCAGAGGGCAAGTGAAAACACCAGGTGGCCTCCACAGGTAGACGATGCCCTTCCTCAGACACAGGTGCGCCCAGAAGCAGGGAGAGCTCGTTAGTGTGGAAGAGACACTGAAATCTTGGAAGATTCAGAGTGTGTTTACAGACTGAGTAACCCTCAGTTGAGAGGGTCCCCCACGTGGCACACCCTGGCCCGGCTGGGAGCCCTGAAGGACACACTGATGGTTTTCTGCTGAGCGTAGATGCATGCTCTTTTTTATTTTTTTTTTCCCCCCCTATTTAAATTTTTTTTGGTGGTACCCATAGCATGCTGATGTTCCTGGGGCCAGGGATGGAATTAGTGCCGAAGCAGTGACATGAGCCACAGCAGTAACAATGCAGAATCCTTAACCCACTGAGTCAACAGGGAACTCCTTTTTATCTTCCTTTTTTTTTTTTGTCTTTTTGCTATTTCTTTGGGCCGCTCTCGCGGCATATGGAGGTTCCCAGGCTAGGGGTCGAATAGGAGCTGTAGCCACTGGCCTACGCCAGAGCCACAGCAACGCAGGATCCAAGCCGCGTCTGCAACCCACACCACAGCTCACGGCAACGCTGGATCCTTAACCCACTGAGCAAGGACAGGGATTGAACCCGCAACCTCATAGTTCCTAGTTGGATTCGTTAACCACTGTGCCACCACGGGAACTCCCTTTCATTTCTTTCTTTATCTAGGATAGACATTCTTGGCATCTGGTGCTTTCCTAATAAGTAGGGGCCCTTTGTTTTCTCACTTACGAAATGGGTGTAAAAGGAGTATTTCTCAGAGTTCCCATTTTGGTGCAGCAGGTTAAGGCTCTGGTGTTGTCTCTGTCGTGGCATGGGTTTGATTCCCAGCTCAGCTCAGTGGGTTAAGGATCCAACATTGCTACAGCTGTGGCATAGGTCACAGCTGCAACTCAGTTTTGATTCCTGGCCTGGGAATTTCCATGTGCCGAGGGTATGGGGAAAAAAAAGAGTATTTCTCTCCCACAGACAGTTGCTTAGTGAAACAATATGGCTGGTGCATATGATCCAGTGTCTAGATTAGAGAAGGCATTTGATTAACATTAGTCATTGTTGGAGTTCCCGTTGTGGCTCAGTGGTTAACGAACCCAACTAAGATCCATGAGAACTTGGATTCAATCCCTGGCCTCACTCCATGGGTTAAGGATCCTGTGTTGCCGTGAGCTGTGGTGTAGGTTGTAGATGCGGCTGGGATCCTGCTTTGCTGTGACTGTAGCGTAGGCTGGCAGCTACAGCTCTGATTCAACCCCTAGCCTGGGAACCTCCATATGCCTCAGGTGCAGCCCTAAAAAGACAAAAGAAAAAAAAAAAAATTTGTCATTGTTATTTGAACACTAGGAGGTTGCTTCCTATATGCCCGTTTGCAAATATGATTATTTGATTCTCATAGTAACTCTGCGAAGTAGGTAAAAGACACATTATTGTCCCATTTTAGGGATGAAGACGCTGAGGCTCAGAGAATTTAAATGATTTTGCCATGTCCCTGGAACGGGTCAGTGGTAGAGCCATGTTTCAAAGCCAAGTCTTTGGCCTCTCAATGCAACCTCCCTGTAATGCCCCCCCAAATCATAGTGCTGACTAGAAAAATGTGGGGACACTGAAGGACAGCCTTCCAGAACCACAGAGGCTCTTCATGCTGGTCATTAACTGTCTAGATCAGCACTATGAGACAGAATTACAACTCAAACCACAGATGTCATGTTAAATTTTCTAGTAGCTACATTAAAAAGTAAAAAACAGAACAAAGCTCTGAAAGCTACTTTCAAAATACACTTTATCTAACCCAATATATCCAAAATATTATTTCAACATGTAAATCAATATACAAAACTATTTTTTTTTCGTCTTTTTGTCTCTTTAGGGCTGCACCCACGACATATGAAGGTTCCCAGGCTAGGGCGTGATTTGGAGCTGTAGCCGCTGGCCTACACCACAGCCACAGCAATGCCAGATCCTAGCCACGTCTGCGACCTATACCACAGCTCACGGCAACACTGGATCCTTAACCCACTGATTGAGGCCAGGGATCGAACCTGCATTCTCATGGATGCTAGTCAGGTTCATTAACCGCTGAGTCATGACAGGAACTCGGATATACAAAACTATTAATGAAATATTGTTCAGCTTTTTTTTTTTTTTTTTTGAAGTAAGGCTTCAAAGTCCAATGTGTATTTCACACTTATAGCACTTCTCAGTTCAGACCAGTCACCTTTCAGGTTCTCAGCAGCCACGTATGACCACTGGTTGTTCTCTATGTGACAGTGCAGGACTAGAGGCAGATTAGATATTAATTTAGGCCACTGGAAAAGCAATAGTATGAGAAGGGCTGAGAGGAGAGAGAGAGATTACCTCAATGAGTTTAACCAGAACTTTGCAAATTTATTAATATTATTTTTTGGCCATGTCAGTGGCTTGTGGAAGTTCCTGGGCCAGGGATCGAACGCAGACCACAGCAGCGACCCGAGCCACTGCAGTGACAATGTCAGCTCCTTAACCCACTGTGCCACAACAGAACTCCAGAACCTTGCAAATTTAAAATAAGTATATGGGAGTTCCCTGGTGGCTTGGTTAAAGATCTGTCATTGTCTCTGCTGTGGTGTGGGTCACTGTGGTGGTGTGGATTCTGTTCCTGGCCTGGAACTTCTGCATGCAGCAGGCATGAGCAAAATAAAATAAAATAAAATAGGAGTTCCTGCTGTGGCACGGCAGGTTAAGAATCTGACTGTAGCGGCTTGGTTTTCTGCAGAGGCATGAGTTCTATCCCCAGCCTGGTATGGGTTAAATGATCTGGAATTGCCACAGCTGTGGTGCATGTCGAAGCTACAGCTCTCATTCAATCCCTAGCCTGGGAACTTCCATATGCTGTAGGTGTGGTCATAAAATTAATTAATTAAATAAGTATACACATTTTGTGGTTTCGTATTGTTTTATTTTGAATTACAGTAGCCTGGGAATAAAGAGACACCAAAATTTGTCCTTGCCTGGCGGACAACCTAATGAGGTCCTGGATACAACACCACTCAGCATGGGTGGCGCAGGATGTGGCAACAGACTCCACTCTGGCTTGTTTAATCAGAAAAGGAATTAATTAAAGGATGGTAGGTAGCTCATGGAATGTCTAGGGGACCATAGAATCAGTCTCAGAAAAAAAACTGCCTGACAGGATGCTCAGATTGCAGTTTCAGGCTTCTTCTGGTAGGGGCTCTGTTGCAGCCGTCTCTGTATGGGTTGAGTTGGGTTGGGTTGGGTTGGGTTGGGGGTTACCTCAGCTTCTATCATCCAAGCACAGGAACCCACCTCCACCAACCTGACCTCTGCTCCTTGCAAAAGGGGAATGTTTAGGTAAGCCCCAGTTGGAGATCCTGGGTCACATGCTTGCACCCATCAACAAGGGAGTCTGGGAAAGCAATTTTCTGGCTCCCTTGTGAGAAGGTGAGACTCCTGGGGGGAAATTACTCAAAAACAAAGTTGTGCAAAGTTACTGGGTTTCCTCAAGCAGGGCACACGTCCACTACATCAGCTGGTTTGGTTTTCTATTTTTTAAAATGTTGTCAAATATATTACGCAGACAAGAGCATATATAATACATATGCATGGTTAAGTAACCACAACAGTTATTCTTTCTTTCCAGGGTGACAAATACAATATAACCAGTACTTTGGAACCTCACCTCTACCTGTCTGTCCCTCCCTAATTTTACACCCATTCCTCTGCCCAAGTGAGCAGCAATCTTCTGACTTTTGTATCCATCATTTTACGGCTTTGCCTAATGTTTTTTAAATTGAGATATCATTGACATATGACATTGTATCAGTTTTAGGGTACAACATAATGATTAATATATGATGTGGAAAAACAATTTCCACAATAAATTTAGTTAACATCTAGAGTTCCTGTTGTGGCTCAACGGGTTAAGGACCTGACATTGTCTCCGTGAGGACGTGGGTTCCATCCCTGGCCTCACTCAGTGGGTTAAAGATCTAGTGTTGCTGCAAGCTGAAGTTCAGGTCACAGGTGCGGCTCTGATCCAGTGTTGCCTGCGCAGGCCTGCAGATGTAGCTCTGATTTGACCCCTGGCCAGGGAACTTCCATATGCCACAGGTGTGGCTATAAAAAGAAAAAAAAAATGTAGTGCTATAAAAAGAAAAAGAAAAAAAATTTAGTTAACGTCCATTACCATACATAATTACAATTTTATTCTTGTGATGAAAACTTTTAAGATCAACTCTTTTAACACCTTTCAATGTTTGTTTTTGTTTTTTTTTTAGGGTCGCACCTGTGGCATACGGAAGTTCTCAGGCAAGGGGTGGAATAGGAGCTATAGTGCTGGCCTACACCACAGCCACAGCAACACTGTATTCTTGAACCACTGAGCGAGGCTAGGGATCAAACTGCATCTGCATGGATGCTAAGGAGATTCGTTTCCACTGATCCTTGATGAGAATTCCTGTTTTTGTTTTGTTTTTTACTAAACTTTAAATTTTGAGATAATGCAGATAATCCAGCTTCCCCCAAGGGTGAATTTTGCAGGAGAGGGAGGTATTGTCAGCAGGATATTGACATTAAGACAACCCACAGGTCTTATCCAGATCTACCCAGTTCTACTTGTGCTCATTGGTGTGTGTGTGTGTGTGTGTGTGTGTGTGTAATTCTATACAATGTATCTCATGTGTAGGTTCATATAATCAGCTACCACAGATACTGAGCAGTTCCATAACACACCACTTCCTTCCAGTTGCTCTTTTCAAATCCTTTTTTTTTTTTTGTCTTTTTGTCTTTGTTGTTGTTGTTACTATTTCTTGGGCCGCTACCGTGGCATATGGAGGTTCCCAGGCTAGGGTTGAATCGGAGCTGTAGCCACCGGCCTACGCCAGAGCCACAGCAACGCAGGATCCGAGCCGCGTCTGCAACCTACACCACAGCTCACGGCAACGCCAGATCGTTAACCCACTGAGCAAGGGCAGGGACCGAACCCGCAACCCCATGGTTCCTAGTCGGATTCGTTAACCACTGCGCCACAACGGGAACTCCTTTTTTTTTTCTTTCGAGGGCTGCAGTTGTGGCATATGGAAGCTCCCAAGCAAAGGTTTGAATCAGAGCTGCGGCTGAAGCCCTACACCACAGCTAGGCAACATCAATTTGAGTCACATCAGTGAGTCATTGCCGCAGCTTGCAGCAATGCCAGATCCTTAATCCCACTGAGCGAGGCCAGGGATGGATTCTATATCCTCACAGAGACAATGTCAAGTCCTTAACCCCACTGAGCCACAATGGGAACTCCACAAATCCTTAATTCTTGACAACCACTGATCTTTCCTCTTTTTTTGTCTGCACCCTCAGTATGTTGAATTTCCCTGGCCAAGGATCAAACCCACTGTACGGCAGTGACCCAAGCTGCTGCAATGATAACACTTGATCCCCAAACTGTTGCCCCACAAAAGTGCTCCTCTATTCTTTTTTTTTTTTTTGTCTTTTTGCTATTTCTTAGGCTGCTCCTGCGGCATATGGAGTTTCCCAGGCTAGGGGTCGAATTGGAGCTGTAGCTGCCAGCCTATGCCAGAGCCACAGCAACTCGGGATCCGAGCCACGTCTGCAACCTACACCACAGCTCACGGCAACGCCGGATCGTTAACCCACTGAGCAAGGGCAGGGACCAAACAAACCCGCAACCTCATGGTTCCTAGTCGGATTCGTTAACCACTGCGCCACGACAGGAACTCCTATTCTTTTCTTTTTAAAATTTTGTCATTTCAATAATGTTACGTAGGAAGTTCCCATGTGGCACAGCAGGGGAGGGATCCACTGTTGCCACAATGATGGCATGGGTTCAATCCCTGGCAGGGGCACTTCCACATGCTATGTCTGTGGCAAAGAAGAGGAAGAAGAAAAAGAGGAAGAAGAGGAAGAAAAAAGAGAAGAAGAAGAATATTATGTAGCCCTAGCAAATTAATACAAAATGTAAGAGTAATATGAAGATAGAAAAATAATTTTATAAAAAAAGGAGTTCCCGTCATGGCTCAGTGGTTAACGAATCCCACTAGGAACCACAAGGTTGCAGGTTTGATCCTTGCCTCGCTCAGTGGGTTAAGGATCTGGAGTTGCGGTGGCTCTGGTGTAGGCTGGCGGCTGTGGCTCCGATTAGACCCCCAGCCTAGGAACCTCCATAAGCCACAGGTGCGGCCCTAAAAAGACAAAAAGACAAAAAAAAGAAAAAAGAAAAATAATTTTATAAAAAAGAATGTAAATAATTTCAGAGGGATCAGAGACCAAAAGGGGATTGCCCTAGACTGTCACTTTCCCATGTAGGATTTTTTTCCCATAAGTATTTATTTATTATTATTAAAATATAGTTGATTTACAATGTTGTGCCAATTTCTGCTGTACAGAAAAATAACCCAGTCATTCATATATATATTCCCTTTGTTATATTATCTTTCATCATGGTCTATCCCATGAGATTGAATATAGTTCCCTGTGCTATACACTAGGACCTCATTGCTTGTCCATTTTAAATCTAATAGTTTGCATCTACCAACCACAAACTCCCAGACCATCCCACTCCCTCCACCCTCCCCCTTGGCAACCACAACTCTGTTCTTTATGTCTGTGAGTCTGTTCCCACAGTCAAAGTTAGATAAATTCATTTGTGCCATATTTTAGATTTCACATATAAGTGATATATAGTATTTGTCTTTTGCTTTCTGACTTTATTCACTTAGTATGAGAATCTCTATTTGTATCCATCACTGCAAATGGCATTATTTCATTCTTTTTTGTGGCTGAGTAGTATTCCATTGTATGTATGTACCACACCTTCTTAATCCATTCCTCTGTCAATGGACATTTAGGTTGCTTCCATGTCTTGGCTATTGTGAAGAGTGCTGCTATGAACATATGGGTGCTTCTATCTTTTTGGATTGTAGTTTTGTCCAGATAGATGCCCAGGAGTGAGATTGCTGGATTATATTGTAGTTTCATATTTAGTTTTCTGAGGATTTTCCATAGTGGTTGTACCAATTTATATTCCTACCAACAGTGTAGGAGGGTTCACTTTTTTCCACACCCACTTCAGCATTTATTATTTGTAGACTTATTAACGATGGCCATTCTGACTGGTGTGAGGTGGTACCCTCATTGTCCTTTTGACTTGCATTTCTCTGATATTTAGTGCTGTTGAGCATTTTTTCATGTGCCTATTGGCCGTCTGTATGTCTCCAGGCAGGATATTAATAGATAATGCACCAAAGTCAAATATACATAGGTATCACTATGAGCATATTTTGCTTCTAAACTAAACAAACAGACAAAACCAGAAAAGATGTAGCTGCCTCTAAGAAACTGTCAAGTGGTCACAGGTAGGGCCTGTCCTTTTAGTAAGCCTATTAGAACAACCAGATTTTTTTTTTTTTTTTAGGGCTGCACACTCGGCATATGGACATTCCCAGGCTAGGGGTCAAATCAGAGCTGCAGCTGCCAGCCTACTGCTGCCGGCCTGTGCCACAGCCACAGCCACAACAACGTGGGATCTGAGACACATCTTTGACCTACACCACAGCTTACCTCAACACCAGATCCTTAATCCACTGGGCAAGGCCAGGGATTGAAACCCTATCCCCAGGGATACTAGCTGGGCTTGTTTCTGCTGAGCCACAATGGGAACTCCCTAGAACAACTGAAATTTATCTTCCTGTGTATATTTACTACAAGTGAAAATGAAATTTTTAAAATTAAAAATAAACAATAAAAAGAAAGTTACATAAATGGAATCTCACCACATGCAAACTTTCAGATCACCTTTTTTTTTTTTGCTTTTTAGGGCCACACCCAACCCAAGGCTTATGGAGGTTCCCAGGCTAGGGGTCTAATCGGAGCTACAGCTGCCAGCCTACACCACAGCCAAAGCCACGCCAGATCCAAGCTGCGTATGTGACCTACACCACAGCTCATGGCAACACCGGATCCTTAACCCACTGAGCGAGGCCAGGGATTGAGCCTGCAACCTCACGGTTTCCAAGTTGGATTCGTTTCTGCTGCGCCATGACAGGAACTCCTGAGATCACTTTTTTTATTTTTATTTTATTATTATTGTTATTATTTTTTGTCTTTTTGTCTTTTTTCTTTTTAGGGCCACACCCGCGGCATATGGAGGTTCCCAGGCTAGGGGTCTAATCGTAGCTGTAGCTGCCAGCCTACACCAGAGCCACAGCAATGCCAGATCGGAGTGGTGTCTGCTACCTACACTGAAGCTTACAGCAACGCCAAATCCTTAACTCACTGAGCGAGGCCAGGGATCAAGTGGTTTCAAGTCGGATTCGTTTCCATTGCATGATGACGGGAACTCCTGAGATCACTGTTTTAAAACTCAGCATTATCTCTAGAGATTCTTCCAAGTTGTTGCTTATTGCCTAATGGTTCTAACACGTGTCTATATTCCTAAGCTAGATATTGTTTACTTTGATCTATTTTTAAAAATAATTTGCATCTCATAGTACAATTCTTCTGTAACTTGCTTTTTTCTTTCAACAATATCTTCTGGAGTTCCCGTTGTGGCTCAGTGGTAATGAACCTAACTAGTATTCATGAGGATGTGAGTCCGCGCCCTGGCCCCATTCAGTGGGTTAAGAATCCGGGGTTGAATAACTCATCTTTCCCCACTGCTTTGCAATGCCTTCTCTCACAAGTCAAACATC
Organism: Phacochoerus africanus; assembly: GCF_016906955.1. NCBI lineage: Eukaryota > Metazoa > Chordata > Mammalia > Artiodactyla > Suidae > Phacochoerus > Phacochoerus africanus. Next base: position 36,804,803 of record NC_062546.1, read on the forward strand.
CACATATGTTTGGGTCTGTTTCTGGGCTCTCTGTTCTGTATTGGTGATCTACCTGTGCATCAATGTCTACCTGTGCACCAATGTCTACCTGTGCACCAGTGGGCACTATTTTAATTACTATTGATGCCTGATAGAACAAATCTTTTTTAAATTTTTTACATTTTTAAACTTTTTAATGATTTTTATTTTTCCATTTTATTTTTTCCAGTTGGTTTACAGTGTTCTGTCAATTTTCTACTGTATGGCAAAGTGATCCAGTCACATACATACACACACACATTCTTTTTCTCACCTTATCCTCCATCATGTTCCATCACAAGTGACTAGGTATATTTCCCTGTGCTGTACGCAGGATCTCATTGCTTATCCACTGCAAATGCAATAGTTTGCATATGATAGAATGAATCTATACACCTTGTTTTTCTTTAGGAATGTGTTGGTTATTCTTTAATATATATTTTAGAACAATTTTTTCAGTCCCACAAAAAGATCTTTTTTTTTTTTCCCAAGTATTTTTAAGAATTTTTTTCAAGTATTGAATCTGTAGATGAATTTAGGGATTTTTTTTTTTAATTTCTTTTTGACTCAGAGTCTTCCAATCCATTAGTATGATAAATCTTTCCATTGATTAGTACCTTCTTTAATATCTTCCAATAAAATTTTTCTAATTTTTATCCATGGGGAACTTGCACAATATATTTAAAAAAAATTACTTCAAGGCACTTTGTAACTGGTTGCTATTGTAAGTCAGTTTTTTCATTAGGCTTTTAATATTTCTTACTGTTACTGACATGTAGAAATACAATTGACAGAACACATACCCTCTCTCTAACACACACAGCTTTTCTATACACAACCTTGTTAAACTCTCTCTCTCTCTCTCTTTTTTTTTTTTGTCTCTTTGCCTTTTCTTGGGCTGCTTCCTGCGGCATATGGAGGTTCCCAGGCCAGGGGTCTAATTGGAGCTCTAGCCACCGGCCTACACCAGAGCCACAGCAACGAGGGATCCGAGCCGCGTCTGCAACCTACACCACAGCTCACGGCAACGCCGGATCCTTAACCCACTGAGCAAGGCCAGGGATCGAACCTGCAACCTCATGGTTCCTAGTCGGATTCGTTAACCACTGTACCACGACGGGAACTCCTAAACTCTTATTAACTCAACAGTTTATCTGAGGATTCTTTTGAGTTTTCCACATAGACAATCATACTGACTACAGATAATGATCATTTGTTATTACCTTTATAATCCTATACCTTTATGTTTTCTTCTTTTGCTTTATTGAACCTGTAAGGAAGCTGGTCTAATGTTGAATGGAATGGTGAGAGCAGGCAGCTTTGTCTCATTCTGCAGTGTTGGTTCTAAGGTGAATTCAGTTTGTGAAAATTTATCAAGCTTTGGACTTATGATTAATACATGAATTTTTCTAACATTCAATAAGTTTTTTTTAAAATTTCTTTCTTTCTTCTGGGTTTTTTTTTTTGTCCTTTTAGGGCCGAATCTGCTGCATATGGAGGTTCCCAGGCAAGGGGTCGAATTGGAGCTGTAGCCACTGGCCTACGCCACAGCCACAGTAACGCCAGATCTGAGCCGCATCTGGGACCTACACCACAGCTCATGGCAATGCCGGATCCTTAACCCACTGAGCAAGGCCAGGGATCAAACCTTCGTCTTCATGGATACTATTCAGATTCATTTCCGCTGAGCCACGATGGGAAACCCGTTTTTTTGTTTTGTTGTTTTTAATTTTTAAAGGGATATTTCCCCAACATTCTGACCTCCCCTCATCATTGTATGCTCTAAGAATGCCACTGAGCAGGTTTGTACCTGTCTATTTCAACCTGACCATACATTACAGGAGAAAAGAAGTCTAAGTGAGTGCAAGGATGGTGCTTGTGGGTGAGGAGGAAGGCAGAGCCTGTGGGCAGAATGGGGAGGGGAGATGGAAATGCAGGGAAACAGAAGTCTTCTAACATCAGTGAGGGCTAACCAGAGAATAGGCCGCTTTGGGGGAAAATGAGCTCCCTGGTATTGGAGATTTTCAAGCAGGGCTGTGTACACTGAGTATGCTCTGCAGGACTGCCCCGACCCCCATACTGGGTGAGCTGTGGACCACATCATGTCTTCTGTTTCTTCCAACTTCAAGCTTTGAGATTTTCAAAGAATTTGTTTCATTTCTTTTCTTCTTCTTCTTTTTTTTTTTTTTTGGCCTTGTCTGCAGTATGTGGAAGTTCCTGAGCCAGGGACTGAACTGGCACGCCACAGCAGTAACAATGCCAGGTCCTTAACCTGCTAGCCCACCAGGGAACTCTCTCTGTTTTTCATTTCTTATCCTACTTTTAGGAGATGATCTACAGTATCTTTCACAATACTTACAAAACTGCATATGCACACTGCAGTATATGGAATGAGTGGCCAACCAGACCTGCTGTATAGCACTGGGAACTCTACCCAATATTCTGTGATAATCTATATGGGAAAAGAATCTGAAAAAGAACAACAACAACAAAAAAAAATACTTAGAAAACTGACCTTACAATAGAGAAAAGCCAACAATGGCAAAACGGGTTCTTCGAAAATACTAATAATGTCAATAAAACCATCTCAAGTCTGACCGCCAAATAAATAAATAAATAAATAAATAAATAACACATTGCAATTCCTCTCCGCCAAAGAAACACCCAGAAATACCAGAATAGGTGTGCATCCAACAATCAATTGAAAAAAAAATGTAATTATACCTGTTATTTTCACTACCAATCTTCAGAACGTTGTGTTGCATTTTGAGGTTTCTAGGCTTAGATTCTATCGTTCTATATTCTATTTTCAAATAATGGACAAAGTGCTTCACGCACTCTGCGATTTGAAATCCAGGGAAAGGAGAAGGGGAAAAAAGCTCTGTTAACGGGATCTTTTTTGTAAATGAAGTTGTTAAGATTTTTATGAGATGGGGCAAACTTCCGTGATTTCACAGTTTTACTCTATTTTTACTTTCATTCAACCAAGCTCCTTCTTTCTAGCAAGGCTCCAGTTTGTTGGTAGATAAAAATACATTCACAGAGTCTCCCAGAAGCTGCGCCATCAGCCTCACAGAAGAGAAAGAAGCCTGGTTTTCTTGTGCCGCTGTAGAAATGTCTTCCTCCTCCGCCCCCGGCTCACCTGGCTCAAAGGCTTTTTCCTTCTTCGTTGGGTGATCTCAGAGAAAATCTGGAGTCCAAAGAGGGAAGAGCCCAGAGAGGGTGACCCCTCGAGGGGAGACCCGGAGATCGGGTTCTTCTACACCCTCCGAGCGCGGAGAGTGTATTCCAGCCAAACTGAGAAATCCGTTACCAGGCTGCTGTGTCCCCAAGGGCCATGCTGGGGCGGAAGAGGACGGGGAAAAACCGCTGCGATCATTCTCCCGCCCTGTGGGCTAGGCGCACAACGGGTCAGGTTACACACAGGTGAGTCTGGCGGATGGGCAAGCGGCTGGCGCCAGGGCACACCTGTCCAGCCGCGTCCCCGCAGCCCCCGGAGCTGGCATACGTCTGAGCGACCCCGGGAAGGGGCTGCCCGCCACAGCCGTAGAGTCAGTGCCGTGCGTCCCTGGGCACACCCAAGCCAGGGCTGTAGGACTCAGAGCGCGCCCCCCAACTTCCCTAGAGTGGCACAGCTGTTTTTTTAGAAACTTGGCATCTTTCTTTAACCAACTTGCCTTCCTTCTCTCCCTCACCCCCTCCATCCCTGGCCCCCCAGGTATAAAGGTAGATAGGAAAAACCAAAACCAAAAATAAAGTTCGCTAGCCCCTTCCCCCGGGGGTGGGGGGCAGTCCGGGGATGTAGTCCATTTTTACTGGCTTCCTGGAAAGTATTTCCTAGTTTCAGAATTTGGGGAGCAAACGGTTAGGGAGGCAATAATGGGAGTGGGCAAAAATAAGAAATTTCGAAGCTGCATTAGCATAACTCGCTCTCGACTTTTGTTTCCATTGTTTATTTGGGGTGAGGGGGCTTTTGGGGATGGAAGCAAGCAGATTTGTTTTTCTTAGATTGTGGGGCACAAAATAATGTGCTCCGAAGATGCTGCATTTTAAAGTTTATATTTACTGTGTTTATCTGGGAGACTGTTGTGGAGGAAAGGGTGCTGAAGGCCCCAAGTTCCCTCTTTACCAGATCAGAATCCTGGGGAGCCTTCCTGTGGCCTCCCACTTCACCACACCGAGATTTCAGCAAACCCCGGGAATGATCCACAAAGTCCAGAGGAACTAGCTTGCTAGTCGGACACGAATGCACTTGGGGTTGGGGGGCACCTCGCAGGGGCACTAGCTCTCGGGAAGGATGCCCTGGAAAGCGGACGTGGGCTTAACTCAAAGAGGTGCCTGAGGTGACTGTGATGGGGAATCGGGCAGGGGGCAGAGTGAAAAACGTTCTTCCCTTTTTTAAAAAAGGGGAGGGGGGAAGAATCAGACGTTAAATTCTTTTGCAAACATTCATGCCTAAGGAAGGGCTGGAACAGGCAGCCCCGGCCGCCGGAACCGGTCGGACAGGTAGCGAGCTTGTTGACACCGTTATGTTGCAGGGCGCATGCTCACTCCCAAGTTTCCTGGTGCCTTTTCTATTCCACCTTATGAAACTTTTTCCTCGGCGTGGTCTCACCCGCGATTTAAGGCATAGGTGTCGCAGAGCCGGGAAGCTGGGAGTCGTAGAGAGTGTGAGGGAGAGGCCGGGCCGCGCCGCGGCGGGGGGCGGAGGGAGAGGGCAGGCGGGGCGGGAAGGTGGGCTCTGGCCGCCGGGAGCCGGGGACCGAGCCACCGCCACCGTCCCTAGCGGGGAGCAGCCGGGAAGAGGGGGCCGCAGTCCGGGGAGGGGGCCCCAAGATGCCCAAAGTCTTCTTGGTGAAGAGGAGGAGCCCGGGGGTCTCGGTCCGCAGCTGGGATGAGCTCCCGGACGAGGAAAGGGCAGACACCTACATCCAGGTGAGCGCGGCGCGGGGGCCGGGCCTGGACGCCGGGTTCCCGGGGTGGGGGAAGGGGTGGCTGGGTCCTTTCTCAATGGCTGGGGCTGGACATGCCCACCCTCCACCCCCGCCCATGCCCCTCTTTCAGGGGGAGGAGGTCACTGAGGCGCGGGAGGACGAAGAGTGAGAACCTGGGAACGCGGGACGCCCTGCACCCCTTTCCCCCTAGTGGGCGCCTCTAATTGCCCGGCGGGGACCGTTGGCTGCAGCGCAGGCGGAGGTGGCCCTGGAGGGGGATTGGAGGCCAGTGGGAGCAAGCCCCAGTCCCACGTCCTCATGGGGTTGCACAGGGATCGGTCACCCTCTCTGGGGCTAGGCGGGTAGAGGTCAGACTCCCTCCCCCCATTCCAGGGAGAGGAAATTTGGCGCGCGGGGTTCCTAGCCTCGCATGGCCCTCCGTTCCTCGTGGGCAGGGGAACCGGGGAGGAGGAGCTAACCCCAGAACCCCGTGCGCACTTGAGAGGCCGAGTCGGGGGCTCGCTCGCCCATCCCCGCGGCGTTGCCCACTTGGCGAGGTGCCCAGGTCCGGGGCGGGGCGGCGGCGGCACCGCCTGCAGGTCAAACTGCCGCGGGCGCCCGGGCCTGACGCCGCGTGTCTGTGTGTCGGGGCGCGGCCCTCCCTCCGCAGTGGGCCTGGGCCGTCTGCTCCACGACCCCCCCGAGGACTGCCGCAGCGACGGCGGCAGCAGCAGCGGTGGCGGCAGCAACAGCGCTGGGGAGCCTGGAGGCGCCGAGAGCAGCTCGTCCCCGCGCGCCCCCGAGCGCGAAACCCCGGAGCCGGGCGACGGCGAGGGCCCTGGTGGACACCCGGCGGCGAAGCAGCGCCCGGTCGCTAGGTCGAAAATCAAGGTACGGTGTCGACTCTGCCCCCGCCGCCACCTGCGCCACGCCCTGGCGTCGGGCTCCCGGGGCCGGCGCCCCTCCCTGTCGCGCCCGCCCGCGCACCCGGGCACCGGTGCACCCGGCGCGCCCGCAGCGCCGCTCCTGCACCTGCCCTTGGGCCGCGGCCAGGGCGCCTCCGCGCGTCCTCCCGCTTGTGGGGTAGTCGGCTGCCAGCGCCGCTGCGACCCGGAGGCCGGATCCCCGAGCGGGCACAGTTCGCCCGCGTGGCTTCTGGAACTGCCTAAAAGGCTCAAGCACAGATTCCTCCTCTTAACAGCCCTGTGCTCAGGGCCTGAAGAACAACAAAGCCGTCGGGGTTACCGGGGTGGGAAAGGAGGGGCCCCAGGCCCGGGAATCCCCTCCTCTGGCCCTTGGTGAATTTTGAGTTTCACCCGTCCTGGAGACAGTGGTAGCTGTTTGGCACACAGTAACTACTCTTCCCAGTACCAACTACGAAGTGCCCGTTAGACACGAGGTCACATGTGCCGGGCACTTTAAACTTGTGTTTGTTGAATCTTTTTGAATTAAATTGACGGACAAGCGGATTCAACTGCAAATTGCCCCACTGCCCCGCCCCCAGTCGGCTGGAGCGCTTGTTTCCCTTTATTATCGCTTTTCGGCCCCCACCCCCACCCAGCCTCCTCGAATTGTAGTCCACGTCTTATCGCGATGCCCTTCTGTGCTTTCCTGGGTGGAACGTCCACGATTGCCTGCTCAAAGTTGTCCGCTACTTCTAAGATTAAGCAGTCCCAAACCACTGCAGCCAGGGGTCACGTGACCCCAGTTCATAGCCAGGTGGGCCTTTGCGGGCTCCAGACCCTTGGCGTAGCTGTTAATTATTGCGCGCGCCGGGTCACTCCCGCAGTCCGCTGCCCAGGCAGGGGGATGGGGAGGAATAACCCTAGGGTTCGCTATGGATTGGGAAAGTCTCCGTTACTCTTCCTGGGAGAGGTCTTCCCTCCTCAATGCATATTACTGGTTCCTGGGGCTTGGCTCCGGGTGGGCTCCGGGTGCATTTGGTTATGAATTGAGGCTAGAAGCTTGAGCTGAAATCCTTAGGCTTTAAAGGATGCTGCTGACTGGGTGAGGGCATCCTGCTTAGTGTTAAATGCGTCGCAGAGGTTCAAAGTCAGCTGGTGGGAGGCTTTTCTAGGCCAGATGGGGTTAAGTGGGAGGGACAGTTTGCCTAAGGCTGGTAGTTCGGCCCTCCAGGAAATTCTACAAGGTGTCCCACTTGCATATTTATCTCCATGCTGGTAGGACAATTGCACGTTGTTTTGGGATCGTCTATAGTTAGTTTACCCCACTGTCCCCAGGTTGCCCAGATTTCCCTGGAGAGAAAGTTGGGAGAAAAATAGTCAGTCCCTTCACCACCGTTTTAGGAGATCTCTGCTGCCACTGGAGCCCTGGATTAAACAAATGAATAAACCAATCTTATTTCCTATATCCTTGGATCCTTGATTCCTAGATCCTTGTAGTAAAGCTGCCCCCAGGGATGGGGGGTGGGGTATAGAGTTTGCTCCTGGGAGAGTAACAAAGTTTCCAGCGGATTTTTGTTTGTTTACTGGGGAGTTCTGGTTCCTTCTCCCCCTCTGCTTCCACCCATAGGAGACATCTTGGTGTTAAGATGCTCCAAGCCTACAGAATTATAAGCTGTGGAATTGGTCATTTTCAAATGACAGGTTGAACTGCAGGTGACTTAGCACTTAGCACATTGTGTAACTTTAGAGTTTTATGCTAAGTATGCTGAACTGATAATTAGTTTCCTAATCATAAGAAGGGGAAAGCCACTCCGGCATGACACATTGTTTGAGTGACTTGAAGACAGTTACTAGGCAGTTGGTTCTTAAGACCAGAGAAGGAAAAAAAAAAAAAAAAAAGACCAGAGACGGTCAGAGAGAGGCAACATCCTACCTCACAGTATATAGTGCCTGCTATGTTTAAGAGAGTCAGCAGATAAAGATGCTGCCACCCCTGGTGTTCCGGAATCATCTGACTGTAAGCCTCGAGGCTCTGGCTTCCTCACTTCTTAGCTATGTGACCTTGGGCCAGTTGCTAACCCCGCTGGACCTCAGTTTCCTGGTCTGTAAAATGGGGATAGTAATGATACTTACAGAGATGTGAGGATAAATGAGTTCAGCATGAAACATGGTAGGTGCTCAGTAACTCTAGTTAGAATTATTTAGGTTGTTGGGGAGGCACAAATACGGTATTCATTGTTAACTCTGTTATGGGAAAGTGAATGTTAAATCAGAAGCACAAGCAAAGATGTGATAAATTCTGAGTGGAGGAAGGTTTTTCTTGGTGTGGATTTGAGGGCTGTTGGAGAGGGAGGAGAGGCAGGTTTTAGGTTTTAGGGTGGTGTAGGCTGAGCCTGAAACTTGAGTAAGGACAGGACTCAGAGCTGGAGGAAGGATGGGAAACAGGCTTGGGGTTAGGAGAATGTCAGGATGAGCTGCTAGAAATGTAGCCAGAACAAGCCAAGGTGGTCAAGGGGCCACGCCAAGAAGTATAGATGCTCTGGTGGGGGCAGAGGAGGGTCTCTGGAAGGTTGCCGAGAAGGAAAACCTCATTTGGGTCCATCTTACCAGCTGTGGCTGGGGATATGTTATCTGTTCTGAGCCTCAGTTCCCTGATCTATGAAAGGGAAGAAACAGTAGAATTGGCCTCGCCTCTCAGGAGTATTGAGTAGATTAAATGAGATAATGGGTGCAGAACAGCTGAGTGGTTTTGTGCAGGTATAAACTGCCCAGTAGGGAGTAGGGAGTTAGCTGATAGTGAGGCTTAGTAGGTTTGTGAAGTTCCAGTATTTTGTTGCCTGCAGTAGAGATAAGAGATTTACCAATTCGATTGGCTGAATTGAAGTATTTTTTTAAAACCCACCAGTTGGATAATTGGAAGGGAATATAAGCCCCATCCCTAACTCCTTGCCTATTGTCTTCAATCTCCTAAGACAAAATTGGATGCCCCGATTCCCCCCACCAATATTGTAACTCACTATCTCCTTTGCTGACCAGACTCCTCTTCTTGACTCTAGACCCACCAAAGGCAGGGAATATTCCTACTGGGCTTATATTTCTAGCAGCTGGTGCTTTGGTGCAGTAATGCCTGACTCGCAGGATATAAGTCAACCCAGAAGAGAAATATAGGCAGGGAAGGAATCTACAGCCCCTTGGTATAAGTGGTAACATTTAGGGGGAAATGACAAGCTAGGAAAAAAAAGGGAAAATGCTTGGAATGAATGTTTGGAAAAGCTTAATTTAAAGGTGGGGGTAGGGGGAGGAGGAATAGTAGGACAAGGTAAGTGTTAACTGCACCAGCTTTTAACTGGATGTAGGTGAAGTGGGTTTTTGTTTTTGAAAGCATCTGCCTGGATTTCATTGCAGAAACAATCCCTGCAGTTCCCATTGTGGCTCAGCGGGAATGAATCCAACTAGTATCCATGAGGATTCAGGTTCAAATCCTGGCCTTGCTCAGTGGGTTGGGGATCCGGCATCCGCCACGAGCTGTGGTGTAGGTTGTAGACACGGCTTGGATCCTGCATTACTGTGGCTGTGGCATAGGCTGGCAGCTCTAATTGGACCCTTAGCCTGGGTACGGACTTAAAAAAAAGAAAAGAAACAGAATTCCCTGTAGCTAGCTTATGCAGAGAATGGTTATTATAGAGTACTAAATAGACTAAAGAAAGACCAGGCTGAACTCTCAGGAATGACTCCCCAGAGCCACACTGCAGAACTGGGCTACCAAGGGAGCTGCAGCCGCTGCCTCTATGGCTGTTGTTCATGTATTATGGTGCTTAGGCTGATGGAGAGGGTGAAGCAATTGCCGTGTACCTGCTCAATTAACTCAGACCCAAATTCAAATCTGCCAATAGTGCATGCAACAGGTGGGGCCCAAGTCACATCTAAAAACCATGGCTGCCAGGGATTCTGTTCTGGGAAATGCAGCAGCTAGCCTTCTAGCCTCTGCTGTGCAGAAAGGCCCACCAAAGGAGTGGGAGTAGAGGCTGGGCCTGTCCACCCATAGGCTCTACTACGGTGCCCTTAAAGCTTATGTAATCCAAGCTCCTTGTATTTAAAGGGATAAAGATAAAGCCAGGGACATATTGTTGACTTCCTCACAGTTATTAGTGGCAGAGCCCAATCTAAGTTTCCTTATTTTTTTTTAGCATTGTTGTACTGCATCGTCGAAGGTATCTTTGACACTTTAATTTTTTTATTATCATTATTAATTTTTTCTTTTTAGGGTCAGACATGTGGCATATGGAAGTTCCCAGGTCAAATCAAAGCTTCAGCTGCCAGCCTACACCACATCCACAGCAACGTGGGATCTGAGCCAAGTCTGCAACCTACACCACAGCTGATGGCAACACCGGATCGGTAACCCACTGAGCAGGGCCAGGGATTGAACCCATGACCTCACGGACACTAGACAGGCTCATTACCACTGAGCCATGATGGGAACTCCCCCCTTGACACTGTAGCCTTTAGTGTTGACTCTTTGACATGAAGGTATCAGAAGTTAGTTCTCACCATGATATGAGACAAACAACAGGGCTTATCCCTCCCTCACCCACCCATCATGTCTAGACCCAGGGAACTCTCCTGGGGAAGTGTAGGCACATATTTTGCAGAGAACAGGCTCCATGGAAATCTCAGTATGGGCACCTACAAGTCATGTGGCCGCAGGGTGGTTACAGTGCTCTGAGCCTCAGTTTCTTCTGGATTAGAAGGATATGTTCCTGGCAACATCTCTGCATTTGAGAAGGTTCTACCTTCTCCCACATAGTGGAGTTGTGAAGCTTAAGGAACTGGTACCTGGGAGCAGGAAGGGTATTTTTATTCCCCAAGGAACTGGGGAAATATGCTCAGCCTGTCTGCAGCACTCAAGCATAAGCCAAGGTGTCGGTGGAAATCTAGTCCAAATGGCCATTGGAAGGTAGTGTGGACACACAGTAGCCTCCCACAGGAAAGAGGACCATTCATTTAAGAACTTGTCTGGTAGAAGCATCCACAGAAAATAAAGGATTTTTTTTTTTTTTTCTTTTAGAAGTTGACAGGTAAGTGACCTTTGCCAGCTTTGAAGTTGGTCAGAGGGCCAGCCAAAGTCGCTACCTCCCCGCACGCTCCCAGAGTCCTTCGCAGCTCTGATACAATGATGGGTTTGTTTCTGCCGCAGAGGCCTGTTTTTTGGAAGAACTGGAGGGGAACTTTGTGTGTTTTTTAAAATGAAAGCCGAGATCCTGCAGAAAACAGGACAGCAGACAAGAAAGTGCCAAGCTGTCGGGTTGGGGAATGAATCTCTCTTCATCCTTCCTGCACTACATTAGTCTTCAATTAATTAGTTAATCTCGAAGTTCCTGTTGTGGCTCAGTGGTTAACGAACCCAACTAATATCCATGAGGACGCAGGGTTCCATCCCTGACCTCGCTCAGTGAGCTGTGGTGTAGGTCGCAGATGCGGCTCGTATCTGGCATGGCTGTGGCTGTGGCTGTGGTGTAGGCCGGTGGCTATAGCTCTGATTCAACCCCTAGCCTGGGAACCTCCATATACTACGGGTGGGGCCCTAAAAAGACAAAAAAAAATTGTTTTAAATTAACCTCCAGAGTTCCCGCAGTGGCGCAGTGGTTAACGAATCCGACTAGGAACCATGAGGTTGCAGGTTCGATCCCTGCCCTTGCTCAGTAGGTTAAGGATCCGGCGTTGCCGTGAGCTGTGGTGTAGGTTGCAGACGCGGCTTGGATCTCGTGTTGCTGTGGCTCTGGCGTAGGCCAGTGGCTACAGCTCCGATTCGACCCCTAGCCTGGGAACCTCCATATGCCGAGGGAGTGGCCCAAGAAATAGCAAAAAGACCAAAAAAATAAAAAAATAAAAAATAAATAAATTAACCTCCAGACTGGTGTCATTGTCCACCCTCTGTGGTACTAAGCCTTTTGGAGAGGTGTTAATTTGGGGTTAAGAGTGAGACTGTTAAGCTTTTTCAGAAAGTAAAGTGTTTGGAGGGGTTCCCTGTAATTGAACACGTTAATGATTTCCATATCAAAACATGAATACTGACACCGGAGGGGTAGCTTCCGGTCCACCCAGATTGGGGGGGGGGGGCGGGGGTTGTTGCCAAGGGAGATAGGAGAGAATGTTGGTGTTTCGAGTCTTTTGGATTTCAGAGTTGGGGGTAATGGACTGGGGGCTGGTGACCTAAACTGAAGATTAGTTCCTGTTCCCTTTTTATTTTTTTTCCATCAGTGAGAGAAAAACTGAAAAGACAAATAGAGAAACAAGGGGTTTTGACTGATTACCTTTTATTTAGGATCACAGGATTTTGGAGCTGATCTAACTCTGAGTAAGGACTGACCCAGCAACCCACTCCCTCTTAAGTAGCTTTCCTTTCTTTCTTCTTTGGCTGCCCCGCAGCACACGGAGTTCCTAGGCTAGGGATCAGACCCAGGCCACAGTTACGACCTGTGCCGCAGCTGTGACATCTGAGCCTTTAACCCACTGTACTGGGCCGGGGATCGAACCTGCGTCCTGGTGCTGCAGAGATGCCACCTATCCCATTGTGCCACATGGGGAACTCCTTAAGCAGCTACTTTTCTTGTTTAAATCCTTAACAGTCCCAGGAGGCAAGTATGATTATTTTGTATGTCCATGTTTTATGGGTGATGAAATTAAGGTTTAGCAAGGTTGAGTAACTTGCCTACTTCCCAGACTGTAGGTAGTGGAGAAAGATTTGAATTTAGGAACAGAGCTCATTTAATCACATTTTGTTACTCTCCCATGTGGGAAAGTGTGGCCCAGGGATAGTAAATGACATCACACAGCCACCCAAGTCTAGGTTTTTATTTGGTCCTCAGCGTTCTTGTCTCTCCATCCCACTCAGAACCAAGACGACTATAAGACGTAAATAGTTTTGGCTTACAACTTGCTGAGTAGAGTCACGGGGGTAAGGTGGTTAACCCTATCCTGAACTTTTAGGAGGTAGAGTGGTAGGTATAAACCTGCAGAAACCTTACAAAGATGTCCAGTGAGCAGACAGGTAGGTGATCAGAGGAGGAATTGCTGGTCTTCCATCCCCTGGACATTGTTTCAGAAATCAGGGTGTCTTCTGTATCCTGCACCCATCCTGGGGGAGAACCCTCAGAAATGTGGCACATCTGGTGTTCTGGAGAGAATGTGATATATCTTTTATTGTGTCAGTTATCCACTGCTGCTTCACAAATAACCTCACATTCAGCAGCTTGTAGTAATTTATTCTACCATCTTGTTCTGTGGATGGACTGGGCTCAGCCGGATGGGTCTTGCCTGGGGTTTCTCTTGTGGGTGCAATCAGATGACAGTGTGCTGGAGCCTCCTGGGGGCTTGACCGGGCTGGACCTCCAGGAGGGCTCACTCAAATGGCTGGCAGTTGGGACTCTGTCCTTTTTCTAGATGCTTTCATTATATGAGTCTACCATCTTTTTTTTTTCTAAACAAGTCCCTATTGATGGGCATATAAGTAATTTTTAGCCTTTTACATTATAGACCAAATTTATTTATTTATTTATTTATTTATTTTTGCTTTTTAGGGCCACCCCTGCAGCATATGGAGGTTCCCAGGCTAGGGGTCGAATCAGAGCTGTAGCCGCTGGCCTACGCCACAGCCACAGCAGCCAGATCTGAGCCTTGTCTATGACCTACACCATAGCTCATGGCAACGCGGGATCCTTAACCTACTGATCGAAGCCAGGGATCATACCTGCATCCTCATGGATGCCAGTCAGATTCGTTTCTGCTGAGCCATGACGAGAACTCCTACAGACCAAATTTAAAGGTAAATGTGAAGTACACTCTATGGCTTCCATTTCCTGTTTAGGAATTTATCCTCTAAATGTTTTTCAGAGGAATTAGAGTTTCTTCTTTCTTCGTCTAAGTTGAAGTATAGCTGATTTACAATATTGTTTTAGGAGTTCCCATCGTGGCACAGCAGAAATGAATCCGATCAGGAACCATGAGGTTGCCAGTTCCATCCCAGGCCTCGCTCAGTGGGTTAAGGATCCAGTGTTGCTATGGCTGTGGTGTAGGCCATAGCAACAGTTCAGCCCCTAACCTGGGACCCTCCATAAGCCTTGGGTGTGGCCCTAAAAAGCAAAAAAAAAAAAAAAAAAAAGAGGAGACAATATTGTTTTAGTTTCAGGTGTATAGTAAAGTGATTCAGATATACATCCATACTTATATATATATATATATGGTTATATGTATTTCCAATTCTTTTGTGTTATAGGTTATTACAAGATATTGAATATAGGTTCTGGTGCTATATAGACATTCTTGTTGTTTATTTTATAAATAACAGTGCATATTATTAATCTCATACTCTAAGGTCGAAGACACAGTTCGAATCCCGTATTGCTGTGGCATAGGTTGGCAGCTGTAGCTCCGATTTGACCCCTAGCCTGCGAAGTTCCATATGCTGTGGGTGCTGCTCTTAAAAAAAAAAACAACTCATTCTCTAAATTTATCCCTCCCCACCTCTTTTTTCCCTTTTGGTAACTATAAGCTTGTTTTCTATGTCTGCAAGCCTGTCTGTTTCTGTTTTGTAAATAAATTCATTTGTATTATTTTTTAGCTTTCATATATTGATATTACACAGTATTTGTCTTTCTCTGTCTGGCTTACTTCATTCCGTATGAAAATCTCTAGTCCCATCCATGTGGGTGCAAATGGCGATATTTTCATTCTTTTGGATGGCTGAATAATAAGGAGTTTCTCCTTTCTAAGAAGGAATTTTTCCTTCTTTTCTGAGAAATGATCCAGTCTGGCAAAAACTGGCTTCATCACCCATGACCTTTTGCCATTTAATTAACCCTACATCTTCTTTCAAAAACCTCTTTCAGAGGCTTTGAATATAACTCATACATGTCTGGGGGCTGGATTGGTCATAGATACACATACAGGTGGTATGCAGCACTTCATGGGTTGGAGGGTACATTTTATTCCTAAATAAACATTTTCTGGTGACTCGGTTTTCCGTGCTGTGAAATGGGGACGTATATTAAAGTGGAGAGATGGGAACACAGCCTTTGCTGAGTGAGGCATATCGGAGAACTGCTTTTGCTCTGAGAAAATCAGGGGAAAGTTCCCTCTGGGATTGGAGTGCTCTCAGTCTGCAGCCCCCCCTCGCCTCCTTTCTTCCCTGTGGTAAAAAGCTTTCTGAATCTTAGTGAGATGATCTATTGGCCTTGCTCTCCTAAACTGATCTCCTTCCCTCTGCCCTCAACATTTTATTCTTTTCAAACAAAATCCTGCCAGCGATTTGAGATTTCTGTCCTGGACTGTAATAGGAGGTATCCATGTTACATGCAGAGTGTTTTAAAAATAGGGATTTACCAACAGGATGAAAATAAACAAGAGTTGAGGTTGGGACTGTTGTTGCCGAGCCCATGGGTACATCTCGCAGGGCTTTCAAAAGACAAGTCTAGCTTCACAGTTTTAATTTGAATTATGAGGCTTGATTGCCTATGTTCTGTTTTATTAGCCCCACTACCTCTCAAGGGCCCTTTACCCTGGGTAGACTTGGCCTTGAGAGGCTCAAAGTAGTCCGTTTGCCAAGCCTTGGGCCATATTTAACCTTCTTACATTCCTTCAAGGGAGGAAGTGACCGGAATGGGGACTGCAGACTAGGAGGATACCATGACCTGTCCTGGTGATTGGAACACCCTGGGCATGGCCAGGTCTCCCTCAGGGGGTGTCAGGCCCCACCCCTTTGGGGGACACAGGGCAGAGGTGGGATATGAGGCAGTTGGGGGTCCAGGACAGCCTGGACGGGGGTCCAGGAGTTTGATGGCAGGGTCATCAAACTCGAGCCATGTGGCCATCCTCCTGTATCTTTCAATGGCCCCGCTTTTTGACAGTCAAGCCGCCTGGGGCCCCCGAGGTAGAGCCTCAAGGGGAGCCCTGCCCTTCCTTGCTACCTCTGCTCTTTAGCCACTGCCCTGCTGGCTCAGGCTGGCCAGACTGGACCACACACAGCACCTCTGTTTCCCAGTGTCCTCTTTGGGATATTCTTTGCTGCTCCCCCTCTTCTTCCTGTCTTTGCTTGGCTGAGGAGCTCGCTTTTCTGGAAGCATTTTCCCTCGTGCTCCCTGTCAGGGGTGGGCGCTCCTCTGAGCCTCCCCTTGCACCTGGGGCTTCCCAGATGTCAGTGGCCTGTTGCCTGGTCTGCCCCCCAACCAGACTGGCAGTTTCTTGTGGACAAGCCATCCCAGTGACAGTGCATAGGCCCTGTGGAGGATCAGGCACCTAACCCTAAATTGGCTAAGTCTAAGACCAGCAGGTGAGCATGTGGGCTGATGGAGGGGGCAGACTGGAAAGCCCTGTTCTGGGGTCTTTTCCTCCTGCCACCTGTGAGCTACAGCCCATCAATACTTTCTAACTGTGCAGGGCCCACTTCTGGGCTGGGGCAGGGGCACAGCAGCCTGCACGAGCACTTGCTGATTTCCACACGGCATTTTGTTGAGGAAACCCAGATGAACCCTGAAGAAACGTGTGCATGATGGAAGTCTCTGGAATGAGTTGGAATAAAGTACTGAACTGCATGAGGGCCGGTGCCTCACGTCTGAAGCGCGGTCCATGGACAGCGTGGTGGCATCTCCTGGAAGCTGGCTCTAGACCGCATCAGATCTCTTGAATCAGAACCCACATTTTATTTATTTATTTATTTATTTTTAATTAAATTTTTTAAATTGCTATTTCCCCAGTACAATTTTTTTTCCTACTGTACACCATGGTGACCCAGTGACACATACATGTACGCATTCTATTTTTGCACATTATCATGCTCCATCATAAGTGACTAGACATAGTTCCCAGTGCTACACAGCAGGATCTCATTGCTAATCCATTCCAAAGGCAATAGTTTGCATTCATTAATCCCAAGCTCCCAGTCCATCCCACTCCCTCCCCAGAACCCACATTTCAACAAGACCCCTAGAGGACGTGTGTGTACACTGGGGTTTGAGAGGCGCTAGTTTTAGGGATACAGGGAACAGTTTGGGTAGAGGCAGCAGTGGCTGGAGAAGCTTCATCAGGAAGAAACAGTTGAGCTGGATCTTTTTTTTTTTGGCTTTTTAGGATTGTGACTGTGGCATGTGGAAGTTCCCAGGCTAGGGGTCTAATCAAAGCTGCTGCTGTCTGCCTACACCACAGCCAGAGGAATGCAGGATCTGAGCCACATCTGTGACCGCAGCTCGCAGCAATGCTGGATCCTTAACCCACTGAGTGAGGCCAAGGATTGAACCCAGGTCCTCGTGGATACTAGTCAAGTTCATTATTGCTAAGCCACAACGGAAACTCCATGAGCTGGGTTTTGGCAGAGGGCAGCATCCAGAGTGGGTGAAAGGAAGAGGGTGTTTGAGACGAGGAAAAGTGTTAAGCCAGGAAAGGACCAACTCTTCTTGCTAATGATGTTTGTCTGAAAATAAGTTCTTTTGGTCCTTTTATGAATAGAATTTTGGCAGAACAATTGGATCCTTCTTCTAAAGAATCTGATAACTAGGACTAGGAAACCTTTGATGAATATATAAGATCTGGTACTTTTCCACATAGGGTTCTGTTTTCTTCCTTAGAGGCAGCAAACATAGCTAAGAGAATGGACCAGGCAGGACAGAATCTGGGATTTGGCTATGGTTTTTCCGATAACAAAGCTATCCAGACAAAGTCACCTCTCAAGATGACTGTTTTATTTGTTCATGATTCTGGCTCAGGAATTGGGGCACAGCTGGACTAGGCAGGTCTGCTCTGGGCTGGGTTTGTTCACTCAGCTGGCGGCAGCCCTAGCTGGGCTGGAAGGTCCAGTGAGTCTTTTCATACCTGGCACCTCAGCACTGTGCTGGGTGGCCTCTGGGTCTCCACATAGCTGCTTGTGCTTCCTCCTGGTATGGTGGTCTTGGGCTTCTTGGTGGCAGCTGGCTTCTAAGAGGGAGAAGCTGCAAGGTCTCTTAAGAGCAGAAAGTGATACAGCTTTGCCTGGGTCCAAGGGAGGAAATAGCTCCATCTCTTGATGGATATAGCAGCGTGTGGGGAGGAGGAAAAAACTGATTGTGGCTGTCTTTGGGGACTCCAGTGATGTCATCAGGACCCAGGCTCTCTTTTCTTTCTGCTCTTCCATCAGCCCAGGCTTCCACCTGGTATCCAAGGTGGCTGTTGGTGCTCTCCCTAGCAGGAAAGAGTAAAGGAGAGAGAGCGCACTATCCTTCCCCTTAACAGAGTGTATTTCATCAGCCAGAAGTCACCACCATGACTGGTTGTGATGCTGGGAAGTATGCACTTGGCTGGGGGCAATGTACCCTGCTGGAAATCAGAGGATGCTCAGAAGGAATGTGGGGAGGAACGGCCCATGTCCCACCTCCCCCAAAGCTAACACCTCCGTGGAAGTTTGAGGGGGTGGAAGCCGATCGGGGCCACGTACTACGTGCTCATGCCTTTCTCTGTCTCCTGTCCCAGTTACGACAGGCACGTGCGGCGACGCAGCGCTTCATAGCTGCGACCTGTGCGGCAAGGCCTTCCGCTTGCAGCGGATGCTCAACCGGCACCTCAAGTGCCACAACCAAGTGAAGAGGCACCTGTGTAGCTTCTGCGGCAAGGGCTTCAATGACACCTTCGACCTCAAGCGGCACGTGCGCACGCACACAGGTGAGGGGGGCATGGCTCAGAGTCGGGAGCCTTGGGCGGTGCTGGAATTTTTGGAAAGATCGCAGGCCGGGGCTCAGGGTTTAGACCTCCTGGCTATGCCATCTGCCAGCAGTGTCCCCCTGGCTTGGCAGGCCCCTCTCTTAGCCTCTTCTCGCCCTGTGAAATAGGGATAATGCAAGTTCTAGCGGCTCAAGGTCATTGACAGAAGGGACCTGGGGATGGTGATGCTGACACTCTGGGAGCAGGGGTATATCAAGTGCAGCCCTCAGGCCAGGTTGAAGGCTAGAATGTGGTTCCTGTGGTCTCGCTGGTGGTATTTTGTGCTCCATTCTTGGGAAGTGAGACTGTCTCAAAATAGCATCACATTGGTTCCTGCTGAGAGCTCAGAAAGAGAAGGAAACAGTCGACTGACTTATCGCTGCGGAGCCTCCTAGGGGAGGCGACCAGGCCAGTGTCTACCTCCCTGAACCTTCCTCCATGTCGCCTTCTAATGAAGTGCGGGTCTGGGGCTTCACCAGTTCCCTTCCACAGACACCCTGGGGCTGTCCGGTTGGCCTCTCTGCTGGCCTTTCTGAGTGTTAGTAGCCTCTCCAGGCTTCTTCTTCTTTTTTTTTTTTTTTTTTGTCCTTTTGCCATTTCTTGGGCCGCTCCCGTGGCATATGGAGGTTCCCAGGCTAGGGGTCCAAGCAGAGGTGTAGCCACTGGCCTATACCAGAGCCAGAGCAACGTGGGATCCGAGCCGCGTCTGCAACCTACACCACAGCTCACGGCAACGCCGGATCGTTAAACCACTGAGCAAGGGTAGGGACCGAACCCGCAACCTCATGGTTCCTAGTCGGATTCGTTAACCACTGCGCCACGACAGGAACTCCATCCAGGCTTCATCTTGAGGCCCACAGTCCACACCTTTTCTGGAGTGATCCCTTGAGAATTCTAAGATGCCATTTCCCTGCTTAAAAATCTTCCCCAACTCTGGGCAGGATGAAATCCAAACTTCCTGTCTTGAGGGACCCCATGGAAAGCCCCTCACAACCTGGGTCCCATCTTCAAATTCCCACCCTGTTCCATCTCATCCTACCCCATCCCATCCCATTCCATCCTAACCCATTCCATTTCATCTCATTTAAAACTCATCCCACCCCATTCCATCCCATTCCATTCCATCCTAACTCATCCCATCCAATCCCATTCCATGCTAACCCATCCCATTCCATCTCATTTAAACCATCCTACCCCCATCCCATCCCATCCTAACCATGGGACCAGGACTAGTCTCGTCCTGGTCCCACTCACTCTCCCTACAGCCTCCTAGAATTTACCATTTATAGTCCTGCTGGTCCCTCAAGCCCTTTCGGGGTGTAGAGTTCCCCCTGGCATTTTGGTGGGGATGGGAAAGTGTCCACTCCTCACTCCCAGGGGGGC
Organism: Phacochoerus africanus; assembly: GCF_016906955.1. Taxonomy (NCBI): domain Eukaryota; kingdom Metazoa; phylum Chordata; class Mammalia; order Artiodactyla; family Suidae; genus Phacochoerus; species Phacochoerus africanus. The sequence continues at coordinate 36,824,766 of NC_062546.1, forward strand.
TTCCATCTCCCCATCCCCCACCCAGGCCCCATCTTACATCCTCTGTGTTCAGTTTTCTTTCATAGCCCTTATCCTGCTCGTTTGTTCTTAGAGGACTGGCCATGAGTTGCCTCCCTGGCCTGACAAGGGTATCCTCCACCTTAGAGCGTGGACTGGCATACTAAAAGATTTTTCTTTTTTCCTTAAAAAAAAAGCTTTTTCCAAAGAGAAAATTTCATTTAAATGTGCCATAGCTCCAGAAAAACACACAAATCATAAGTGCATAGTTTGAGAATGTAGAAATTTTTCCATAGTGAATGTTCCCATATAACTAGCTGCCCCCTCCCTCCAGCCCCTCCAGTCACAATCTCCTGCCCTCCAGGCAGCACCACTAGCCTGACTTTAACAGCATTAATGACTGTCGCCTGGTTTTGAATGAGGTAGAAATGTAATTGTATAGAGTGTACAATGGGGTCTGGCTTCTTTTTCAGTCCTCAGCAACAGTGAATCAGTAAAAGTTTGACCTCTCTGTGGCCAGGCTGGCACCCTGGGTTGGGGCCGGGACAGTGCTCTGGGAGTGGCCAGTGGTGGGAGGATCCTGTGTGGTTATGGAGGGTCCCTTGAGTAGCAGAGGATCTTGTCGGGGGTTGGTGGGTCCTACAAGTGGTGGGGGGACCCAGAGCTATCCATGGGCCCATCAAGTGGCTGCAAAGCTGAGCCCGAAGAAATTCCCATCATGGCTTAGCAATTAATGAATCTGACTAGCATCCTTGAGGACGCAGGTTCGATCCCTGGCCTTGTTCAGTAGGTTAAGGATCCGGCATTGCCATGAGCTGTGGTGTAGGTCACAGATGCTATTCAGATTCTGCATTGCTATGGCTGTGGCATAGGCCAGGAGCTACAGCTCTGATTCGACCCCTAACCTGGGAACCTCCATGTGCCGCAGGTGCAGCCTTGAAAATAAAAACAACAACAACAACAAAAAAAGCTGGGCCTGTAGACAGCAGACCTAAGGGGCAGGAAGAAATTGGGGACCAGTCACTCAGGCATGGGTTGTTGGTTGTCTGGAGTTTTCTCAGCTTTTTTCATCGCCATCTGAGGATGTCCTTGAGGGCATGGCATCTTTCTCCGGAAAGTCCTTGCATAGTGGGCTCTGTGGCTTGTGGAGCTGCCTCATCTGTGACCTACACCATTCTCTGCTAGTGGAAATATTAGGGGTTGACTGCTCTCCAGAAAGTTTGCAAATTGACTTGGTCACAGAGTAAAGAACTCCGAATCTGAGCTGGATGACTGTGCAACCCTGTCCAAATCACTTAACTTTTTTTTGCCTTTATTTTGCCGTCTCCAAAATGGGCTTGGTTTTGTTACCTGTCACCTAAGTGATGGTTGTGAGGTTTCAGGTGAGAATGGCATCTAAAGTGCTGTGAGCACTTAGTACCTATGAACTATTAGTGGTAGTAAATATTGAAATAATTGGCAGTGTTTTTCCTGAGGACCTGCAGTGTGACAGACCCCAAGAATCACCTCTATAACTGCAGAGAGCTCAGCCAGCATAGGGAGAAAGAGCCCAAACCTCTGACAGTGATACAAGAAAATCAGCAGGTGAGCCAGACAGAGGAAAAAGTGGAGAATGCTGGTGGGGAGGCCTGGAAGGTGAATTGTTTCTGGTGGGGCAACCTGGGAGGCTTCTCAGAGGAGGTGTCCTTTTGGCTGGGCCTTGAAGGATGAGCAAGATTTTCACTGTTGGGGCGTTCCCACTGGGGCTCAGCGGGTTATGAAGCCGACTCATATCCATGAGGATGCGGGTTCAATCCCTGGCCTCACTCAGTGGGTTAAGGATCCAGCGTTGCTGTGAGCTGTGGTGTAGGTCGCAGACCCGGCTCAGATCTCATGTTGCTGTGGCTCTGGCGTAGGCTGGCAGCTGCAGCTCCAATTTGACCCCCAGCCTGAGAACGAACTTCCATATGTTCCAGGTGGGGCCCTAAAAACTGAAAAGAAAAAAAAAAAAAAAAGACTTTCACAGTTGGACAGGGGAGGAAGGGTCTTGCAGACAGGGAATGTCTTAGTTTGGGTTGCTCCAGAAGTGGACCCTGACATGAGGATTTGGGTGTATACGAGCAATTTATTGGGGAGATGGTCCCAGGAGGCACAAGGAGGGGATGGGGCTGGGAGATAGAGAGGGAAGGAGAGCCAATGAGAGCGAGTTAATGAGCCAGTTACCCTGTGGGCACCCTGAGGTCCCACTGAGCAACCACACAGAATGTACCCCAGAATTGCTCCAAGGGTGAGGAAGTGGGGTATTTATCTATCCGATCCCATTTTTCCTAGCTTAAGGGGTGGGTCCATCCTAGGACCCTCATCTCCTAGGCAGTTCCTCCCTGAATCCCCAAGCAGGCCTCAGGTTTCCTGTGGAACATGAGAGGCAGAAGCCGCTGACTTCACAGGACTGCCTGAGCCTGCCTGGAGGGAGGCTGAGGGGTTCTGTGGGGGGGTTGACAGTGTCTTTGGGGGAGGGGGGTGGCTTGGCAGCAGGCGGAGACCCTGCAGAGGCCTGCACAGCTTCCTCAGGCGGCAGTTAGCTCTGAATGGTTGCTTCCCTCCAGGCCAGGCCCTCACATGTATCCTGTTGTCTCAAACAGCCCTGAGGAGCCAGTGCTCTTGTTACTAACCTCATTTCACAGATGAAGAATGGGGACCTGGGTTGGCTGGTCCTGAGTCTGTGGTCTCCCCCTGCCCCCCTTTTTTTTTAATCATTCTGAGTTGGTTTTATTTTTTTTAAGTGTTTTTTAAATTTTTTCTATTACTCAATGAATTTTATTATATGTATAGCTGTACAGTAGTCATCACAACCCAAAATAGCATTTCCATCCCAAACCCCCAGTGCATCCTCCCTACCCCCCAACCTGTCTCATTTGGGAACCATAAGTTTTTCAAAGTCTATGTGTCAGTATCTGTTCTGCAAGAAGTTCATTGTGTCCTTTTTGAAGATTCCACATGTCAGTGATAGTATTTGATGTCTCATTGTCTGACTTCACTTAGCATGATCATTTCTAGGTCCATCCATGTTGCTGCAAATGCCATTATTTCTTTCCTTTTAATGGCTGAGTAATATTCCCTTGTGTATATGTACCACATCTTCTTTATCCACTCCTCTGTTGATGGACATTGAGGTTTTTTCCGTGTCTTGGCTATTGTTTATAGTGCTGCAATGAACACTGGAGTTCATGTATGTGGTCTCCCATTTTTACAGAGTCCCCTTCTCTGCCCCTGTTCCCCCAAGGCCAGGCCTTACCAACCTGCCCCGCTGAAGTTTCTAGATGCCGGCTTGCTCTGCAAGAAGGTGAGACAAAGAGGAGCTTGGGCCCAGCACAAACTGTACCCTCCAGCCTGGGGTTCAGCAGGTGGCGGAGGAGCCTGAGTATGTGTCGAGTGGTGCCAGCTTGTCATCTGCCCAGACCGACACAGAAAGAAGGTGGTCTGCACCCTGCTCCTCTCAGGCTCCTGGGCTCCTTTGTCTCCTGCTCCTCAGAGATTTAACTTTTGGAGTTCCTGTTGTGGCATAGCAGTAAAGAACAGACTAGGATCCATGGGGATATGGGTTTGATCCCTGGCCTTGCTCAGTTAAAGATCTGGCATTGCCATGAGTTGCGGTGTAGGCCGGCAGCTGTAGCTCCTATTCAACCTCCTATCCTGGGAAACTTCCATATGTTGCAGGTGTGGCTCCAAAAAAGACCAAAAAAAAAAAAAAAAAGTGACTTCTAATGATTCATAAAGGAGTAGCTGAAAAATCACTGAAGCTGGTGAATAAAAATGGCTTCCGCCAAGGGGCAACATGTACTTCATCTCAAGAAGCGACAGGCAGATGTCGCATTTGCTCAGGAGGCATCTAGGACCAGGAAACCCACAGCCGAACAGGCCAAGGGGAGCTTCTGAGCCCCCGGAGTGTGGCTGGTCCCACTGAGATGTGTGGTTACGTGTAAAAGAGGGCAATGGATTTTAGGAGTTCCCATTGTGGCTCAGCAGAAACAAATCTGACTAGTATCCATGAGGATGTGGGTTCAATCCCTGGCCTCGCTGAGTGGGTTGGGGATCTGGTGTTGCCATGACCTGTGGTGTAGGTTGCAGCAGCTCGGATCTCACGTGGCTGTGCTTGGGTGTAGGCCAGCAGCTACAGCTCTGATTCAACCCCTATCCAGGAAACTTCCATATGCTGTGGGTACAGCCATAAAAAGGACCCAAAAAAAGTCTCAATTTTTAATGTTGATTTCATGTTGGAGTGGTAATATTTTGAATGTATTGCATTAAACAAAATATGACCTTAAAAATTAATTTCAGAGTTCCTGCTGTGGCGCAGCAGGATCTCTAGAGCGCTGGGATGCAGGTTTGATCCCCAGCCCAGCAGTGGGTTAAAGTATCTGGTGTTGCGGGCACTGTGGCATAAGTCTGCACCTGTGGCTCAGATCTGATCCCTCCCTGACCCCGGAACTCCATGCTGCAGGGGGGGCCTAAAAAAAAAAGAAAAAGAAAAAAAATTAATTTCACCTGTTTCTTTTTACTTTAATGAGGATACTGGACATTTTAAAATTACAAAGTGGCTTGCATTTTAATCTCTGTTGGACAGCTCTGAGATCACTGAATCTACAGATAAATAATTTTTAAATTAAAAAATCTTAAATTTTAAATTTAAGATTTTAAAACTTAAAATCATACTTTGACTCAGAGTGACCAACAAATAGCATTACGGAAATGTCTTGAACCTGTTTTCCCTGCTCTGGGTTATTTTATGATGGAGATGTGCCTCCAGGTTATAATGGACCACAAAGAGGAGCCAAGGGCTTACGGACAAATTAGCTGGTAGCAAATTGGAAAAAGGGGGGCACCAGCTCTGGGGATGCAGCTGTGCGGAAGCCTGGAGGGATAGGCTTACTGAAAGCGCTGAGCATTGTGGCCAAAGGGATAATCAGTAGAAAGAGCAAAAATTTGGGGTTCTCAGACCTTTTTGTCATTCATGGGAATCACCTCCCTGACTCCAAAAGATTGAAATCTGTCAATATGGTTTTGCCTTTGATTGAGAATGTAAATGTTGGATTTTTCACTCTTGAACAATTACAAGTAAATGTTGTATTTGGATCAGAAGCAAAGATGTGGACCTGTTCTCAAAAATACTATGGGAGTTCCTGCAGTGGCTCAGCGGGTTACAAACCAGGCTAGTGTCCATGAGGATGCAAATTCAATCCTGGCCTCACCCAGTGGGTTTAAGGATCTGGTTTTGCCTGAGCTTTGTTGTAGATTGCAGATGTGGCTTGATCTGGCAGTGCTTTGGCTGTGGGTGTAGGCCAGCAGCTGCAGCTTTGATCCGACCCCTCGCCGGAGAACTTCCATATGCCGAGAGTGCAAGCACTAAAAAGCAAAACGAACAAACAAAACTGTAGACAGGAGTTCCTGTTGTGACTCAACTGTAATAAAACTGACTGGTATCCATGAGGATGTGGGTTCTATCCCTTGCCCCACTCAGTGGGTTAAGGATCCCGTGTTGCCACAAGCTTTGGTTGTAGACCCAGCTCAGACCTGGACTTGCTGTGGCTGGAGGTGTAGGCTGGCAGCTGTTGCTCTGATTCGACCCCTAGCCTGGGAACTTCCATATGCCACACCTGCAGCCTAAAAAAACAAACAAACAAAAAACAGTAGACAACTGAGTGAAGGTTATTGTTGCTTCCAGTCCTGTTAGGCCAGCTGTGACTAATTTAACCATACCTCTGGGTCAGAGCTTCCATGCCTGCCCGCTTGCGTCTCTCACAAGTGTCCTATCTTAATCTATTTTTTGCCTATCAAAAGAAAAAAAAGATACATCTGAGGAGGCGTTCCCATCATGGCTCAGCGGAAATGAATCTGACTAGCATCCATGAGGACGAGGTTGATCCCTGACCTCACTCAGTGGGTTAAGGATCTGGCGTTGCCGTGAGCTGTGGTGTAGGTTGCAGACGTGGCTCGGATCTGGCATTGCTGTGGCTGTGGCCAGTGGCTACAGCTTCAGTTCAATCCCTAGCCTTGGAACCTCCATGTGCTGCAGGTTCGGCCCTAAAAAGACCAAAAATATAAATAAATAAAGTCGTATCTGGGATCCCACAGCCCTTCTTTGAGAATTGTATTGACAGTATGGGACGAGGTGGGCAAAGATGGAACCGGAATCAGGGTTCATCCCCCTCCCCCTCATCTCCTGCAACTACTGAGAGAACAGGGCAGCTAAGGAAAGACTCCAAACACAAGGAAGCATCTTGGAATAGATCCAGGAAACCGGAGCCTGAAAACATCTTACTTTAATATCCAAGCAGGTGAAAGAAAGATTAAGACTTCTTTTTTGGATGTGACTTCACCAAGGAAAGAGTAAATTAGAGGGGTGAGTGGGGGTAGGGTGGGGGCAGGGGGAGGAGATAAATGAGATAAATGACATCTGACTCCAGATTGGAAGAGAGAAACTGGTACAGAAAAAACTCGGTTAACATTCTGTGAAAATATATCAGCAAACAAGGGGCTGTTTTCAAGCCAAATTGTTGTAGTCACCTTCCCCAGAAGCATGTTCTAAGATGGCAGTTCTTTTTTTTTTTGTTTTTTTTTTGTTGCCACAGCAATGGAGTTCCCAGGCCAGGAATTGAATCTGAGCCACAGCTATGGCAATCCCAGATCCTTTAACCTACTGCGCTGGGCCAGGGATTGAACCTCCACCCCTGCATTGACCCAGCCACTGCAGTCTTAACCCACTGGGCCACAGCGAGAACTCCCTGAAATGGTCATTCTTCTAAACTGTTTGATTGAGAGATGGTTCTCAGGAGACACAGGACAGTGTGGCAGGGATGTGGCCTCAGCTGGCCTCTGGCCCCAGCCGGCCTCTGGCCCCAGCCTGATTCCACCCAGGTTCTGGAGTGTGAATTGCACTAGAGGCTTGTCCAGTCCTTGGGCAAGTAGGGGACATTTCTTGCCTGTGTTAGATCATGGCTAAGGGACTGCCTTTCCCCTGGGCCAAGAGGTCAGTTGCCCAGGGCCCTTCCTCGGAGTTGGGACCAGCCAGGAGCTGTGCTGACAATACAGGTGACAGGTGGGGAGTGAAGCACTGGCACAGCCAAGGGCGTCTAGGTGGGAGGGTCCAAGAGCATCTACTGTACACACAGCAGAGGAAATTGCTCTAGTGAGTGGAATTGGCAGGAAATTATGGCTCTTGACCCACCTCAGGTTAAAATGGGGGCAGGGGGTGAGCTTTCAAGAAATGAGTGTATATTCAGTTCCCAGCCCGTGAAAAATGTCATGGGCCTGTTTTTAGAGATATTCTTTTGGATGTAAGTGTTTCAGGTTGAACCAGCTGGCCATCCCCGGAAGGAGATGATTTGCTTTTGGTGGGGGAGGTCTGTCATTTAGAGTAAAATGTAACCACCAGCACATGCCAGACTCACCAAGTGGACCCCAGCACCACCAGCACCTGGGGGTGTGTCTGTTGAGCTGTCAGGTTGGTCTGGGCATTGATTGCCACTCTAACCACATGTGCCAGGCTCATCAGACAAGTACAGCTTTTACTGAGAGCATTTTATGGTTCCCCTTTGTCAATAAGTAAAAATTTTATTTATTCCGTAAAACTGCAGTCCATATAAAAGCTATAGAGGAGAAAGCGGAAGCCACAATAACCAGTTGAAAATAACCCACACATCTGTGGGGTCCTCCTTTCAATCTTTGTCGGGGGGGGGGCCTCTGGGGAGTATAACCCGATTAGTTATAACTTTACACTCTGACTACAATAAAGGTGTTGGTTCAAGGTGCCTGCCATCCCCACGGAAGCTTGAGTTCTGAAGGGGGAGGCTGAGGAGTTCAGAATCAGGGTCAGGGTGTTTGGGGGGTGGGCAGGGGCTGACCAGAGCTGCAGTATCTCCCTGCCCTCTGGCCTT